>NW_026623056.1:899650-1245900 GCF_023065955.2 Ursus arctos | reverse complement strand
GTTAAGTGGTTAAGCATCCAACTCTTGATTTCTGCTCAGGTCATGATCTCAGGGTCATGAGATGGAGACCCGTGTTGGGCTTCATGCTCGGCACGGAGTGTGCTTAGGATCTCTCTCCCTCTCCCTAACATGCCCTCTCATCCTGGCTCTCCCCACCCCCTCTAAAAATAAAACAAAATAACTAATCACTGAGTTACTTAGAGAATTATCCCTAAAGTATGGCAAATTAGTAAGATTTCTATAAGCCTTAGAAACTCTATACTGCTACAGGAGTATCCTCTGACAGGCAGTGATTTCCTACAACTATCCCTGAATCATACCTACTTAACATTTAACACAATTTGTAATCTTTTCTATTGAAGAAAACTCTAGACATATTTCATTATGAATGCTGATGATGTCCAAAGCAAACGCTATAAGCTGAAGCATCTCCACCACTCACTTCCAGCTAAGCAAAGAAATACAGCCATGGCAACTTTTGATAATGTATTATGAATACAGAGGCTGAATAATTCTGCAAATTAGAAAATATTGTGAAATGAGTTTCAAAGCACTACATTTTGTTTCATGCAGGTACTATGTCAGCATATGGCTGGGAAGTTAAAACTGGAATTAAATTAAGATAACAATTTATGGGGAGCCGATGGTTTCATTTTAAAGTATTACATTGATTTACAGTTTGGTTAAATTACTTTTCCCTTTTAATATTTGGTTGCAAAAATAAGAAATCTGTGCTTAGTAATACATTGTCAATGTAGTAAGTATATTTCTTTATACAAGTAGGGTTTTCTTTAGTTTTAAAAAGGTTCAAAATTAGCTTTAAGGTACACAAGCTATCACTACCCCCCGCTGGTAGTTACTGGAATTGCAAGCATTGAAAGTCATGAGAAATAATTTCCCTGTGTGCCTTGCTTTGCAAATCATGTTTAAATGATGGCACACATGAAAGAACGAATTGTTATTTGAAACTGACTAAATGGTACTTATAGTGTTCAATATATTATCCAACTTTTAAGAACAAGAAAGTATCTGTTACAACCACAGTATTTGATAAATATGAAGTTGTTCTTCTTTGGCATTATTGAGTGAATAAAAAAACAATTATATATGCAGTAATTATCAATGGGGAGAGACAAGTTAAGAAAAGGAAATTCCTAACTGTTCATTTTAAGCCAAATGGTAGGAGAAATGTGTATTTTCTTCATCAGTGTGTGTTTTTTTTCATTAATGTGTTAAATAAGGAAATATGCTTACAGTTAATAATGGGTGATATTATTGTGTTAAAAACATAGGAATGGTTGTAATTGTTGGGTAAAAATGTAGATACTGTAATATCTACAGTATCTATGTCTAATACTGTAGCCTATTAACGCTAGCCTGAAATGTGCTTATATCCACAAGATAATAGCATCATTCTATTTGAAATAGGGATAAAAATGGACCAACTCAGGATGAGTGTGTGTGTGTGTGTGTGTGTGTGTGTGACAGAGAGAGAGAGAGAGTGACCTTTCAGCTACATGTGCAAATATGTTTAGGATCAAGAAATTCATTTATGTATAAATTTTCTAGCCAGTGTTTTATAAATTCCATAAATAATTCTTTCAAATAATACAATTATTTGAACACGGAGTATATATTTTTTAATGAACTGCTTTTTGCAAGACAAAACCGTTGAGCTTTTTCAAAGGAATGTCATCACTCTTCAGTACTTGTGTGGAGAATTATAAAACTCAAAGACATTTGCCAAATCCCTCAAAGGTGCAACTGATCAACAGACAATTCTGTAAGGGAAGTCAATAATGAGATTGATTAGTTGGAATTACAGTAAGACCCTACAGCCGAGAATGAAAAGAATCACAGCCTCCGGAGGACTTGCATATATAAAGGGAACTACCTACTACCTTTCTCGGCGGCTCAGCATGAACAGTAAATGTACAAGCAATCTCTGTGTATACCATAAAACTTTAATCTTAATTAGGGGCTCCAGGCAGATTATTTCATCACCATGTATCCTCATCACTCTGCTGACACTTCTTTATACAACAGTAAGTACAGTGACGGGGCACAGGCTCCTTATGCAGTAGTAAAGACAGTGCCATTTGCCACTAAGGCGTCCAAAGCCAGAAATAATGTTTTCAAAGCATTCTAGGTGAACAGAAACCAGCTAATATAAACAAACCAGGTCGAGGATGGCTTTAAATGGTCTAAATTTCCAGTAACACAATTGAGAGCGTATTGCAATTAGAATAATCTATAAGAAGACTTTGTTGACAAGCAACTCCCCCCTTCAGGTGTTTGGGAAGCTTCACAATGACAAACCTATGAGCTTTCAAAATTAAAAAAAAAAGTCTTGTAAAATTAAGCAGAATAATCAAATGCAGCTGAAAAATATTAAAAATCAGGTTTAGATGAAATGATACAATGTAAACAGTGGTATGGGAAGGAACTAGATATATGTAATGACAATAAAACTGTACATGATGTGTACTTCCAAAAATCTTTGAGGAAAATTTCAGAATACTATAGAGTGTAACAGTGGTGGGTTTATATCGAAGCCTGTTTCAGACCCCCTTCCTTGCATGTGTTTCCTCAAGGTCCTGGAATGGACCCTAACAACCATTTACTCACAATTTTGACTTTTTATTTTCTTAAAGAAGTCGCCTCAGACTAGACAGACTTTAGTTCTACAGAACCTAGATCCACCCTGCATGTGGGGGTAAAAGTCTTAGACTCAGGTATGTTTTTATCAGAGCTAAAGGCCAATTCTACTGTTTGTTAGTGGTGTAAACTTGAGCGAGATACTTGATATCCCTTAGCCTCAGCTTCTACATCTGTAAAAGAAGATAATAATAGTACTAACCCTGCAGAGTTATTTTCATATTTCTATGAAGTCATTCATATAAAGTACATAATGTACGTTCAACAAATGTTATTGTACTATTGTTCTGATCAACTTTGGATAGCTTTAAGGGCCTCGATACTTACTGAGCTAAGAATTGACATGTTTAATTTGAAAGGTAAATTTTTATTTTATAAATTTTCAGTATTTGCATGTAGGTATGCATAAAGTTAATGCGTATGAGGATTAATTTGGAAAATTAAAAGTAACTCCCATTTTTTGTTTTTCACCTCATCATTTAAAAAATTTAAAAGAGATTTAGAAAAAAAAGCAACTTCCATTAGAAAACTACACTGATGTTTATGTTTATTCCAGTCTCCAGAGACTGTTTTCCTCACTGCTTATAATTTTTATAAATCAGGAAAAATTCTGAATTATTGTTTAATTAGTGTGTCATGGCTTCTTTGCAATGAGTAATTATTAAACTGATTTACAGATTTTAGAACGGATTTTCACCACAATTTTTTCAAAATAAGAATGATGATGTTTGATCCTTCATATTATTAAGGTAAAGACATAGATGCATAGATTAGTACATATTTTCTTAGACAAGTATAACTTTGTATGATATAGATAGTCTTATGTGAAGTATTTTTCTCCTGCTAAGAGCTTGGGAGAATGTGATCACTGGACTACACTGCCAAACAGAACAAGTTCTTGGTAGATGGTAACATGTGAACATCTTCAGACTCTTCATAAAAGTGTTTTCAGACTTAAACTATGACCAATGAAACTTTGTTTTCAAACGAGCTTTTGGAAAAAGCAGTTAAAGTTAAAAAGAGAAATGAATAAACATCTCTACTCTTCCTGTTTATTCCCATTTACTATTTTGCATGGAGATTTTTGGATGCATGTTTCCAAACTGAAAACCAGGGGAAAAAACGACCATGGAAACCTAATTCATGTGAACTTTTCGCATGTACTTTCAGAGTGCAGTGAAATACACTGAGCAATTTGATAGTCTTTCAATTTATATGCTTCTGTAAGGATGATTAATTTTATAAAGATGGGAGTTTTTTGTTGTGCTTTTTAAATTTGATTAAGTTAGCCAACATATAGAATATCATTAGTTTCAGATGTAGTGTTCAACAATTCATTTGTGTATAACACCCAGTGCTCATCACATCATGTGCCTTACTTAATGCCCAAAACCCAACTCCATCCCCCCACCCACCTCCCCTCCAGCAGCCCTCAGTTTGTTTCCTGTAGTTAGGAGTCTCTCACAGTTTTTCACCCATTCTGATTACTTACCCTTCAGTTTTCCCTCCTTTACCCTATGATCCTCTGTGCAGTTTCTTAAATTCCACATATGAGTGAAACCATATGATAATTGTCTATCTCTGATTGACTTATTTCACTCAACACAATACCCTCCACTTCCATCCACACTGATGTAAATGGTACGTTCATCCTTTCTGATGGCTGAGTAATATTCCATTGTATGTATGTATGGTTGAGTAATATTCCATGTATGTATGTATGTATGTACATATCCATATACATACATATGGATAAAGACACCATCTTTATCCATTTATCTGGTTTTTTTTGTTTTTTGTTTTTTGTTTTTAAGATTTTATTTATTTATTTGACAGAGACAGCCAGCGAGAGAGGGAACACAGGCAGGGGGAGTGGGAGAGGAAGAAGCAGGCTCCCAGCGGAAGAGCCTGATGTGGGGCTCGATCCCAGAACGCTGGGATCACGCCCTGAGCTGAAGGCAGACGCTTAACGACTGCGCCACCCAGGCACCCCTATCCATTCATCTGTTGATGGACATCTTGGCTCTTATCAGTTTGGCTATTGTGGACATTGATGCTATGCACATTGGGGTGCAGGTTCCCCTTCGGATCACTACATTTCTATCTTTTCGGTAAATAGCTAGTAGTGCAATTGTTGGGTGTTGGGGTAGCCCTATTTAACTTTTTGAGGAACCTCCATATTGTTTTCCAGAGTAGCTGTACCAGCTTGCATTCCCACCAGCAGTGTAAGAGGGTTCCCCTGTCTCCAGATCCTCACCAACATTTGTTGTTGCCCGTCTTGTTAATTTTAACCATTTTGACTGGTGTCAGACTGTGGTTTCGATACTGTCCATGTCCATGTCCAAACCCAAACAGAAAACAAATGGATGGTTTCCAGAAGAAAGGGGGTACAGTGAGGGGCAAAATGGGTGAAGGAGAGTGGGAGATACAGGTTTACAGTGATGGAATAAGTAAGTACAGATAAATAAATACAGGGCACAGAATAGGGCATCGAGTCAATGATACTCTGACAGCATACTACGGTGACAGTTATCTACACCGGCAAACACTGCATAAAGGAGGAATTAGATAAACTGACTCACTGTGTTGTACATGTGAACTTAATGTAACACTGTGTGTCAACTATACTGAAATAAAAAAAAATAAAAAGATTGCTATTTCAGGGAGGAAGCACCTGGGTCAGTCTCATGTCACATGGTCACCTTCTGGCCACTAGCAAAAGGAGCTTCCCGGGGCCCTGCTGACTGGAGTAGTACAAAGATGTCTACTTGGGTTCACTATCCCTCCAAGAAGTAGCCAGTGAGGAAGAAATAAACCTTTAAATGAAATTTGGGTGCTGTTATGAAGGTGAAATGAACACAGGGTGGCTCAAATGCCTAATAGTTGTTCCCTGTTCTTTTGTGTGTAATGATAATATTTCTTGTGAGAGTACTATGCAGTTTGAAAGTGTTGTATCTACTTCTCAGTCTCATCTGACCCTTGCAAAGACCATGGAGTGCAGGTGACAAGAGGGGGATAATTTCCCTACTGTTACAGGCATCAGAGCTCGGAGGCTAGTCATTTGTGCAGCATTAATTTATTAAATAGTACACACTGGTGCTGGGGGTAGAAACTTTGGTTGGGTGGGTTGTGTGGTTAGTAGGTAGTGGAGCAGAATAAATAAGTAAGTAAATAAATAAGTAAATATGTTAAAATATAAGCAAAAATGTACATTTGGCATTCTATATAGGAAATTGGGGGGGGAACCTAAAGAATAAAGGAGTACAAGGATAAAAATTATAAAGTGCAGAAAATAATGAATTTTTCTTTCACTCCTTCTATAAATTTAGCTTAAGCTTAATATCAAAACCCAATGAGGATTTTGGAGAAGTTTTTTTTTTTTTTTAAATATCGCGTATATATCAGTTAGGATTCGATGAGGGAAGCTGAACCACTAAAGAGTGAGATGGAGTCAGAGATGTATTATGAAGATTAGGTTTGACACAATAATGGGAATTAGTGGAGAATACTAGGGAAGGTTTTTGCTTCTAAGTATGGTGGTGAATCTGAAGTTGCTGTATGTCAGCAGGACTGATGGCTGAGAAGAAAAGCTGGATGTGGAATTTGAAGTGTGTTTTCTGTTGACAACATAAAATTGCATCTTTTTTTTTCTGGTCTGATAATCTTGTCATTTTGTTTGGAGTGTTCATTTGCATTTAACACAGTGATTGATATAACAGGATTACATCTACAACTTTGATTTCTGTATGTCCCAAGTCTTCCTTTGTGGTTGTAGTTACTTTGTTGTTCTATTGCTTTCTTATGAAATACTTTCTAGCGTGCCATTCTAAATTCTTTGTTGCTTTTACATTAAAATTTTTTGAAGTTATTTTATCTGTGGTTGCTCTAGGGATTAATATACATGTTAATTTATCACAATTTACTGATTAATATTAACTTAACATCAGTAAAATCTAGAATCTTTGCTCCAGTCTACCTTCATTTCCTCCCCCTTTCTTTAACTACATCTTCGAATTTATAAGTCAAAAAATAAATTCCCATGATGATTTTATGCAATCAAATTTCAAGTCAGGTTAGATAAGGAAAGGTAAAAAAAAAATCTGTTAATGTAGGCTTTTTTTTTTTAAGATTTTATTTATTTATTTGACAGAGACAGAGACAGCCAGTGAGAGAGGGAACACAAGCAGGGGGAGTGGGAGAGGAAGAAGCAGGCTCATAGCGGAGGAGCCTGATGTGGGGCTCAATCCCATAACACCGGGATCAAGCCCTGAGCCGAAGGCAGACGCTCAACCGCTGTGCCACCCAGGTGCCCCTGTTAATGGAGGCTTTTATATTTAATTACGTAATTAGTGTTACTGTGGCTCTTTAATTCTATGTTAAATGAAGTTACTCTCTGGTGTCCTTTTCAGCCTCAACAGATTCTTATTTCCTGTAAAGCAGATCTAGCAATGAATTATCTTAGTTCTTTTTCCTTTAAATCTAGAAATTTCTTTTTTTGACCTTCATTTTTGAGATTTTTACTAGATATGTAATAATTCTCTGTTGACATTATTTTTTCCTATTCATATTTTGAACTGGTTATCTCATTGTTTCCAATGAAAAGTTAGCTGTTAATTTTACTGAAATTCCCTTGTCCTGATAAACTGGTTTTCTCTTACCGATTTCACAATTTTCTCTTTGTCTTCCAACAGTTTAAGTATAATAGCCTATACTAGGCATAGATCTATTTGTGTTCATCCTTCTTGAAGTTTGCTAAGCTTTTTGGATCTGGACATTAGAGTGTTTCTTCAACACTGGGAAATTTTCAGACATTATATTCATATTATATTCGTATTATATTCACATCCTTCTGTCTTCCTTTCTGGGACTCCCATTAAGGGCACGTTGATATACTTTGATTATGTCCCAACAGGTCTCTGAAGTAGTGTTCCTTTTTCTTCGTTCTCTTTTTGTTGGTTTATTATTCAGATTGGATAAGTTCTATTGATCTTCAAGTCTGCTGATTCTTTCCTCTGTTCCTTCAAATTTGCTATTATCCCCTCTAGGGAATTTTTCTTTTCACTTAGGTATTTTGACTTTAGTATATCTACTGTTTCTTCTTAATAATTTCCATCTATTGATTATTATTCTCTACTTGGTGAATCATTGTAATTATGCTATCCTTTAATTCTTAAACATGTTTTTCTTTAGGTCTTTCAACATATTTTAGTATCTGCTTTGAAGTCCTTGTTTGCTAAATCCAACATCAGAGACTCTTCAGAAATCATTTCTATTGACTGTTTTTCTCCCATGTCTGTCACATTTTCTTCTCTCTTTTTTTGGCATGTCTCACTTTTTAAAACTGAAAAATTTAGGTAATATTGTAGCAATTCTTTATTCTTATGCCTTGCCTTCAATGAGTTGTTATTGTTTTTATTATTGTTGTAGTTTTTGTTATTTTTTTTATTTGTTTAGCAACTTGATTAGACTAATTCTATAGTTTATTTTCCTGAAGTATATTGCTACTGATGTCTCCTCTCAGGTTTGTTGTTAATTCTTGTTTTTATTTCATCATCTTGACCAGTAAGTCTTTCATCTTGGCAGCCATTTTACAAGTCGTTCTGGTTTTTACCTTCTGCTACCTCCTCATGTATCCTCTGCCTGTGTGTAAGGATTCACATTCATCTAGGGGCAAGTAGTTTCTTATGGTCTTTTCTGACCTCTCCTGAGCATGCATGTAGTCTTGTGCATGTCCATAGCTGTCCAAACATTCAGGAATATGTGCGAGTTTATCAAGGCCTCTTATAACTGTTTCATTTATTGGATCTCCCTCTTAATATTCTGGCTAGTCTGACAGTTTCTTTCTTGTTCCATCCAATATATCAATAAAGACTACCTGCAATGTTAGACTTTCCTAATTTCTTGCACTGAGGTTATTATTATTATTATTTTAGACAACACTTCTGGGCATAGGATTTTCTGTCTTCAGTTCTAAATCTGGCAGCAAACCTGCTGGTTTCCACAGTTTGCCCCACCCTGGTAGAACAGTCATGCTGAAAGAACTGATGTGAGTTGTGATAATGTGAGAAACCTCAAGCAAAGGTACTACAGTCTTCTACTGTTCCTACCTGACTAATATTCAGTAGTCTTTTACAAATTATTGCTTTTCATTTTTTGCATGCTGGTGTTCAATATCCAGAATTCTGAAATTGTTTCTGATATTTTTTCCAATTTTATTGTTATTTTGGGGAAAAGAATTTGTTGAGCTCCCTACTCTCCATTTTACAAATAGGTCTTACCTTCGTATAATTGATTTTGTACCCTCCGGACAAAGAGAAGCTTCTAAAATATAAATCTTATCATGATACTCCTTTTAATAACGCAATCCTTTTCCCCAACCAATGGCTTTTTATTGTTCTTAAAAGAAGTTTAATACTATGTAATTTTTCTTATCTAGATAAATCCTATCTACTCTAGATTTCAGTCAAATTAAATTTCTTTTAGTTCTTCAATTATACGTCTTCACCAAATGTTTACATGTTGACATACAGATACTGGTGTTTTTGTTATTTTCTTCCTGATTAAAAATATCCCCCTCTAGAAACACGGCCTTCCACTAACCTGGCTAACTCTGATTCATCTATTATGTAACAGCTGAAACCTTCCATACATTTTTAATCTAAGCTTAAAGCCTTCCATAATTATTTATACCACTCCCTACCTGCTGCATGGTAATTTTGTCAATTTTACTTTATTTGTCAAGGTATCTGCTTTCTGTCTTAGAATATATATTTGTGAAGTCAGGAACTATTTCATCATATACCCTAATGCATTCCTACCTCCTAGTTTAGTAACTGGGAAATAGTGTTTAATAACTATTTGGTGAAGAAAAGCAGTACAATATTGTTAAGAAATTATTTCATATTAACCAGACATTTGATTTGAGAAACTTAAAATAAAACTACAAAACAAGCTATGTAATATGAAGAAGTTATAAAGACGGTTAAAGCAGAAATCTTTTTTTAAACTTAATTTAAACTTAAAAATATATATATACAAAAGATGAGGAAATGCTCATAAACTCCCCTCTATGCATTTATTACTCAGCTTCAACAGTTATCAACACATGTGTAATCACGTTTTCCCCATTCATCTAAGTAAAATTGCTACGTACAAGAGTCAATTGCATATATGATTTTCTAGCCATTGCTAAGTGCATTTCTATAATGATTGTTGCATTTTGCATTCCTATTTGCATATATAAGTCCCTCAAAGCCTTGTCAAGAGAGTACATTGTGAAATTTTGAATTTTTACCAATATGATATGTTGGAGATGGTATTTCAGTGTAGTTCTACTTTCATAACAGAAGTTCTTGAAATAAAAACAAACAATGCAGTTACCAGTGAAACTAAAAATACAGTTCTTGGAAGGCAATAATAACAACAGTAGGATCGGTGTTTATCAAAATAAAAAGGAACCATACAAGTAATCTTTGAAGATTAGAAAAATGACCTTAAGATTATATGTTGAGGAGATCAATTAAAGAATGCTATGTAAAAGCAAAAGACAACATATTCATCCAGAAGAATTTATTTCCTAAGAAAGAATAAGTTGCCAAATTTGCCTAAAAAGAGGAAGATAACTGAAGTCAACAATAATTATAACACACATTGAAAAAGAACTTCAAGGAGACTTCCAGGTAAGATGGTAGAGTAGGAGGATCCTAGATTCACCTCATCCCACAGATACACCTAGATAATACCCACATCAGAGTAAACAAACCAGAAAACAACCTGACGAGTAGGAGAACTGACTCCCTATAGCTAAATGTAGAGAAGAGGCCAACTGAAGAGGGTAGGAAGGGCAGAGATCTTGTAGGGAGTCAAACTGACTCCTAGAACTGTCTGTGGGAAGGAGAGTCACCATGGGCACAAGAAGAGAGAAGAGCAGACCCCACTCTCAGCACCCCAGGCACAGGAAAATCACACTGGAAAGACAAATCCCCAAAACATATGGCTATAAAAACCAAAGGGGCCTAACTTTGTAAGTTGTTACAGTCAGTGCAGCTTACCACTTGGAACATTAAAAATCACTATATAAAAAAAGAAAATTACAGGCCAATATCTCTGATGAACATAGGTGCAAAAGTCCTCAACAAAATATTGGCAAACCGAACCAACAATATATCAAAAAAACCATTCACTGCAAACAAGTGAGATTTATTCATGGGATGCAAGGATCATTTAATATTCACAAAACGATCAACGTGATACATCACATCAACAAGAGAACGGATGAAAACCATATGATCATTTCAATAGATGGAGAAAAAGCGTATGACAAAGTACAACATCCATTCATGATAAAAACCCTCAATAAAGTAGGTTTACAGGGAATATACCTCAACATAATAAAGACCATATGAAAAATTCACAGCTAACATCGTACTCAATAGTAAAAAACTGTGCATTTCTCCCCCCCACCCCAAGATCAGGACAAACATATCCACTCTCACCAATTTTATTACACCTAATAGTGGAAGTCCTAGCCACAGCAATCAGACAAGGAAAAGAAATAAGACACATCCATATAGGTAAGAAAGAAAACTTTCACTATTTGCAGATGACATGCTACTATTTATAGAAAACCCAAAAGACTCCAACAAAAAACTACTAGAACTGATAAATGAATTCAGGAAAGTCACAGGCTAGAAAAACAATATACAGAAATCCATTGCATTTCTATACACAAATAATGAAGTAGCAGAAAAGAAATTAAAACACAATTCCATTTTCAGTTGCACCAAAAAAAAAAATTACATAGGAATAAACCTTTAACAAAGAGATGAAAAACCTGTTCTCTGAAAACTATAAAACATGGATGAAAGAAATTGAAGATGAAACAAATGGAGACAAACCATAAGAGACTCTTAATCATAGGAAACAAACCGAGGGTTACTGGAGGGGTGGTGGGTGGAGGGGTGGGGTAACTGGGTGATGGGCATCAAGGACAGCATGTGATGTGATGAGCACCAGATGTGATATACAACTGATGAACCACTGACCTCTACCTCTAAAACTAATAATAGTCCATATGTTAATTAATTGAATGTAAAAAAGAAAGAAACAAATGGAAAGCTCTTCCATGCTCACAGAGTATGAGAACAAATATTGTTAATATATCCATACCACCCAGAGCAATCTACAGATTTAATGCAATCCCCATCAAAATGCCAACAGCATTTTTCATAGAACTAGAACAAACAATCCTAATATTTCTATGAACCCACAAAAGACCCTGAATAGCAAGAGCAATCTTGAAAAAAGAAGAACAAAACTGGAGGAATCATAATCCCACATTTCACGATATACTACAAAGCTGTAGTAATCAAAACACTATGGTACTGGCACAAAAACAGACATGTAGACCAATGGAACAGAACAGAGAGCCCAGAAAGAAATCCACGATATATGGTCAATTAACCTATGACAAAGGAGGCAAGAATATGCAGTGGGAAAAAGACAGTCTCTTCAGCAAATGGTGCTGGGAAAACTGGAGAGCTAGATGCAAACGAATGAAACTGGGCCACTTTCTCACACCATACACAAAAATAAGCTCAAATGGATTAAAGACCTAAATGTGAGACCTGAAACCATAAAAAGAAGAGAGCACAGGCAGTGATTTCTTGGACATTGGCTGTAACAGCAATATTCTAGATATGACTGCTGAGGCAATGGAAATTAAAATGAAACAAACTATTGGGACTATATCAAAACAAAAATCTTCTGCAGAACAAAGGAAACAACCAATAAAACTAAAAGACTACCTACAGAATGGGAGAAGATACTTGCAAATGACATACCAGATAAAGGGTTAATATCCAAAATATATAAAAAACTTATAAAACTAATACCCCCAAACCCCAAAAATCCAAAGAAAAAATAGGCAGGAGACATGAATAGACATTTCTCCAAAGAAAACATCCAGATGGACAACAGACATAAGAAAACATGCTCAACAACACTAATCATCAGGGAAATGCAAATCAAAACCACCATGAGCTATCACCTCACACCTGTCAGAATGGTTAAAATAAAAAGCACAAGAAACAGCTTTGGTGAGGATGTAGAGAAGAAGGAACTTCTTGTGCACTGTTGGTGAGAATACATATTGGTGCAGTCACCGGAAAATAGTAGGAAGTTCCCCCAAATTTAAAAATAGAATTACCATAGATGCAGTAAATTCACTATTGGGTCTTTACCCAAGAATATGAAAACACTAATTTAAGCAAGTGGAAGTTCCCCTCCGTACATGGCTTTTGTTATGTACATAATACAAAATAGAATCAAGGCTGAATAGCATGATTATGTGCAATACATAACTACATAACATCTGTATACATCAGCGGATCTGAGAACCAAGGCATGAAATTGAAAGCAAAACTGAATGCTTTAATATAAGTAAAAACCAGGATTGAACACTGCAATAAATCCGAAGTCCCTCCATGGACATACTTAACTGTTTACAGCTAAAAACAGGCATTACAAGACCAATCTAACTATACTCATTGATATATAAAAAACACAAATTTCATACATCACATAAAGCTTCCATTAGAATGAAGTGATATTACCAGACAAGCATCAGTGAAGTATAATGCCTCTTCTAGTTGTCACTGCACAATGCTGTAGATAATGCAGCCCACGCAATACACCCAACACCACCAGAGTCCTATACCCAAGTACAATTAATGTGTTAAAGAAGCCCTCTGCAAGTGGTACTGGATACCACTAAGAAATCTACTGCAGCCATGCTAGTTAGGATTTTCAATGCAGACAGGTACACTTACATTAAGAATTGAAGCATTTTAAAAAGCTTTAAATATTCTTTCTTGAACCAAAACATTCAACAATAGGTACACATGAAAAATTAACTTCTCAGATATCTTTGCAATTTAAAATTCAGATGCATTTTATTCGGCAGAGCGGCTGTATGTAAAAAACAAATGTAGTTTTAATTTCTTCTTATAAACAAATTAATCTGAGTGCAGTCCTACGCTACACAACATTTTTAGCAATGAGTTATAAAGACATAGTCTGGTAAGGCCAGCAAAATAAGCTTCAAAGGTATCTCAAGACCCTGTTGGCTTCATGGTTTTACTCACGATAACCAGTTGTGACGTTTACCTGTCACAGAATGTCTTCTTTTACAGCTTGTAGAAGAGCAATTAACCACAATTACATATGGCACCAAATACCAGTTTCATGGAAACATATGATCCTCATTATAGCTTCCCTCCTACTTCCAAACAACATGCTGCACACCAGTCATAGTGAATTAGGGGCACGTCCTATTCTAGTAACCTAACTAAGTATATCTGCAATGATCCTATTCCCAAATAAGACCACATTCTAAGGTACAGAACAGTAGGAGTTCAATATATGAATTTTGGGAGAACACAACTGAATCCATAACAGCAATCACCACAGATAAATATGCTGAATAAATCCAAGAAGGAAAAAGTTGCCATGATAACAAGGAGAGATTACTTTCAGAAAAATATAAATTAATGATTAAATGGCGAGAATGCATCTGAAAGGATCTGAGGAATTTAATTAACCACAAGTTTAAAAAAAAAGCTGAGAGATTTATATGATTACTAAGAAATTTTAAAGCAAATAGAGCCTGCATTATAATAAAAATGGTAATCACCAATAAAATGTGTTCCAGAAGAAATAATTAATGCCAACCGATGGAAGTTATAGCTGCATTTAAAGAATATTCTAATAAGCTTTTCTGTTCAATAGTAGAATGGGTACTGAATTTCTCTCCAGTGGAAATATTTAAGCAGAGATGAGAAGCCATCTATTGCATATAGAAGAGGAATTTGGAAAAGTTTCTTAAGAGAGCTAACACACCTGTCTTTTTGTTAATTAGGATTAAATGGCACCTGTAGGTCTTGACTTCCCCGGGGCTCCCTGCCTTTACTGCACATGTATACCCTGTCTGCCTTCCTTCTTCCTCCCCCAAGTGCAAGAAGTAAAACAGACCACTACCTCTTTGGATCATACACTGAGTGTGTTTAAAATGAGAGATTGCTGTCTTTTGGACTCTTAATGCTTTTAAGACCTGCCACACACTTGCTCTATGGGCAATTCCCTGGATGTGACTGATTAGTTGTCCTTCCAATTTGCCTAATTTTTCCAGGTGTGTTTCTCTTTTGATTTAGTTGATTAAGTGTCTAATCCACTATACATCCAACACGCCGCTTTTCTGGCTGGACTTCAATCTGGATCACTTCAGTTAGAAGAGGGCATCTTCCTAAAGGGTTGGAACTCAACTACCACTAATTAAAAATGTGCGTGCTAGCGTCAGACACCTGGTTTTGAGTCCCAGCTCTTCACCTAATTGTTAGGCAAATCATTAAATATTGTAAACCTTACTTCATTATTTCTTCAAAATTTGAAAAAAACCTCTAAATACACCATGAGAATTAGGTGAGATGGTGCAGTTGGGGCACTTTGTAGAGTGTCCAGCAGAGAGAAAGCACTGGTAATTTACAGTTATATGAAAAAAGAACAAAGGAGATTGATGGGGGCCAGTGGAGAGGGGATGTGAGAGAAGAAAAGGGCATATGAACAAGAGTGGTACCAACCAGGAAGCCAAAGCTATGATTTGAATCCCGTGCAGAGGGCTTTTCCATATGGGAGGAAATAGGATTTGATGGTTGTAGAATAGCTCATATTGGGAGGGGCTGAGACCTGGTGTCTAGATATACCCAGGTTTAGCTGGAGACAACAAAGTTTCCAGCCAGGTGGAGTACAGAATCCAGAGACTACCCTGATAACCTGTCATTGGGAATCTTGGCAGGGGATCTGGGTTGGAAGGTCCTATATGGAAATAAAGATGGACAAAGAGAGGTGAAGGATAGGTAATAGATATGAATCTAAGCAGATTGGTGGATGGCAAAGGATCTGACCTCAGTGAAGATACATGAGTGTATGTGTGTGTGTGTGTAGGATGTCTGTTTTTGAGATATAGTTGATACATAAAATTATGTAGGTTTAAAAAATACTATGCATTGATTTAATACACATATATTGAAATATGATTACCACTGTAGTGTTAGCTAACATTTCTGCCACATCCTTATCTTTTTTTGTGCTGAGAACACTTAAGATCTATTCTCCTAGCAACTATACAGTATTGCCATACAGTATTGCTAACTATAATCACAATGTTGTATATTAGATTCACCTTCTAACTGCAAGTTTCTACCCATTGATCAACATCTCCCCAATTCTCCCACCTGCTGATGCACTTTATTTTGAGGCCAGAGATTAAAAAACAAAAAAACAAAAAACAAACAACAACAACAACAACAAAACAAAACAGGTCTTTAGTCTCTGGGGTGAAAGCAAAGCAAAACCCAGGTAGGTAAGAATTTGTGCCCTAGAGGTTGTATAACTTATAGGTACCAAGGTTATACAAGTAGAGGGGCCTCATTATTGTAAATTGGAGAGTATCTTAATCCATTTGTGCTGAACAAAAATACCAGACTGGGTGGCTTAAACAATAAGCGTTTATTTCTCACAGTTCTGGAGGATGGAAAGTTCAAGATCATGGTGCCATGGTCTGGTCAGAGCCTGCTTCTTAGAAGACCTTTCATCTTTTTGCTATAAATTCTCATAGCAGATGGGGGCAAGGATACTTCCTCAGGCTGATTTGTAAGGTCACTAATCCCATTCATAAGAATGTCACAAAGTCCCCACCTCCTAATACCATCATACTGGGGGTTAGGGCTTCAGCAAATGTATTTGGGGAGACATAAACATTCAATCCATAGCAGAGGGTCAGTTAAAGAAAGAAACTAGATTCCATTGGGTATAGAATTTTGTCATGAGATTAGGGTAAATTATTGTGCCTATTAAAGGAGCTCAATAAATCTTTCCTAAATTGCATCACATTGAACGACTTTAATTTCTCTGCTCCTAGGGGCAAGATTGTCCTGTAGTGAAGCTGAGCCTATTAAAGGAGACTAAGTAATTATCTATTATGAAGGAGACTGCTCTCAGGCAAGGGGAAAAAAAGCCAAGGTCTTCATAAAAGCACTTGAAAACATGGTTGCCCTATGTCATCCCACAGGTTTACTGTAGAACTTAACTGGAAATAAAATTTGGAGATAAAGTCAATCAAATATCTTTGAGCAAAGAGGAGTCAATTCTACACTTAAAGTCACTTTTATGGTGAGCTACAAAGTAGACAATGGCCAAGCCAGAATAAAGCCAGGTGATCCATTGGTCCACAGGTGTAGATGCCAAGGAGGCTATTAATCTAGTATAATATCCATGTGTTTCCTAATCCCTACAGTAGTCAATGATTCAGACAGAAGTACCTATAAAAAGTTAATGTTGTACACCTAGTTATAATTGTTTTCTGTTTTGTTTTGTATTTTAGGAAAAATGACTTAGACACTAGAGATACTTTGACTTGTCGCTTTGAAAAGAATAATCTTGTCAACCATCCTTATCTCTGTAGAAGAGCCTGGAAGAGACTCAGAACAAAACCTCTTCCAAATATACCAAATTTGCTTCAACTCTTCATTTGACTGAAGGAATGAAAGCAAAGGCAACCTTGGTTAAAACTGAAGGGGACCCTATACCAATTATTCTTTCCTCTTTTTAGATACATTCTCCTGTGCATTTGATAAGCAAAGCTGTGGGTCTGCCCGAACTCTCTGGAGCTTCAGAGTTATGCTTAACCTCACCCAACAAAACTGCAGCATTTTATGTTTTTTCCAACGTGAAAAACTTAAAAAGGACTTTTTCTTCTTTAGGCCACAGGGTGAGGACTTTCTGGTTCTTCTCTGGTCCCCAGTAGAGCATGTAAGCAACTGTCTATTTTATTTATGTGTTGTTTACTGAGTATTTTCTAATGTTGCAGGGAGAAGAAATCATGTATTTTTTAAACTATTGTTACAATGCTTTATTAATTTATGTAAAAGGCTCTTTTGACCCATTGATCTCTGAGGTATTTAAAATGGACATATGTATCTGATTATATGGTTATCTGCAATCTTTACAGGAGAAAAAACACACACAAATATTTTCAAAGTTAAATACTAGGCTTCTAGTAGTGACAATGCAACCCTGTTTATATGTACCTCCTTAAAACTTACCACAGGTAATGTTTTATTTATGATACTATCAAGATTTTCTTTTAACAAAAAAATTATCTGATAAGACAAGAAGTAAAATTGAGCAATTCAATTTTGAAGTATGTAAAATTTACAAGGAGAAGGAAGAATTTTTCTATTTTATGATGTAGAATTCAATTTAAGGAAGATAATAAATTTGGAATTCAGTCAGGAACAAGGCACAAAATCATAACATATACCTCAATTCTCATTTGCCAAATGTTGATTTCATGCTATTTCTTCCTCTAATTTTTATTTTTATTATCTTAAAATTTTTTATTACGTTTTAGATATTTTAATCTTTTATTTCTATTAAGGCATTATCCTTCATAATTTAATACATGTTATGTAATATTTTTATTCTTTACTCAACTTTTATTTACACATCTGATACATATTAAACATCTACTATACACACACACACACACACACACACACACACACACACTACTGTGTCAATAACTGTGAGGCACTGAACAGGTCCGACATGGGATCTGCTCTCATGAGCCTTCATTCTACCAAGTGGGGCATTGGATAAAAGACTGTTCTAAGTATTCTAAGTACAAGACGACCGAGATGGCCCTCACGGTCTCAGAGACAGGCTTTCTGGAAGAAAGGGAAATGAAAGATGAGAGGGAGATAGCAAAGCAAAGAAGGTAGTAGGGTAGTGTTGGAAAAAAGTATCTCCAGCAGAAACAGATCTAGAGCTCTATAGACATGTTAGGCTTTCAAGCCTTTAGCCTAGGAAAAAAATGGAAGCCGATGAAAGTTTCATGATGGGAGGGACATGCAGGTCTGCTGCACATTGTACACGTGACTGAGCGTGTGGTGAGGGCAGGCCCTACATTTTAAGTGAGTTCTATTCACACATAGACACGCTATATTTATATATTTATTATGGTGATTTCCTGGTAGACAGTGACAAAATGTCTTGTTCTAATTTAAATATTTTATGACAATTTTTTGACAGAGGGAAGTAAATTGTCTTGTGAAGAGTGCCCTGTAAAAATTCACAAAGACGATGCATTCTGGATATCAGCAGGCTCTGGTTGTGCCAGTTTGCACTGTCAAATAGCCCTCTGTTGCGAACATTTGGAGAACAAATTGAGGGAAGGCAGAAGTAGATGAAGGAATACCATTTAGAGGACTCTTGCTTTGTCCATAGGAGAAATGTTGGTGGTTTGGATTAGTATGGTGACATAGCAGTTAGAGAAGACAAGATGAGAGCAATATTTGGTGAAAGGAATCAACAGACCTTGATAGCTGAAAAGAAACAGATGGGAGACTCCCAGATTACTGGCACTTAATTGATCAATTTCATTTATGATTTTAATAGAAATTAATCATTTAGCTCTCAGACTTTCAGTTTCTATTTCTCAATAGGTGAAAACTTTTCTAATTCTAAGTAAAAGGAGTCCCTTACCAAGACTTGACTTCTTTATTCGGGACTGAAATACGTCTCTTGATATTCTAATTCAAAGGGCTTTGGCTTTTTTTTTTTTTTTTTTTTGCCTGCCAAATCAATTGCAAACTGCTATACAGTTGGTGTCTGTTATAATCCTCAGTTCGCATTTGACCATCCTGTTTTTCACATTTCTCCAGCTGTTGAATAGCTAGGTTTCTGATGATTACATCCTCTCCCTCCCTTATGCTCCCAGAAACTTAAGCTCCTGATTTTCCATGGAAACTCATTTAGTTACTTCCTCTCAATTATCATAAACTCTTCAATTCCTTTTGAATTTTTCTTCTGTTCTCTGACTAGAATTTCATTGCCTTCTAATTTGGTAATGGCTGAAAATAGTGTTAACCTGCTGTTTTCTGTCTTTATCGTTATTAACAATGTTTAATATTTGGTGATTTGATGCCCACCATGATGCGCTAGGCAGCATGTGTGTGCACGTGTACACACACACACGCACACACACACACACACACACACACACGCACACGCCAGCTCAAGCCTTTGCAACTGGAAACTATTCCTCTTTAGGCCTTTGTAAAAATCATGAGTCTTGATGGCAATCCAATTCTGACTAATTAGGTTTTATTAAAAAATTATAAACATTCAAATGTCAGGTATGAATTCCTTTCTTAATCATATAATTGAGCAAAAAGTCACTTTATCTAAAATGTTTAAAGCCCAGCCATTTTATTAGATTTTTCAACAACTTAAAAATACCAATTTGTCTTCATCATAATTTCTAATTAATGAGAAATTATAAAATGGACTTCTCATTGGACATTTCATTTGAGGATTCTACTTAGCACTAAAGAGGAAAAAATACTGTCATAATAAATTTTAACCAGGGACTTATTAACAAGTAGAAATAGTCTACAAATTCCATGGAGGCTTTGATGGGGTCATATTTGCCACATGACTTGGTGACTCCTACTGGTCAAATAAGGATCCAAGCCAGAAACATCAAGTATTGCCTGTTTCAGATTTAGTGTGTTCTTTGCATCATAGATTACACTTTGGCAATAAGGACTAGGAGAAATCTTTTAATAATAAAATTACAAATAAGACAGAGTTGGGAGGATCTTTGGCTAACACAGAGTTAAAAGATTGCTCAAAAAAGGAAGAAAACAGCATAACTAAAGTATTTCACATAATTGAGCTTTTTACTGCACACAATTCTCCATTGTGAACTCTATTAGAAAATTTTTCTCATTACAGGTGATCACAGCTTTTTAATTTTCTTCCTCCCATTTTCCTTGATGTCTATTTTTTGTTCATTTAGTCATTAAAGTGTGTCAAATGGTCAGACAGGAAAAATAGAAGAAAATGACACATAAAGCAGTCTCATTTATTGTATGGCATTCTCTAAAAAGGAATATGGCAGTGGAGAGATAATTGTCTCAGATTATTTGGAGAGTATATATTGATTTCTATTATGAATCGCTGTCTAACTTCCATTTACATGAACTGCTAATTCAATTATATTCTAACCTCATAAATGAGTATATTTCCTAAAAAAATTATTTAGCTTTATCTCTGCTTTCAACTAAGATGTAAAATATTTGTATAATGGGAACCTCTACATATACTGGTTTGCAAGAAAAAGTTATCATGTTGGGGCATTGATTCTAATTCATAAAAAATTCTGGATCAATGGTTCCTAGAAAGCAGAAACAAGCTTGTTACAGAAAAGTTTCAGGGCTGAACTGAAATCCAAGATCAGGGCTTTCAGGAAGAGTGTTAGGAAAACTGTGGTTCAGAACTTGGCTGAACAGATGAAGAGAAGGAGGGACAAAGATACATTATCAGGGCATAGAAGAATATAGTGAGGTAGCCAGAAAATATCCAGGCCAATAGTTAGATCTTTTGGAGGTTCAGAGAGCAGAGACATGTAACCAAAGGCCAGGTTTGAAGAATCAGAATCACTGAGAGGTATTTAAGGAAGAGATTTTTAATAAGTTCCTCAGGAAATTTCGTTGAGTCCTTCTAGTTAAGAAGTCTACCAAAGAGCTTCAAGAGATTTATAAACCTCCTGAATAGGCATGAAAAGTGGTGTGTGTGTGTGTGTGTGTGTGTGTGTGTGTGTGTGTGTGAGAGAGAGAGAGAGAGAGAGAGAAAATACATTATTTTTCCTGGGAAGAAATTTCATAGCTCTCATTGGATACTCAAAGGGGTCCTCAACGTCCCAAACAACTAAAACCCACAATGTTAATTAATTAATTAATTTAAGATTTTATTTCTAAGCAATCTCTACACCCAACATGGGGCTCAAACTTACAACCCTGAGATCAAAAGTCACACGTTCTACCAACTAAGCCAGCCAGGCACTCCAAAAACCACAATGTTCTAAAAAAAAAAAAAAAAAAGTCTCCTAGAAGTTAAGGATATGAGCAGAAACTAAATTATGATATCTGAAAGATAAATACATAGAAAAAAGAAAGATTTACAGTCCCACATTAATGAAAACTAATACTGAGACAAATTTAACTGCCGGTCAAGCAAATGTGTGACATCGATTTTCTGTGTACGGCAAAAATGTATATTCTGTTCACAGTTCATCTACACTTCCGAACATGTCTGCATTCTATAGAAGGTGATTAAATTAGAGAAAATTACCTAAATGTTGGAAGAGAAATTGTTTGCCATAAAATATTATTGTGTGTTAAGTAAATACTTCTATAAAAAGTACAAGAAGATATTTCAGTCAGCTTAGTTAGAAATAAAGAAGTAGACAAAACTCCAATGCAGCCAGCAGCTGCTAGGTGATTAAATGCAATGTTTTACATTAGTGAATACTGTGAAGTTTTAAATTCACATTATAAAGAGACACTGGATATTTCTATTTTATAGATTTATTTCACATAAGAGCACTGTAAAACGTCCATCTCTCTTAAAATTTCAGCGAAATTTTCCTTCAAAGTAATACCTTTGAATGGAGATTTCAGCAAAATTAACATATTTGACATATAAATTAATCCTCAGACCTATTTGTTACTAGATTGTTTTTTCTCACGGGGAGATTGGCCCAATTTATCTGTAAGTTGTTTCTGAGAGATGTGTTAGATATTTTAAGTCATTGAATATTGCTCTGAGTTACTGAAGTAGTCACTGATATCAGAAACAAATTTAATAGATTAAATTAATTAAATATTAGGTGTTTAGAGAGAAAATAACAAGAAAAATGTGCACAAGACTTTAAACCGTAGCCATTTAATCATTAATTTACAATGAAAACTCAGATTTGTATATGCCAGGTTATATATTTGTAATCGGCACATATTATTATGATAGCATTCTAATGCTTTAATAGAGGGAATATTTTTTTTCAGAAGAGTTACTTCACATCTGAGACGTAACTGGCCTGAATTGGAATTACTTAGGGAAGATGGCAAAATATAAAACAATTTAGATGTACTTCTTGATTATTCTGTAAGCCCATGTGGTTAGATAAAATAAACATTTCCAACAATATGAGACTGATGATTTAAGTATGTTTATTGCCTATCTTTTCCATTGTGTCCCACTAATGTGTATACCTTCCCCACTACTTAGAAATAAATGGAAATAATACTGAATAGATTTTTATTTAAAAGCCAGCAAAATTCTCTATTATTGCTTTATTCTGAAGTTTTATCACATCAAGATTTAAAAGAAGGGAAAATTGAAAAAGAAATAAAGATAATTGATATAAATAGCGGAGAAGAGTAGAAAACAAGAAGACTGCTTTAGGCTACTAATTAAAAGAGACAAGATAATTTGCAGCGGGGGTGGATTCAAGAACAAAGCGAAAAGAATACAATAAATTATTCTTGATGGAAATTAAAATTGCTTTTAGTAGTAATTCTTTTATTAGAATGTAAGTATGACTCTAATTAAAATAATACCCACAGTTGTCAAGTAGAAATATGCCTGTGAAATTAGCATATTAACAAGACCCATATTTTTTCCAAAATGTACTTGTACCATTATTCTTCAAACAGTCTAACACATTTAATAGTATTTGGATACTATTAGAAATGGTGTGAGTATTTCATTCCAAAGGCTATTTAAAGCTTTTCCTAAGAGCATGTAATTTTCGTAAGATTAGATAAAAAAATTTCTTTTCTTATTCTAACTGATGCTTCTTACCTCAGCCACAAGCACATGCAATTTACTGCCTCATGCAATGCTATTGGTGGTTTTTTTCAATTTTAACCAAGTGTCTGTATGGTAGGCAGCTCAATTAAAGAATATGATGGTGGCTCATGCTACCTGATACTAGAAAGATATTCTTGTGTGAAGAAAAGAACTAACATTTCTAAGCACCTGTTCTCAATATCATCTTTGTTATCCCCTCTAAAAACTCACAAAATCCCTGTGAAGTCATTGTTATTATTAGTAGTAATAGTAGCATTACTGCCATTTTACACGTAAGGAAACTGACACTCAGAAATGCTATGGACATATATAACATTTCCAAGTTGGCACAATTAGTACATGGCCATAACAGCAAATAGAATTTAAACAACTAACTTGCCAAACTAAAGAAGCAGTTATAAGAATGTTGTGGCTTTCCCCCAGGCACCAGAAAAACGGATCTTGAGTGAAATATTAGATAGCTAAATATCTAACCTCCTTAATCACTTAAAGACACTACAGTAATTAGTTTAAGTATTTGATATTTTTTAAATTATATTTTCCCAATATACATGTTATAGAAGATGATTAGAACAAATTAAGAAACAAAGAAGGAAAGAAAACAGAATTCTTAAATAATCCAAAGAAAGCCTCTCACTGTTTTTAATGACATTTCTTTCAGTGTTTTCTGCCTTTCTTTTCATTCTTTTGTTCTTTCTATTGTTTGTCTTATTTCCTTATTTTACATATTTGTGATCACAATGATAGCTTTTTTTTACTCCACTACATATTTAATCCTGTCTCCAACTTATTTTAAAAGTTTCATAAGCATACATCCAATAGGTTTTGATAATTTATTGAGTAAATATACCATAGTTTATTTAGCCATTGAGGCAAAATTCATATTTAATGGGCTCCCAACTTTTTCTATTATAAATAAACCAAGCTGAACACCTTGGGCATGAAATTTTTCATGTTATATTAATTCTTTAGATTTTCCAGAAACAAATATCACCGGATTGAGGGCTTTTGATAGATTTAGTCAAATTGCTTTTTAAAAGTTTACTAATTTATACTAAATAGATATACATTAAAATGTGTATATTATCTCAGCCCAGGATATTTAATATTCATATTAAAAGAAATAGTTCATTTGCATTTCTCTGATCACTAGTCACATTATTTATTTCACAAGTTTGTTAGTCTATTTCATCTTTTAAATTATCTTATGTGATTTTTATTTATGTTCCCTAAACGCATAATTTGGCAAGCCATCTGGTTGGTTAGATGCCTGGGATTTAATCTGCAAATGTTTAAATTCACTAAGTTCTTAGGTATGACCAATTTTTAAAGCAACATTCAGTTGACTTCTTTTGTTCTTTATATATTAGATTTTCAGTGTTCGACTATTATGTTTCTGGCCCTGTGTTACATGTGAGGATTTAAAGGTGAGTAAGTCTGAATCTCAGCAGACCTATATTTTAAAGCTGCAGGAGGGGGCAGGTCCTTAGACAACGACTATCATGTGTGTATAAATAAGTCCTCTGAAGGCAGCCATGCACAGTTTACCAAGGAATTCTCATAGAGGTCCCTTCTATTTTCTTTCCTTTTCCTCTTCTCCCATTAATTCTACCAGGAGAGAACATTGAAGGAAAACATAGGAGATAACAGAGTTCAGGATTCTCAGTCAGTGATAAGATTTTTTATATGACAGCATACGCAAACAAATATCCTTTCTAGGTCAGCAGGAAGCATTTACAGAAATGCAAAATAATTATAATACTTTTGCACTTGTTCGAACTTGTACATTTACCAATGGAGACAGATGTAATCAAGGTTGTGTATCTTATGATTAAAACAATCATCTCTTTCTCCTAAATCTGAATTGCCAACTTCTGACAGACAGAATGAGGAGTCTGTGATTGCTGTATAATCCTCCAACTAGGAAGCCAGTGATTCCTACCTCAACAGATATTCTTTAGAGTGGGGATGCATCTAACACAGGATGCAAATAAAGATCGGTGATAACAGAGACTGGAATGATGGTGGAAGATGAAGATTTAGAATGAAACTTCATAAATAGACACTTTAAATAGCTTCTTCTTGAAGGCTGAAGAGTAGATGGTGGTTAATGCCAGAACAGAACAAGATTTTACATAATCTCCCTCTCTCTCTCTCTCATGAATATATATATGATGTGATATATATCACATATATATATTAAAGAACATATTCAGCATTCGGGTACTGCTGCAGAAAAAAAAAATCTTCAGTAAAGTAGATACTAATGAGATTTGCTATTAAAACTCAGTCCCACAATGTGCATACCAGAATCCCAGAATGGTACATGAACAAGGTTCATTCTTTCTTTTCTCCCCCTTTTTTTTTATAGTGGTAAAATATACATGATATAAAATTCACCATTTTAACCATTTTAGAGGTACAGTTCTACATTACTCTCTCGAGTGTGTCAATTTGACATATTATAGTTTCTAAAAGATACACATAAATTGCTGTAGGAATATAGATGAGAGCCCCTATTTCTGCTTAGGGAGACCAAGGAAAGCTAGTGAGATGATATGACATTTAATTGGGCCTCACAGAGTAAGTAGGAGTTTTCTAGACAGACAAGGAAGGGAGAAATGACATTCTGAATAGATGGAAAAGCATGAACAGTGGCATAATCATAAAAGTGCAAGACATACATTTTCAGGGGCAGTGAATAATTGGTCTGAGCAGACAAGAATTTAGACTGTTACTGAATTAATAGGAAAGGAGTTTCACCTTAATCTTTCATTTTTTGAAGCTCTTGCCTGTGAGACAAGAGATGTAGGATCTGCTTCTTTTTCATTCTCTTAATCTCTCCTAAACCAGCATCCACACACATATAATAAGAGGAGATGGACCAGATCAGTGGTTGGCAAACATTTTCTGCAAAGATCTGAGTAGTAAATATTTTCAGCTTTGCACACCATACAGTCTTGGTCTTCATTGCCACTACTCAACTCTGTTGTTATTGCAAAAGCAGCTACCGATAATCTGCAAACAAATGGACAGGCCCAGATTTCACCTGAAGGCTGCACTTCATCAACTCTCAAAGTGGATAATGTTGAAAACACCCTTTTGTGTAAACATTTAATGGTTCTGTTGTTCTCTATTTTCCAAGTTTTATTCTTTCAGATAATGTTTATCACAGATGAGCCTATTTTTGGATCACTGCATTTAAAATGATTAACATTATAGTTGTTCTTTCTCTTGCAAGAGAGTTACTGAATATCATTCTCTAGTTGCTGCAGAATACCCAGGTATTTGCTCAACTTTATACACTGAAGGGTATGAATCTCAGATTCTTATACAAGAAGAAGGAAGCAAGAGTCATAAAGTAGCTAATACTAATGCTTATGCAGAACAATGAAGGACAGCAGAACTGCCACCTGAAAATACGCCTTTGGCTTGCTGATTATTTTGAGTTAAAGTTACTCAAGACACATAAGGTACAAGGACACTGTGGCCCTCCTTCATACCCATGAGAGCAGGAAATAAATCTCCCATGTGAAAAGTACCCTCCCTATACCAGAGGGGTAGAAAGCATTCTTATCACCAAAGACAGGGAATTTAAGGTGGAGAAGCCTGTATAAACAAATCTTGTTACTTCTTCAGTAGTTTACTACCTCAAGCTCAAACTCCTTTGTCTTGTCAATTCTTTACAAATTTATTGTTTCTTTGTCTACAAGGTGTAAAAATGGCCTGCTTTGGCCATACTTTTGAAGGTTATATTTTTTATGGAACACCCATATTTACAAAACTAAATTTCTTTTTCTCCTGTTAATCTATTTTATGTCAACTATTAGTCCAGGCAAAGAACTTAGAAGGGAAGAATGGAAATGTTTTCCACCCCTACAGGAATATAATTAATCTTTTTTCAGACAAATCTAGGCAGTAGAAAATACAAATTAATAATAATTTAACCTTGGCTATAGCTATAGGGTTTATTTTAATGGTAGATGTAGTGTCATTTATTTTGGTTTTGTATATATCAGTAGTAAGGGAATGTAACTCTCTGATGTACCATTCTATTTAGTGTCTCTATTAAGCCAAATTAAACACGTGTTTGACTAAAGCATAACTAATGAGAATTATCAAGAAAAAATAAGATTATTAATGTTTCCAGTCCAGTATAACCTAAAGTCAGTCTTGAAGGTGGAATAAAGACAATGAACTCAATTTTTATCCTACATAATCCTGTGGAGGCATAAACTCATTAAAATAGTTTTGCTTTAATAATGTTTGTGTGTCTTTCTATAGAGTGAACACATATTAAAGAGTTGCATGGAAGCAATTGTGAGAGGGAAGAAAGTTCTGGATTGATGAAAACCTTGGAGGTATTGGTTAATAGCATCAAAACAAAGAAAATGTCATTTTTAGAACTAGTTTTTTAAGCCCCTGAATGCAGATTACAAGAATATTTTCTCAGTTTACCTCATAAGAGTACTTAAAAAAAAAAGATACAGTAATGTTTAGAAACACACAACTAAAACACTTTATATTTTCAATTATATGTCTCTTATTACCCCATCCTTTGCAAGAATGAAAATTCAATGTATGAAGATAGAAGGTCAGCGTTAGAACTGAGAATAAGGATGCACTAGATAGGCAATATAAAGAGCTGAGAATTAGCTTTATTTTCTAGTAGAAACAGAGTTTCAACTGGGCACATGGCCTCCCAAATAGAGACTACATTTGCCTCTGTCCCTCTCAGCTAGAGAGGCCAATCAGCAAAATTCATGGCAATGAATAAATATAAGTAACTGTGCCATGTCCACAGTTCTTGCCCGCTGGAAAACCTGAGGGCCACCGCAAGGTTAGGCCCGCGCTGGAAGTTGGTGGTGCTGCCCTGAGCAGCTGGGGCTCCTGGATGACCGCAGGGTGTAAGGCTCTTCACTAGTCTGAACTGGTTAGACCAATCAATTTCTGTTAAGGGTGGCAAAGAAAATACTTTAGGCTTCTTGAGCCATTCAGTCTCTGTCACAACTACTCAGCCTTGCCATAGATAATACATCAATGCCCAAGTGTGGTTGTGTTTCAATAAAACTTTGTGAACACTAAGATTTGAATTTCATATAATTTTCATGGTCACAAAGTATTATTCTTCTTTTGATTTTTTTTTTCAACAATTTTAAAATCATTCTTATCTTGCAGGTCATGCAAAAGCAAGCAGTGGGCTACATTTAGCCCATGGGCTACAGTTCGTCACATTATAGCTAACCACATTTGGGAGAAAAAATAAACTTTTTAAAAATTAATTCTATTTTGAGGTCTCTTGGTTATTTTTTTAAATTTATGTGTTTTTATGTATTTTTAAAATTGAAATCTATTTCACACATAACATTGTATAAGTTTAAGGTATGCAACGTGTTGATATGATAATTGCAATATGATTGTCATTGTAGTATTAGAATCTCTTATGTCACATAATTATCATTTTTTACTCTTTATTAAAATAGCTTAGCCTTAAAAAGCCTAACTTTTATACTATCTATCACTGTCACCTGCATTATGATTCATTCCTTCAGAAGTAACTTCTCCTTTCTGCATCCAGGCTAGGACTCAGAGAGAAGATGAGCCACCCTACTTCCTTCTCCTTTAATCTCCTCTCCTGCTTCTTCCCCTAATGACTTTGAGTCCTTGCAAGGGACCAACCTGCTAAGTATGCTAGGGACACCTCCAGGTATCCTTAAATCACTGCAATGGGTTAGAAGTTTCCCTCTTTAGAAGAAAGATAAGAGTGATTGATTCTTCACAAATTATTTGTGAATGATTAAGTAATTTATTACTCATGGAATGAATTGAATTCTGTCTCTCCCAAAGTGCATGTTTGAAGCTCTAACCCTCAATGTGACAGTACTTGAACACAGGGCCACTAAGGAAATTATTAGGTTAAATGAGGAAACAAGGATAAGGAAGAGACACCAGAGGGCTCCCTCTATCTCTCTGTGTATGCACAGAGGAAAGGCCATGTGAGAACATAAGGAGATTGTGGCCTTCCACAAGCTGGAGAGAGGGGCCTTGCCAGAGGAACCCTGATGGAACCTTGATCGTGGACTTCTAGCTTCCAGAATTATAAAAAAAATAAATAAATTTTTGTTGTTTAAGCCACTCAGTGTGTGGTATTTTGTTATGGCAGCCTAAGCAGACTAATAAACCTATATAAAGGTAAATTAATAATTTGCTAGTGAACTGTATTATTTTTTGTAACTTTACCCTTATCCTTAAGCCCATTAGTCAAATAGTGTCAATAGTTTTGTCTAAATGCTTTCCTTCGGAAAAAACAAATTCAATCATTGCTCAGCTTTAACTTTCAAAATAAACTTTAAAAAGGAACAGATAAACACTAGTCTTGAAAACTAGGCTTTCAGTTGCAAGAGCCAAGCACTTGAGAGAAAACGGAGTTTTCTAAATCCCAAGTTTCCTTTCCTTTAAGTTTTTATTGAAATTCCAGTCAGTTCCATACAGTTTTAGGTGCAGAATTTAGTGATTCATGACTTCCATACCACACCCAGTGCTCATCCCAAGTGCTCACCCATTTACCAAGTTTCCTTTTACGCAGGAAGAGCCACGTTTAGGAAGTGTGAGCACATCAAGTTCTTGGTACATGTCAGAGATTGCGGAAGGGTACACGATGTGATGGAAGGACAGAATTACACGACAGAGCAAAGGAAAGAATAAGTCTTTGTGGAATGGAGAGGAAAGTTGGGGGGATTTAGTAGATGTGGATCTGGATTGTTGAGCGTGCCAGAGCGCTTTCCCTCCCGTGCCTGGGGAAGAGAAGAGGAAATCATAGACTCTGTAACAGTAACAGCAAAGGCAGGTCCTACCTTGCAGAGGACCCCGCACCGACATGAGCAGCTGCAGTGACCACGCACGTCTGTCTACACGGTGTCTTCAGGCAGAACAGAGAAAGCCTCCTAGTGCTCCTTTGTCTCCAGGGGGCCACAGAGATAGTCCACAGGTCCTCAGAGAACTTTGGAGAATTAAGCAGTATTCATGCCAGGAGGTGCTGTCTCCTGGAGAAGAGGTGAGTAAGGTCCCAGGAGCAATCCTGGCGCGGTGCACGTGCCCAGAGGCAACAGTGTTAAAGGAGGAAACCTCAAGATCGCGGGAGCTTGGACATCTTGGTGGGCGGGGGGAGGGGCGGCAGCAAGAACTGTAGGCCAGTATCCTCGAGGGCAACATGCACGTCCTTTTATAGGAAAGAGGAATAGGGAAGTGTCTTTAAGCGTGGGAAACAGTACAGATACAAAGCTTAAATTTTTAATGGTGGGAAACTAAAATATTAAGTTTATTCAAATGTTTACCGAAGAGAGTCTAAATTTTTAACCGGAAATGCCTGTGTTACCTTACAGTAACAAGATTCAGGTCTTTTCAACATTAGCAGAAGGTGAGCTATGGGGAACCAGCCTCAGCTGAGTTCAATTTCGGAAAAGTTAAAGTTTTACATCTGCACAGCTGAAGTGTGTGTCGTTTCCATCTGGCCGCACCTGCTGGCTACTACCTACGGGAAATGGCCGCTGTGTTCATCTGACTGCTTCACCACAGCGGCCTTGTTAACTGGGAACAAGCACGACTCCCAGCAGGGACTCGGAAAAGCTGCAAGGGTCTGGCACTCCTGCTGAATCTCAGAACCCTCACGGTACGTCCGGTGAGTCCGCTAGGTCAAGCGGCCATTTCTACACTGTGATCAGCAGACAGGAGCAGGGCCGGACCCTGGGCGGCGGACTCTGGGTAAACGTGACGTTACACCTCCGACGACGAGTGTTACTGGAACGCGGGCAACACCTTCTCACCGGACAATGCCTCTCTCCCAGCGGCGCAGGACCCCTCGTGTGGGCTTCCGCCTCCTTCAGTACCAGCCGCCAACCGAGGCGCGGAGGCGGATGCTCCTCCTTCAGACTGAGCAGAGCGTCCGGAGGATCTGACGGTTTGCTTCAGGGTCCTGCCTTTTTTTTTCCGGCAGGACTGCAGCCGTTTGCCGTAGGTAGTAGCCAGCAGCTGCCGCCAGATCGAAACGACAGACACACTTCAGCTGTGCAGATGTAAAACTTTAATTTTTCCATAATTGAACTCAGCTGAGTCTGGTTCCCCATAGCTCACCTTCTGCTAATGTTGAAAGGGTTAACCAGTCTTCAGCCCTTCCAGGGCCCTTCTGGTTCCAGTGATTATCCATTCTCGGTTCTTCAGGTCTTCTTGGCCTTGCGAGTTGGCAGTCTTCCTACCGCCAACCGTTCTGATTTTAGTGGTATCTATTCTCTCTGCTCATTGCCCTCGGCTGCCTTCCTGAATCTCTATGTCGCTGCTGGAGTGAGTGACCCCATCCTGCTCTCTACACTCCATTATTTGATTATTTATCCAGAATGGGTTATTGGCTATTCCCCAGTACCTCTGTGTATCCTCATGTGTCTTCTACTTCTCCCTGGAATGACTTCCCCAACCTCTCAGTGTTTCTCTCTTTCTCCCTTACTATTCATTCCATCAATCTTAAATACATCCTCGTGCCAAAGAATGCCTCGATCTCCTTTATTCAGTAGGCTCTCCTCAATATCCCATAGGCCCTTTTAGACCTCCCCTGGAGTTTATCCTGTTCAATTTATATGATACTTCTTGTGATAGTTCATCTGCATTGCATGTGATAAATTTCCTTAAATATAATTATTATTTCTTATTCGTCTTAATCTCGGTGTTCTCATATTACTATACTGAGCATAGTCTGTGCTCAGTCAACACATTTTCTTGAAATAATGGAACAATCACACTTTAGTTGCTGCTATGCCTTTAATTTAAAAATCTGTGTTTGCTCCATGAAATAATGCTTTGGGGAAAAGAAAAGACATGCATGAATTTGCATGTGATTAATCACATGTCACTCTTTGCTTTCAACTTTTGTTCTAGGTGGGAAAAAGTGCAGTGTAGAAGTTTAAGGTCTCTACAGGGCTGCCCAAGGACACAGAAAGTGGAGGAAAGTGATTAAAGAGGAGGCTCCCAGGGATAGAATGGACCCAGGGAAAGAGGAGTTAACTGCTGACAGCTGAGACCGCCCGCGAGAGCAGATTGGCGAATAGGAGAGAGGGCCTGTTGTAGGGGGAATGAGGAGAACAGAACTAAGAATATAGATATCTCAAGGCCACAACCCGTGCAAAAAATAGACGGAGAAAAGAAATGATACTCATATCTTAAAGATACAGTGTGGAAATATGATGTCTGATTGTAATAAGAGGATATAATTAGCTTTCCTGATAAAGGAGGTTGCAGTTGAACATGTGATATGCCGTGCATGTGGTGGAAATGATTTCGATTTCTTCAGTGTATGGCACAGCTATACTGGTGTGGGGAGTAAAGCAGATTGTTGTGCAAAATTCTGTCCAAGTAGGCTAGTTGTCAGGTTTTATATATGCCTATAATGGTTTCTCATTTCCTCACCTGTGGGAGAGCTAATCAATAAATAAATCGGTACAAGAAACTAACACTATTTATGTAGCATATCTTGGGAAATCTCCCAAGACAGCGAACTGAAAGGAGCTACTGTAGATATAAAACAGGCCACCCAGAACTCATGTTGACTAGTGATACCACTATTGGAGGGCCAGGATCGTAGAGAATTCTTATAAGCCAAGCGTAGAATTCAGCATCCTTAAAGGTATTCTTTTGGGAACTGCAAGCCTTGAGTGGAGAGAGCCATCCAGAGAAACTCCATTTGACTCCTCCCTTTATTTAAAGATAAATTCTTGGGGCGCCTGGGTGGCTCAGTCGTTAAGCATCTGCCTTCTGCTCAGGGCCTGATCCCAGAGTCCTAGGATCGAGTCCCACGTCGGGCTCTTCCGCTGGGAGCCTGCTTCTTCCTCTCCCACTCCCCCTGCTTGTGTTCCCTCTCTCACTTGGCTGTCTCTCTCTCTGTCAAATAAATAAATAAAATCTTTAAAAAAATAAAAAATAAAGATAAATTCTTATTACCCTCATTCCCTGATGCTCCTTTTTATCCTGGGCAAGTGAGAATTTCTAATAGGCTCTGCTCGGTCACTCCATATTTATTTAAAGAGTGGATTAGGTAATGTATGAACATGTATTTTGTAAATTAAATTTTAAAAAGCAAGTTTTTTTTAAATAAACTTCCAGACTAATGAGAACAAGAACATTTTCACTGAGTATCAAGAATCAATTCTTCATTTTTTTGTTGAGAAATCGTTTGGACAATTGGGATAATTTTCCTTATCAATAAAACATTCATTTAGAATTGATTACTCATTTCCACCCACCTATTTTGTCTTTTCAACTCTGGACCCTGTTTCCATCCTGCACTGTCCCACTTTCAAACCATGAATGAATCATTTTCTTCTGTGATCCAGTTTCTAGTTCTTTCTCCAACTACTTATACCTCAACTTTACAAGGAGGTCTACTATATTTAATATGTATTTTATCTCAAATAATTAGGCCTCTTCTCTAAGAAACAAAACTGAGACATGATATTGGGCCCAGGAAAGGAGTAACTGCTGATGGAAAAGATTATAAGTTATTTTCCTCAGTGGATTCAGTTTTCTTTCTGTACAATCATTTGATAATTCTTCTCAACTCCTGTTCTAAAGCCCACCCCCCATCCCTGAAGGTGACCCTTTTGAGGGCAATCAATAGAATTTGCATCTATATATCCACATTCACACCTCTATCTATCTCTATCTCTATTTATTGAGAAAGATGGAGATTTATTATAAGGAATTGGCTCACATGATTATAGAGGCTAAGTCTGCCCTCTGCAAGCTGGAGACTGGGAAAGCAGTGTTGTAACTCAGTCTGAGCCTGAAGGCTTGAGAACCAGAGTAGCTGCTAACGGAATCCCAGTCTGAGGGTAGGTGAGGACCATTGTTGCAGCTTAGCAGTCAGGCGTCAGAGAGAAAAAATTTCGCTTGCTCCACCTCCTCTTCCTATGTAGGCCTTCACAGATTGGATGATTCCCACCCATCTGTTTTACTCAGTCTACTGCTTTAAATGCTAATCTCATCCAGAAACCCCTTTGCAGAAATAGTGAAACAATGTCTGGCCAAATACCGGGGCACCCTGTGATCCAGTCAGGTTGACATGTAAAATCAGCCATCACAGAGATCCCTCCAGGGTGAAGCAAGCTTAGCTACACAGTATCTACTCCATTCACAAGAACCCTGTCGGTGGCAGTCCAGCTTGCTTCTGCTCCATCCTCCTACCTTCAGTATTTTGCTTTCACGGTTCTGTCACTAGATGCAACCTCATATAAACCCCGAGACTCTCAGTGATGCCAGTGTCGTTCTCTAGTGCTCTCTTCTTCTAAGTGTACGGAGAGCGTCCATGAGTTTCCGTAGCTTACCACCCATGCCTGGAGTGAGATTCAAGTCTCTCCTAATGCTGATAACCCCAGTCTCCATCAGGGGCATATATTTTGACTTGAATTTGTGGGGAGCATGAATGGTAATGGAAAAAAGCCACAGTGCTTTTATTCCTGTGAATTCTATTCAAAGAATTCTCTCTTTCAATGCATCTTCCTTCGGAATTATTTTCTAGCCCTCTCTTACGTGAGAGAATTATCTCTCCCCCATCTCTTAGAAGATGTGATCATTCATTATCCATGTAGTTATCAACTGGGAGGACCTTGGCAAAACTTTGAGACAAAAGGAAAAAAGTCCCATTGGTCATTCTTTCACATATGCTTCCATGGCACTCGAATCTCGCTGTTCATAGCAATTATTAAAGGTGTAAATTTACATTTATTTTGACAATCGTTTGACTAGTATTTATCTTCTCCATTGTACCATAACTCCAAGTGGTAGAGGCCAAATCTGTTTTGTTTACTATCCTACCCCTAAGGGCTTACACAGTGTCTTGCGTGTGGCATTTTTGAATAAATGACTAGATGAACTGATGACTAGAGATCTAGATATATTTTTTCTACTTAGTGTTCTTCCTTTCATTGAAGAAATTCTTTTGTATGGTATGTAAGTAAGGGCTGTCTTCTTATGAACTAAAATGCAAACATCCTATAGTCTGTTGACTTTTGTTATAATTCTAAAAGCTCTTTTAGTGGTCAGTTTTGAATAATAAATGAAATATACATTTATTCACTCCACAAAATTAATAACCACTTACTAATCAGGCACTGGGATTATGGAGATGAAAAAACAGATTTCCTCTTAAGTATTATAATGACATAGGTGAAATAGACAAATAATTATAATAAAATGTGAGCTATTAACACACAGTCATGTATTGGTAACATTTTTTTTAGTAACTATGATGTTCCAGATCCTTTACTCACATGTAATATCTTATTTCATTTTTCACAATTGCCTTCTGAGTTATGCTTTATTATTCCATTTTTTTTTCCAATGAGAAAACTGAGGCTCAATGAATTTAAACCATTTGAAAAATTAATACATTGTTCTGGTTTATATTTATTGGGTTTCAAAGCAAACAGTCTTTTCTTTGTGGCACATTAGAGAACCACATCTTCAAGTCTCTGTGAGGAGAGTGCTTCTAAATTGATGAATTACATAAGTGAGAAACACAATAACTGTATTACTATTTATTGAGTACCTATGTTGTGCCAAGCATTATGCTAGCATTTTTTAAAAATAAAAATAGACTCATTTTAGCCTAAAAATAACTCTAAGATATTGGTATTATCATTCCTATTTCCCATAATGGGACATTTCCAGAATGGGACAAGTTTAAGTCACTTGCCCAAGTCCTATATATTAGTGATGGAGCTAGAAATCAAAATCAGTTGTGATGATTACAAATCTATGCTTATAACATTTTTAAAAAATGATTCTTCTAGGACCATGGGCCAGAGTGAACGTAACCTGGTGACGACAGGTAGACAATAGCCTGCAGGCTTTTTAAACCACAGTGCATTTCAATACTAAAGTCTGAAAACTCCCCCCCCCCCAGCTTTGTATGAGCTCCTGAGCTTTCAGTGTCCCTAAAGATATGTATTATATCCTATTCTTTGTCAGGATAATTCAGACAATATTTACCACTAATCAGCTGATGTGGAAAAATCCAACTGCTCCCTGTGGGAAATTATGGAACAGTGGTTCGTATGAATATTATCAGCAAGGACCTCAAAAGCTCCTCATGTTCCTGTTTCTTCAACCAAAATTCATTCATCCATGGACCAATCTCCTAAATTTGTAAACAGCTGTCCAGTCATAAACTCAGTAAAATGAATAATATTCTCAAGCACTTGCATGCAGTTTCACAAATGCTCTTATTGTCATCCTTCCCATCTCAGTGGTATTTATGAGCTGTTAAAGCAATGAAAGGGGAGAATAACATGTTTTTTTATAAATATGAACATGGTGACTTAACACTTCAAGGTTCTAATCACCCTTTGAGCTCTTAAAACATCTATTTTTCTTCCTGATTTAGATTGTGTGTCTCTTGAGCCCTGAGTACATATTCTTTATGCCTGGTACAGTGCCAGATCCATCAGTGTTAAACAAATAATTAATCTTCATAATGATAGCTTGCAGAGGTGGTCCCGCAATTACTGAAGGGCACCTTGACATCCTTGGGAAGTCTGCTTTGAAAAATAGATGTGTGTGGCAGATAACAACTGAATATTAAAGCAAATTATTTAACTACTCAGATCCTCAGTTTCCAAGTCTAGAAAATGAGGGTGTTGAGTTGACTAGATGCTCAGTTGTTGGATCAGACATTTATGAGGCTAATCCATATATAGTCCTTTTTAATCTAAAAATTCTTTTATGCTTTAGAGAATTACTCTAGTTTTCTGGGTTCTGTTTACTTTCCCTTCAGGTGTGTGTCATACACAGGAATCTGACTGGATCTCAATACGTAGTATTTGATGTATCTTCATCTTTCATCTCATTTTAGTGGATTAAATATTGAAGAAAAAATATATTTTCTTATAAAATAGTAGCAGTGGCTTGTGTACAAGGTTGTAAGAGTCCCACACAGTTTGGCCCCTATTTCCTAATAGTACACATAGCAACATAGCACCATTTATGTATTCAGGAGGCTATGGTGGAAGGACAAAGGGCTTGGGATTCCAGTGTGACCATCATCGCAAGGTACAAAGAGTGCAACTATTTAACAAGCTTGTTAAAGTTTCAAGTGTACAGAGAAACGTACTGTTTAATGAGCTTGGGGGGAGTAGTTAGCCTCTCTAAGCTCAGTTCTTTTACCAATGTAGTAAGGATATGAATAATGACTTCTAGGACTTTATGAGAATTAATGTCTATAAACCGCCTGACATAGAGGAAGTACTCAATAAAGAGCAATTTCCTTTTCTCCCCCTTCTCTCCTTTTCTCTTTGACTTCATTCAGCAGTCCTTCTTAGTCTGTGAATATTTCCATTTTATTTAAAATAAACCTCCACAGACCAAACCTGACCTAGTGGTCCTATTGTCACAAATCTGAAAGTGGTGGAATTAAAGCGGTTATATCTAATTAAAGTGGTTACATCTTTGCAGAAATATATCTACCCTACCTTTACACCCTGGAATTAGCCTACCAGTTCTTCCTGTAGTCACCTTTGTATGAAGGCATTAAATACTCCTGCTGAAATGCAATGATGATACCAAGATGGGTAACCAGTGAGTCTGAAGAGGTAGGGATATCCTTTCTCTTCGGAGAAATACCCAGTTGGGGGGGAAAATGTTTTCAAACTTCATATTTGGCCCTGGGGTTTCTGATATAATCCTGGTGAGCAATCCTGTCAGAATGGGCCATCATTGCTAAAAATGCACCTTATCAATTAGTAGTGAGAGAGAGTTGGGATAAAAGGAAGAGTAGCATTATAGTAAGCCAGGATGAAAACAGCTTATATTTGTTTTCAAAATTTCCTTATGAGATGGCAGTATGTTCCAAGGCAGTGGGGATTCAAGTCCATTCAACCCATACCTAAGTGTGCCTACTGTGTCTAAGGCACAATAATTCTGTCTGAGTATCACAGAGGGAATGGAAGCAGAATTAAGATAATTTCTGGGGCACAGCAGAGAAAACATAAGAACGGCCTTACAGAGATGGATCTATTAATCCAGGGCCAACCTAAGGACAGAATTTTAGGAGGTAGATGGAGTCTGAAAATGAAGAGTGGTTTACACGTAAAGAATACAAGTGAGCTGAAGGTAAACATCACTAATTCGTAATAATCAGTCCATCCTTGATATAGATTTATGGTAAGCATCATCCTTTTTTAGAGGGAGGCAACATAATACAGTAGAAGGATCACAGGACCAGAAGTAAAGAAACTCTTTGATAAAAATCTTAAGTCACTAACTGCAGGAAAGGTGTCCATATGTATGTCCCTTAACCTGTCTGAGCATTAGTCTTCTTAGCTGTGAAATGGAACTCATAATTCTTGTTCTGTTTTACAAATGGGATAGTTGTGAGAATTAAAAAAAAAAAGTAAAAAGTAAATCAAAGTGTTTTGAAAATGATAGACTATTTAAATTCAAGCCATTACTATAGATGTTTTAAAGGTTAACATCAAAGAAATCTCTCTGGAAGTTCTAAAATAGTTAAAAGTTATGATGTTTTTCTTCCTTGCCTTCAGGTACAGAAGAAATTAAGAAGGATTATTTTAGGTTTGCTTTTTATTCAGGTATTTATTCACACATGTTTGAGCATCTTAAAGCAAAGGAAGGGTAAGATGGTGGTGATAATGTAAAAATTTTCTGTATCACTTAATGCTAGATATTATATTGGTGATACTTTCTAATAAAAATTATTCCTTGAATACTCTATGAGGAAGAATGCAGAGAATGTCTTTGCTTTTTCATCAGTGAAGTATGTATCATTTTGAATTGGCCTTAGTCAATATTTTGGTCATTCAACAGAAATAACAAAAACCCTCAAATATAATATATATTGAGTACTCATTGTGAAAACTGCATTGACTTCGGCACTGTATAGAAGATAGACGGAAAAAAGAATGTTGTGAGTTGATGATGCTTATGAGCTTTCTCGTGTTTCAATTAATTGTTTCAATTAAATACATTATAATTCCAGGGGCGCCTGGGTGGCACAGCGGTTAAGTGTCTGCCTTCGGCTCAGGGCGTGATCCCGGCGTTCTGGGATCGAGCCCCACATCAGGCTCTTCCACTATGAGCCTGCTTCTTCCTCTCCCACTCCCCCTGCTTGTGTTCCCTCTCTCGCTGGCTGTCTCTATCTCTGTTGAATGAATAAATAAATAAAATCTTTTAAAAAAATAAATAAATAAATTATAATTCCAAGCCAGACATTTACTATGTTCCACAGATGGGATCTTAGGTTCTTGAAGAATTTTCCATCCATAAAGATAGCTGCCATCCTAATTATCCTAAGAAGTCATTCAGATAGCTTCTGCCAGTAAACCAGGTGAAGGATCAAGGTCTGCTATTTTAGTGGAGGCAAGACGTCAGGGGAGCTGAGGTATCCTTCTTCCTAGTGGGGTAAGAGGAGAATACATATATCACTGCATACCTAGGGATCAGTATTCTCACTTTTCTTTTTTTCTGTTTTCCTGTCAATAATAGAATGCTGTGGGGGCACCTGGGTGGCTCAGTTGGTTAAGCGTCTGCCTTTAGCTCAGGTCATGATCTCAGGGTCCTGGAATTGAGTCCAGCATCGGGCTCCCTGCTCAGTGGGGAGTTTGCTTCTCCCTCTCCCTCTGTGCTCCCCCTGCTTGTGCTCTCTCTCTCGAATAAATAAAATCTTTAAAAAATAATTGAGTGCTATGTTACATCCTTCCTTTTCTTCTTTTTGTCTATCCCAGAAAGGAGAAGGGAATTTAAGGAGATGCTTAACAGAGTGGTTAGAGGTAAAACGGAAAAGATCTATGTGGGGTTGCGTTTGCTTGAACCCTTATAAGATGTGGCTGGGTTTATGCAGTGGAAGAAGGGAGTAGAGACAATCAGAAGGAACTCTGAGCATGGCAGTAGTACAGAGGACATAGGACATAGAGAAAGAGAGGACCTCCATGAGATTTCAAGGCTGTGAGCCAAAAGGGTAAGGACCCAAAATGAACCATTTTATTTGGCTGTTCAGGGCTCATTGGTGTCTGGAGTCAAATAATTTTATTGTTTTCTGGCTATTGGTTCAGATCTCTGATTCTGTTTTCTCTGAAAGGAATTGAAGTGATAGGATTCTTATTTATAGAAAAGCCTCTATTGGCAAGATTTGCATAAGGCAAAATTGGGACGTACTTAGTGTGTGTTTTAAGGAACTGGCTCCATTTTAGGCAATTCTTTATGTCCTAAAGGCATCTCAGGTCTCTCATGTTCCCTCACTCCTCTCTTCCACAGAACCTATTCTAAACAGATGGTCTCTGATAGTCACTTACTTTGAAATAAACATGGTTGGTAGGTTTATTTACTTATTTTCTGGGAAGGCAGGAGACAGATGAATACATGTCATGTTGGAATTCCATATATCGATACTATTAGTCAAGTAAGTCAAGTAAGTATATATCTTAAAGGAGAAAATCTGATTAAGTCGTAAAATTGTGTAGTAGTTAGGGGGCATCAATTTTGAATTTGCTTTTTAGCAACTTGATTTCCCTGAAGTTGTTTTTGGGGGATGGGAAATGGAAATAATAATGGAAGTAATGCTATCTCATGGATATATTTTAAGAATTTCATAAAAGACATTTTTTACAGAAGAGATTGTTAAATTTATTATTATTATTTTTCAGCTCATTTTGTCTATGGTCCCAAACCTGTAACTTGGATGTTCATGGATCCCCAGTTTCTGAGCCAATTTGGACTACATTTCAGACTTACAGGTATAGAATGTAGAATTGCTGCGAGACTGATCTCCATTAGTCTGAAGGGAGCCCACTGAAATACAGGAATCACTAATGTGCGCCCTGATTTTTCCTTTTAGAGCATACATGGGGCAAGGGTTGTGTCCCTGAATGCTGCTCCATATTTTTCCTTTCCTCTGAGGTTTCCTACAAAGAAGGGAGTTGCACATGCAAAAAGTAATATCAGTGAGATACCAAGTACCAATTTATTTCTTGCTGAACAAATACTTTGTAGATCCTTCGAGAGAGTTTCTGATTAAAGCTGCGTTTAAGAACCTGGCTTGGGCCAGGAGGCCCAAATGAGGAATCTTGATTTCCTCTTCCCTCTCCTTAAAACTAAAATGCTGGACTGAGGAGGTCGATTCCAGCCTGACTTGCCATCCCAGCCTTCGTCAGAGAAGCTGGCATCGAATGGAGGAGGAACAGCATTTCCAGGTTGGTCTTTAAAAAGCAGTCCTGACTTGTCAGTTCACCCTTGAGAAGCCAAAGCTAGAGAGTGACAGGTTTGATAACCACAGAGACTCGTCGACGAGAAAGAGAGCAGGTGAGGCCTTGGTCTTTAACCCCTAGTTATGTGGTCCAGTGAATGACCAAATTGAAAATAAATTCTTTCTATGGACAGAAGACATTGGATCTATGGACCTGTGAATCCATGGGTTGGATGTAAGGAAGGACAGAAAGAATGGCAGAAATACGGTGGCAGAAGTTTCTTCCTTTATAAAAACAGTATAATATTTGAAATATTCTAGCCACCTCAGAATCTGAGTGGATCATTCAAAAAGGAACAACTCAAGCTCTGTGCTACAAGTATTTTAGATATTTCTATCACTTTGGCCCCCATTGTCCAGACAAAAGTTTCCCTGAATCCCTACTAATTCAAATACATTTGTACAGTTTCTTTAAAAAAATAGATTTGAATAAAATAAAGTAAGCGATGAATAGAAAACACATATGTGAGGAGCTATCAGTAATGGAGAATGAATAACAGTGCATTACTCTGTGCTAAATGGCAGCAAGGTACAATTGCAAAAATCAGTAGCAATGTAATATAAACAGAGGTGAAACAATTTAAAGCTATTGTGAGAATCTCATTAGATTGTCATTTTATATATATAACACAGTGTTATTTACAAAAATATAATATTCTGGTATATGTTTTATATTTCAAATTATTATTGCATTAAGAAGTAGAATTTATAGGGGCGCCTGGGTGTCTCAGTCGTTAAGCGTCTGCCTTTGGCTCAGGGCGTGATCCCGGCGTTCTGGGATCGAGCCCCACATCAGGCTCTTCCGCTATGAGCCTGCTTCTTCCTCTCCCACTCCCCCTGTCTATGTTCCCTCTCTCGCTGGCTGTCTCTCTCTCTGTGAAATAAATATATAAAATCTTAAAAAAAAAGTGGAATTTATAGTAATCTCTAATTTTAAAATGATTAACATATCCTTTTATTTGCATTTTTTACCTTAAGAAAATATGATCACACTATCAATTTTGTCAGAGAAATATCTATGCAATTAGCACTTTGGTGTTGACTTGGAACCTTTACAAGGTCATATGCTAATTTTCAAAAGTATTTACACTGTATGGAAAGATGTTGAGAAAAATCTCCTGTGGACACAGTTTTAATTTCCAAATGTTCAGAGGCCCGGACCACAGTCCTAGCTCGTGTTAAGAAAAATCACATCATACAGGGAATTAGCACTAACAAAGGAACAAGGATTCTGAAGTCTAGTCCCAAAGCAAGAGCAGTATTGTTGAGGGGTAATCTCAAAGGGTGGTTGATTTCAAAGAGCAGTGAAGATTTTTCTGCTTCAAGTGCACCATAGAGCACAGAGCAAGACTGATTGTCATGTTTTAAGTGTAATCAGGGTGAGGGAAAAAGAGAAAGGGCTTTTTAAGAGTTGAAGAAAAATACCTAAAGACAAAATCAGTGGAGATTAGAGCTTTTGTTTTATAGTGATATCTGCTTTTATTTATATACATTCCTGAATAATACACATGACACAGTTACTTAGTGACATGAAAGTGGCTAATTTTCCTGTTAGTAAAAAATACTGCTAAGTGTGGAAATATGAAAATACCCACTGTTTAACTCTTAGTTCATTCTGCTAACATGTCAGGTTTTGTTTTTCGTTTCTTACTATCAATGTGAGCAACTAGCATCCAGGCATTTAGGTCGGCTCTGTTGAACTATTATGGCAATTGATTCTATCAACAAATGTTTATTGAATACTTTTCACATATTGGACACTGATACAAATGTTAATGACATAGCAGTGGATCAACAGATAAAGGCCATGTCTTCCTGATGCTTATGCAGTAGCAGATATGACAAAAAAATTAAGTAATCAAGTAAAGAATGAGAAGCATTCAAACTTTCAACTATAAAATAAATAAATCACAGAGATGAAATCTACCACATAGTGAATATAGTTAATAATATTATAATAACATTGATGGTGACGGATGGTGCTACACTTGTCGTGGTGAGCACTGCGTAATGTATAGAATTGTCGAATCAGTATGTTGTACACTTGAAACTAATATATCACCGTATGTTAAATATACATTAATAATAAGTAAAATGAGAGAAGAAAAAGGAGCAGAAAGCATTCACGTGCTTTTGGATCATATACAATGAGGATTCTAATGTCCGTGGAATCAGGATGGTCCTTTCTGAGGCTGAAGTATGAATCAGAGTTAGGTAATTTAATTTATTTGGTACAAGACACTGAATTAAACACTGTAATAAATGCAGTTATAAATAATTCTGTACTTATGGAGCTTACAATTTAGTAATAATGATAATTATTTAATAATTCATTATGTGCTAGGTATTAACCTTGCTTGTATCAAATTTTTTAATCCTCATAACTATATGAGGTAGGTGCTGTTATTAACCATTTTTAGGTGAGGAAGCCAACGATCAGAAATTTTGAATAACTTACACAGATCTTCGAACTAGCAAGTGGTAGGCCTAGTAGATGAACATAGGTGTCTGGCTCCAAATCCTGCGCTCTTAATGAGTATTCTAAGAAAAGATCAACACATATAATTGAAAATATGCTAATGAATTGTAAGGAGTGACAGGTATAGGAGGTTCCTGTGTGGGAGCTCAGGGGAACACCTAGGGCATGATGTGGCACAGATTGAAAATCTCTCTCTTCGCCTGCCCTGTCTAGGCTCTCTCTGCAATATCCCTTCTCTGGCATGATAGTTAATGCACAGGCTCCCCTTGAAGGGAGGTATTTCTCTTTGATTAAAAGAAGTCTCTTGAGCTCCAGATGCCTGCCATGTAGTCTGCAAATAAAAAGAATCGTAAAGAAAACTGAGAACTCCTATTTCTCCTGGTAGAAACCCATCCCTCTTCCTGCACAAGAGTAGGCTGCAGGAAGTTCTGGTTGGACCAGAACTATTGTCAAAAGCAGTTCTGAGTCTGTGGAAAAGCTGGAACATCACTAGTTGACATCTCAGAGTGACGCTGTAGTGAGTCCTGTATTGCCACAGTTTAGTCAGACTTGTATCCTAATGACTTAAAAGTTTAACTTTGACTACAAAGGACAATGAGGGGATCTTCCAATATAATTTTCAATTATATTGACTTGTTTTACCAATCACTATCCTAAACACTTTATGTGCCTGGAAATACAGGTTATTTGGTGAAATCTAATCTCACTGGAAAGCTTTGATGCTCTGTACCAAATTAAAACTAATTTAACTGAACCATCTATGCTGCACATTAATATTAAGCAATTACAATAAATGGAAGCACTGCAAATATGTTAATCGCTTTCATTAAAAAACCGATTTCCTTAATTATTTTCTAAGCAAATATTCTTTACCAAGCTATTTAAGTATTTGCAACACTCAAATTCAATAGGTGATTGGGATGTCAATTTATATTAAATACATATTTTTTAAAATCTATTTTGCATTGCAAGTTTTAAAATGTATTTAATCCAGAATTGAATATGATTTTAGAAGACTATTTTCATTTGACTAATATTAGAAATTTTATTGGGTCAAAAGAAAATCTCTCATTTTTAATCCTTAAATACCTAAGGCTTCTGAGGACACCCACTTTCTCTCTCTCAAAAAGAAAAGTCTCTCTCTCTTCCTGGTCTCATCACTGATGTTAACTGGGGTTCAGACCTCCATGGTTTAAACCTGGCTAAGCACTAAGGTAGCCCTTCAAGTTCATGGGGAGGGAAGGCTTTGGAGATTTATAGGTCTCATTACCTCCACAGTTTTTCAGTGCTTGTGTGACTAACTTCGGTGAAATGTCTTGATTTTCTTCAACAGAGAGGATGGTGGGTTCATGAAATATAACACAAAACATTTCCTGTGTGCTCTAAGCTTAAAAGTCAGAGTACTACTAGTGGTTCAGGATTTTTAATATAAAACTATTTGCTATGGTTATTGCTGAATGCTGTTTTACACACCTAAATATGAGATATGTTATACTTCAAAAACATGGATTTGGAGTCACATGGAAGAAAAGAAGGAGGTTAATGAGAAGAATTACTTTAAATATATTTAAGGTCTTACTCTTACACTCCAAAACACTCTGCCCTCCACTTCTTCTCCACAAGGGTCAATTAAAAAATAATAATAAATTATTTGTACATTGCATTTCTTATATGTTATTTTTTCAAAATTTTTATTATTTGTGTTTAGTTTTATTTTAAACAGATTTATTGAAGTATAATTGACACACCCTAAATTGCACTAATTTAATAGATTTTGACATATACACACACCCATGAAGCTGACACTACAATCAAGATAATGAGCCTGTGACCCCTCAATTTCCTGTTGCCTCTCGTAATCTCTCACATTTGATCTTTCCTACCAACTTCCTCTTTATGTATGTAGTATATACTCATTTTGTCTGGCTCCTTCTATTCAGAGTAAATATTTTGAGATTTATCCATGTTGTAGCATGTTATCAATAGTTTATGTTTTTATTGTTGAGTGGTATTTCATTGTCTGTAAATACCACAGTTTGTTTAACCATTCATTCATTGATGGATACTTGAGTTGTTGCCAGTTTTTCACCATTACAAATAAAGCTGATGTGAACATTCATTTAGAAGTCTTTATGTGGACATGAATTTTAGTTTCCCTTGTGTAATACTTAGGAATGCAACAGTTGAAACATATGGTAGAAATATATCAAATTAAAGAAACTGGCAAAATGTTTCCCAAAGTGCCAATGCTATTTTACATTCCAACCAACAGTATGTGAGAATTCCAGTTGCTCCATATCCTCTCCAATACTTGCGTTGTGTTTTTTTCCCCCTATTTAGACATTCTAATATATGTTTATTGGTAGCTCATTGTGGTTTTAATAGGCATTTCTCCAGTGACCAAAGATGTTTAGCATTTTTCAGGCTTTTTTTTTGTTATTCGTAAATATTGTTTGGTGAAGTATTTATTCAGAGGTTTTGCCCTTGATTTCAATTATTCTCTAACTGAGATGTGGGAGTTTTTCATATATTCTGCTGTATAAATCCTTCATCAGATATGTGATATTCAAAATTTTTCCAGTCTGTGGTTTGTAGTTTAATTTTCTTAACGATGTCTTTTGATGAGCAGGAATTTATAATTTTGATAAAGTACAATTAAAAGTAGTACTTTGTTTTACGGATCATCCTTTTATCATATCTAAGGTAACGTTTCCTTATCCAAGTTCAAGAAAGCATTTCCTTTTTTTTTCTAGAAGCTTTAAAATTGTTGGTTTTACATTTAGGTATACTATTTTGAGTTAATTTTTGCATATTGTGCAAGTTATGGATCAACGGTCATTTTAAGCATGTGATTATTTAATTGTTCCAGCACCATTTGTTGAAAAGACTCCTTTCTCCACTGAATTGTCTTAATACCTTTGTTAAAAACCAGTTGTCCATATATGTGTGGGTCTATTTCTAGACTATCTGTTTTTATTCCATTCATCTATTTGTCTGTCTTGATACTAATATAACCTGTCTTCAATACTATAGTTTTCTAATAAATCTAAAAATCATTAAGTGTGCGCCCTCTGGCTTTGTTCTAATTTTTCAAAGGTATTTTAAATATTCTAATTCCATTACACTTTCAAGTGAATTTTAGAATCAGTTTATCAACTTCTACAAAAAATGTTTTGATTAGAATTGTATTAACATTTTATTAGAATTGTATTTACAATTTATTAGAATTGTATTGACATTTTACCAATGTTGAGTCTTCTGACCCATAAACAAAGATATATCTCTCTATTTAAGTCTTTAATTTCTCACAGCAATGTTTTATAATGTACATATCTTTCACATATTTTTCAGGTTTATCCCTATTTCATATTTTTTGATGCTATTAAAGGGGTATTTTTTTTAAAGGGGTATTTTTTAAAATTTCAACTTCCAGTTATTCCTTGCTAGTATATATAAATATACTTGGTTAGTGTTTATTGATCAGGTATTCTGCAATATTGCTAAATTCTTTTATAATTTTTAGTAGCTTTCTGGTACATTCTATCATATTTTATATGTAGAAGATAATTTCATCTGCAATTGAAGTAATTTTAATTATCCCTTTCTTTTGTGGATGCCTTTTATTTCTTTTTCTTGCCTCACTGCCCTGGATAATGTTGGACAAAAATAATGAAAGTTCAAGTCCAAAGGCCTTGTCTTCTCCTGACCATAAGGGAAGACATTGTCTTTGACCGTCAAGGATGATGTTAGTTGTCGGTTTTTTATAGATGCCCTTTATTAGGTTGAGGAAATTTTCTTCCATTCTTAGTTGTCAGAGTGTTTTTGTCAGAAGCAAGTGTTGGATTTTGTCATTTGCTTTTTTGTGACTATATTCATGGGATCATATAATAATGTTAATATGGCAAATTACACTTGGTTTTTAGGAGTTAGTCTGACCTTGCATTCTTTTGATAAACACCACTTTGTTATGATGGATTGTCTTTTTTTTTAAGATTTATTTGTTTATTTTGGGGAGCAGGGGCAGAGGGAGAGGGAAAGAGAATCCTGAGCAAACTCCCTGCTGAATTCAGAGCCCGATGCAGGCCTTGATCTCATGACCCTGAGATCATGACCTGAGCCGGAATTAAGAGTTGAGCGCTTAACTGACTGAGCCACCCAGGCACCCCATGATGGATTATCCTTTTTATGCATTGTTAGATTTGATTTCATAAAATTTTGTTTAGAATTTCACAACTCTGTTCAGGAAGGATATTCATTTTCTTATATATTAGGGTACTCCAGAGAAACAAAACGAATAGGATGTGTACATTTATATGTATAGAGAGATTTATTTTAAGGAATTGGCTCAATGGCTGGAAAAAACAGCACTTAAATCTGGAACAAACAGCCTTAAAATTTGTGTGGAACCAGAAAAGGCCCCAAATCACCAAGGAATTGTTGAAAAGGAAAAACAAAGCTGGAGGCATCACGTTGCCGGATTTCGAGCTGTACTACAAAGCTGTGACCACAAAGACAGCATGGTACTGGCACAAAAACAGACACATAGACCAATGGAACAGAATAGAGAACCCAGAAATGGACCCTCGGCTCTTTGGGCAACTAATCTTTGACAAAGCAGGAAAAAACATCCGGTGGAAACAAGACAGTCTCTTCAATAAATGGTTGTGGGAAAATTGGACAGCTATATGCAAATGAATGAAACTTGACCACTCTCTCACACCATACACAAAGATAAACTCCAAATGGATGAAAGACCTCAATGTGAGATGGGAATCCATCAAAATACTAGAGGAGAACATAGGCTGCAACCTTTTTGACATCGGCCACAGCAACTTTTTTCATGACACATCTCCAAAGGCAAGAGAAACAAAAGATAAAATGAACTTGTGGGATTTCATCAAGATAAAAAGTTTCTGCACAGCCAAGGAAACAGTCAAAAAAACTAAGAGGCAGCCCATGGAATGGGAGAACATATTTGCAAATGACACTACAGATAAAAGACTGGTATCCAAGATCTACAAAGAACTTCTCAAACTCAATACATGAGAAACAAATAATCAAATCAAAAAAAAAATGGGCAGAAGATATGAACAGACACTTTTCCAATGAAGACATGTAAATGGCTAACAGACACATGAAAAAAATTTTCAAAATCATTAGCCATAAGGGAAATTCAAATCAAAACCACCTTGAGATACCACCTTACGCCAGTTGGAATGGCAAAAATTGACAAGGCAGGAAACAACAAATGTTGGAGAGGATGTGGAGAAAGGGGATCCCTCTTACGCTGTTGGTGGGAATGTAAGTTGGTACAGCCACCTTGGAAAACAGTGTGGAGGTCCCTTAAAAAGTTAAAAATTGAGCTACCCTGTGATCCAGCAATTGCACTACTGGGTATTTACCCCAAAGATACAGACATAGTGAAGAGCAGGGCCATATGCACCCCAATGTTCATAGCAGCATTGTCCACAATAGCTAAATTGTGGAAGGAGCCGAGATGCCCTTCAACAGATGACTGGAGTAAGAAGTTGTGGTCCATATATACAATGGAATATTACTCAGCCATCAGAAAGAACGATTACACAACATTTGCAGCAACATGGACGGGACTGGAAGAGATTATGCTAAGTGAAATAAGTCAAGCAGAGAAAGATAATTATCATATGGTCACTCATTTATGGAACATAAGAAATAGGAAGATCAGTAGGAGAAGGAAGGGAAAAATGAAGGGGAGGTGGTAAACAGAAGGGGGAATGAACCATGAGAGACTATAGACTCTGGGAAACAAACTGAGGGCTTCTGAGGGGAGGGGGTGGGGGATTGGGATAGGCCCATGATGGGTATTGAGGGCACATATTGCATGGTGCGCAGGGTGTTATATGCAAATAATGAATCATGGAACACTACATCAAAAATTAAGGATAAACTGTATGGTGACTAACATAATAAAAAATTATTCAAAAACAAAAGGAATTGGCTCATGGGATTATGGAAACTGGAAAGTTCAAAATGGCAAGCTGGCAGCCTGGAGACCTAAGGAAGAGCTAATAATGTCCTTACTCCTTACTCTGGGCAAGGAAGTCAAACTTTATTCTATTAAGGCCTTCAGGTTATTGGATGAGGCCCACCCATATTGTGGTGGGCAATCTACTTTACTGCAGTCTATCAATTGAGATGTTAATCTCATTAAAAAAAAAAACCAAAATTCAAACAGATCTAGACTAACGTTTGACTAATTGTCTTCATACTGTGGCCCAGCTAAGTTGATACATAAAATTATCCATCACATCTTGCAATGCCTTTGTTTGACTTTGGTGCCAATGTAATAGTGGCCTCATATAATGAGTTGAAAATATTTCCTCCTTTTCAACTTTCTGGATGAGTTTGCATGTATTTTATGTTATTTCTTCTCTAAATGTTTAGCGAATTCACTCTATCTAGGCCTGAATGTTTCGTGGGATAGATTTTAGCTATATATTCTTTCTATCTAATAGATACAGTATTTTTTCTGATTATCTGTTTCTTCTTTAATGAGTTTTGGCTATTTAGGCCTTTAAAATATTTTCCCATTTTATCTAAGTTGTGAATGTATTTCCATAATATTGTTCTTAATATTGCATTATTATTCTTTTAATATCTGACACATTCTGTAGTGATGCTATCATTATAGTTCATGCTATTGGTAATTTGTGGCTTCTTTTTTTTTTTTTCACAATTAGAATAGGAATGAAAAATGAAACCATAATGAGGTTCTTTAAAAATTTTTTTGTCCAGTGGCATTGGCAAAAATTTTAAAAGATAAAAGTATTAGAAAGAAGATGCACAAGTAGCATTTTATTTGTTGGTAAATCCCTTCTCAAAAACAATATTGTGATATATTATTATATCATAATAATATGCAATAAAATTGCACATATCCAGTGACCTAATCATTCCACTTTTGGACTCTAAATTAAGTAGTTACACATTAGTGCAAGGTTATGTTTACAAAGAGGAATGACATCAAGGACTGACTATTTTATATTGTATACTTTATTGTTTTAACCTCAACGATGACAATGGACTGAGAAATTATTTCTGTAATTTTAAAAATGAAGGGAAAATTATTAAAGTTGCCTTTTATTTAATGCTACTCTTTCATTTTCAGAAAGCTCATATTCTTTTGTATTCTTTGAGTAATCCAAGAGTCATTATAGTGTACTAGATAAGAAATAGAATCCACAGCCAAATTGAGTGGATTTAAATTCTAGGGTAACAACCTTACTTGCTATTTTATAGACAATTTATTCATCTCATCAGTGCCTTTGTTGCTTTGTCTGTGAATGCCTTATATCTTAAAGCCTTCTGTAATAATTAAATAAGACAACAAATATAAAGCTCCTAGTACAGAACCTGGAACTAGTAAGACCTCTAGAAATATTAATGATTGCTAATGGTTAATGAAACCCTATTGACTGCTCCTTAGTTTATCACAGGGTATCAGTGAATTAGTATGCAGTTGGTGAGTTACCCTGTAGAAGATAATGAGAAATAGACAAATTTCAAATTTTCCTAATTGTATGTGACTTGAATTTTGTATATGGATGTCCATAAAGTTCTTTCTTTATCCTCAAAGTTCACATCCAATTTTGTGATAGAGATAGCTAGTTGCCCTCAAAAATTTACTTTCCTCTTCTTCCATATGTAATATAAATTTTATATTTGTATTTATACTGACATGACCACTTAGAACAAGATGATTCTAGTTGCGGGGTTCCTGGATGGCATAGTCAGTTAAGCTGCCGACTCTTGGTTTCAGCTCAGGTCGTGATCTCAGGGTTGTGGGATCCAGCCCTGCATCATGCTCAGCATGGAGTCTGGTTTGGGATTCTCTCTCCCCTCTCCCTCTGTCCCTTCTGCCCCCCTCATTCTAAAATAAATATATCTTTTAAAAAAATGATTCTGGTTGCTGGGATATATATATTCTGGTTGCTCTCGGAACCACTGAGTAGCAGCTTCTAGAAACCTTATCTCTGGACAGCTGGCGTGAGTCCTTCCTCTTTCTTCTCATTCCATTCCTCTGTCCTTCATTCAGGACACTGTATGCATCCTTAGACTATGAGCACAAAGACTTCATAGAGCTTGGTGGAGTGGTGAGCTGGAAAGCTCACTGTCCCTGAGGACACGAAGGAACACAGGCCACTCTCACCTTGCAATGCATGCCTTCACACTTTCATGTGAGAAACAGACTTCTCTCTTATTTAACTCAGTATAATTTTCTGTTTTTCTATCAAAGTTAATTTTAACTGATAATTCACAAACCTACATCTTAGTGTTGATTGTTCTCTATTATTTGCCTTCAGAACTGTTTGTACTTTTTGTTTGTGGGTTTGGGTTTCTTGTCTCTTCAGAAATTTTATCCAGTTCTGACTTTGAATATCTTTCATTGTTTTTATCTTTGCTGATACCTAATATCCATGTGTTGAACATATATTTTCTTATTTTCATATTCTCTTAGAGCTTGCTTTCTCATTTTGCTTTTCCTTTCCCTGGTAACTTATCATTGTATTCCCAGTACTAAAACAGTACCTGGCATATTCCTAATTTGTTGAATGAATAAAATAATGAATTAATTAAATGAATTAATTACTGCTAACTCTATGTTAGCTGCATCTATTTTTCTTCTTAACTGCTTCATGATTTCTATTTCATATTTCATCTTTTTTTGTAATTTCATGTTTCTTTGTTCTATTTTGTTCATGTCTTAACACTTTTTATTAGTGTTTTCAATGGTAAAGGGGAGTATTTTTCTAAAATTTTATGTTGTTTCTTGGAGATAACTTTTCTTCTGAAGCCGTCTTTCAAACCTCCTTTTTTTGTAGTATCTATTTTTGGTTGGATTACAAATTTGTGTTTTTCTATGACCATATACTTTTTCTTATCTTGTTTCAAACCAGTGGTCAGATTCTGTTGAATCCTTTTTACTTCAGACAAGATTTATGTTTCAGGAGTACAAGGAAAGTTACTTGTGCCTCTTTTCTGTTTTACAAGCATAAAACTGATTAAGGGATTCAGTTTACTGTCCTGTAAGAGGAAAGAGAGAAATCATTGGGAGCCAGTGGTAGAGGTCATATTTGAGGTTTCAGAGGAGAGAGATGGTGGGAGAGAAGAGGGACCTTTTTCAGAAGATCACCATCAGTACTCTTTGGGTGTGTATCAAGAACTCGAGGATGCCTTTGACCACTTGGTGCTATTATGAAGGCTACCCTGAAGGCTTGGGCATCCTCAGTTCCCAAAGACTTATAGAAATGAGCAGAACTAGCAGTCTTTACAGAATTGCAAAGTCTAAAACAACAAACATCTCAATTTTAATCAGTTGTAAACTGAAGTCTGAGGATGACAGTGGCCTCCCTCACACTCAGAATATTGGTCTGACCAAGGAGCCCCAAGAAAGAGCTTGATTTTCCCACCAAATTTGAAGTATGGATTTTTTTTTTTTTGGAAATATTTTATTTATTTATTTGACAGAGCGAGAGTGCGTAGCAGGGGGAGAAGGAGAAGCAGGCTGCCTGCTGAGCAGGAAGCCCGATTGGGGGACGGGGGTCTGGAGCCTGACTCGGGGCTTAATCCCAGGACTCTGGGATCATGACCTGAGCTGAAGGCAGACACTTAACCATCTGAGCTACCCGTACTTTGGATTTTCAATACCGAAACTGATATATAACATATGCATTAATTCCAGGTTGTATTATTTCTCTATATTGCTCTTTTTGGAATGGTGATATAATCTAGGCATAAATTTATGCTGGAATTGGGGGCAGTGACCTGGAAAGTTGGCACTTTCAAATTGAGTATGTTGTTTAGAACATTTTCTCTCTGTCTTTACTGAAGACATGTCTTGCTTTAGCTTTCAGTGTACATCCCTCTTTCAGGCAAGAGGTGAGCTAAGTTCACAGTGACCATTAGTTGTGTGAGTGGTGGTGATAGTGGTGGTGGTGTTTACTGCAGATTAATTGACTCTGGTAAGCAGTTTCAAAGCTGGTGACTGTTTACCTTCTTTTTCCTTCTCTGTTGCACCTGATAGTTTCTGAGTTAATTATTTGTGCTGTAGAAAAATTAAAACAGCATGTGCAAGCAATTCATTGCTATGTCAGTTTCCTACTTTTTCCTTTGACCAAATTTCACTGTATTTGATAAATATTCATCATAATTTTCAGTTTGGGATTTGAGCCTTTTCTCGGTTTTATTACAGATGGGAATTTAGTTCCCAGTTTTTGTTCATTAAGTAGGTTGCCACAGGTTTTAAGAATATGAGTTTACTCTGCTACTATTTTACCAAAGCCTTTAGCCTCTGGAGTATTTGTGCGTGTGTGTGTGTGTGTGTGTGTGTGTGTGTGTGAGAGAGAGAGAGAGAGAGAGAGAGAGAGTGAGAGAGAGATTGGGAGAGGGAGGGAGTGTGAATACTACCAGGGACTTGTGGGAGGGGTCAGAGGGAGAGTCTTAAGTAGACTCTGCCCTGAGTGCGGAGCCTACGGGGCTCAATCTCACAACCCTGAGATCAAGACCTGAGCCAAAACCAAATCAGAAACTTAACCGGGCACCCCTCAGTTTTACTTTTAAGAATGTATTTTTCATCCCCTACCAACATCAGTTTTCCTTTCCTAGGAGCAGCCAAAGCCACAGACAAAGTAACAATTTAAATATAATTTGTAAAATCCTGCCCCTGTCATTTCTCATACTGTAGTTTTTGTTCTCGTAACCTGTTATTTGTTCCAGACATCCTGTCCTCCTTTTCTCCCTGAATCAGTATCAGTTGGCCATACTTGGCCAACACTCCTAATTGGTTTTCTGGTTTATTTGAGCTATGTCTCACAGATTAGCAGCCCTCTCCCATTGCTCTCATTTACAAGGCAACAGTTGAATAGCAAGTGAGTTTAATGAGGTTGAGTTAAATTTCTGCTGCATCTTCATTTTGGTACCTACAAATTTAAAAAGATGAGGGGTTTCTAGAAAGGACCATGTCTTGAAGTTACACGAGCTGCTCACTTCTGAGGCTGACAACTATTTAATTAATTTCACAAGATCAAATAGACAGGAGGAAATTGAACACAGGTCTCTCTTATTTTAAGTACATTACCTTAGATTCTTTAGTATTTTCTTCCGTTAATATCACAGGATGCCAAGGACTATATCAACTGAGACTTACTTCATGGCTGTAACTGAGTATAGAATGATAATGCTACTGCTTTTCAACAACCAAATTCGATACAAGTATGATAGATCCTCACAGTTTGGCCATTTTCTGAACAGAAATTACAAGAAACTATCTTGCAATAAATTCTCTCTAAAACTTCAATTAATAAGTATAATAAATTTTCATTCAAATAAAAGAGCACAAAACTATATATGGAATTTCTGCTGGCAACTTTTCCAAAATTTTTCTCTTTCTAAAAACCCAGTTAATGGGGCACCTGGGTGGCTCAGTTGGTTAAGTGCCTGCCTTTGGCTCAGGTCATGATTCCAGGGTGCTGGGATCAAGTTCCACAAAGGGCTTCCTGCTCAGCAGGAGTCTGCTTCTCCCTGCTCCTCTCCCCACTTGTGCTTGCCGGCGAGTGCACGATCTCTCTTTCTCTCTCTCTTTCTCTCTCCCTCTCAAAAATAAATAAAATCTTTAAAAAAAAAAAAACAACACCCAGTTGACATCCTTTCCCCCACGTAACATCCAGGTATTAAATAAAGCTGACTAGATGTAACGTAGAGATCTCCCTGACTATTTCTCCAACAACTGCTTGAATACAAAATTTAGATTCATTTCATTTACTTACCAATTTTTTAATGGCAAGTGACTGGAAAATTTTTTTAAAAGGCATTTTAAAGATTTTTGAATAAGTTGCAAATGATGTTGCCAATACTTTATCAAGAGGGAGCAATGTTTTTTGTTTTGTTTTGTCTTTCCTAGTCAATGAGTAGATCTGGTATTCCAATCATCTCACTTGGAAGAGTGAGATACTTAAATATTTTTCTTGGCCTAAATATAAAGATTTTTTAAAAACTCCAAATTATATTAGTTTTGACTCTTATAAATATGACTTCATTAAACACATTTTTGTAGGAACTTGTGTCTTATGGAACCAGAATAAAAAAGCAGTCAATCATGTATTTGAAACTAGTTGTATTGAATATCAGTTTTGGGCTTTAAAAGCTCTGAACAGTTAAAGCTGATACTCCTTCCTGTAACTGATGGACTGTCTGCATGGACTAAAGATCATTCAAATGATGTTCCAAGATAAGCTTCCTGTTATAACGGAGGCACGCGCACAAGAGCAGGAATTTCACATTCAATCAGAGTACAGAAGAAGGAAATCCTTCCTGTATAATGGAAATGATAACCTTGAAATACTTGGGCAGTCACCCTTGAGAAAAGCAAAAAGACCCAAATGCTAAGTGTGATGAGCCCATGAAGCCCAGAATTGTAGAGTAGCTTTAATTTCATGGCATCTGGCAGAAGAGCCACAAATGGTCACTCCAAACTCCTAAGTAGCTTGTTAATCATCCTCATTTTATATTTAAATTCATATACTAGGCATCTTTACAGGAGTGGACCTTAAATACAGGTAATTCATAGGCACAATTTGTTACAAACTGTTTAAATAAAATTTCTAAAATTATTCTAGGTTTTATCCTATTGCACAGCTAGATTCTATTTCAGTTGCAAAATTCTATTTCAGTTGTCAAGTTGAAAGGTGTGAAATTATTTTTTAAGCTGGTACTATAAATTATATGCCAGAAATACAGGGTCACTTTCCCTAGTCGTAGCAATGTTCAGGTACCAAGTTAACTTGGAAAGCATATTTTTAGAGGATACATGGAAATCAACTGTCACACTGAAGCAGGACCCAAGCAGCATAAAATATTAATGCATTCCTGATATAGTCAGTAATTTCCATATAGGGTAGGGTAATATACTAGGGGACAGGCTGCACATGGAGTCAGAACCAGATCTGAGTCCTAGCTTTGTTAAACTTAAAAATCTTGAGTATATTTCGTGTATTAAAAACTTAATTTTCTTTCTCCAAAATAAAAATGATACACATCATAAAAGGCTGTAATGAGAATGCTGAGCTATGCATAATATACAACAGTAGGGTAGGCAAGACTTCCGTCTCCCCTCTGCTTCCCCCCAGAGAAGAGAAGCACTCATTAGCATTATCAGATTGAGGACACAGATTGGATCACCTTTGCTAGAGAGAAACACTGCACTAAAATGCCTCTAGATTGGTGTGACTTCCTCTCCTCTCTGCAGTGTAGTGACAGAGGCCCAGTCATCTGCTGCTTTGTTCCAGTGTGGCAGCAGGGAGTATAGGGCTTTTGAGTTTGCTAGGACCCAGGCCAGTTTTTACTGTCAGGGGCTCAAATGTAGCCCTCGTAGTTAGAAAATCAGACTTCCTCTCAGGGGGTAGCCTGTGCGTATTTGGATTGCTCTGTTTTAGTTTAACATAATTTAAGCCTAAGGAATTTAGGATAAAGGACTGTGACCATCCCAGCTATCGAAGTTCTCTGCAACAGAGGCTGCCAATCCAAACCCAACTAATAATAACCTGTGTTCCTGGGTCCATTAAGCACTTTCCTTTGCACATGAACACATTTTGTGGACCTCATGAAGAGAGATGATTCGGTTATCCCTGGGTCCTCTGGCTAAATAAAATACCATTATTTTGCATAAAGTCTCAATTCCTCTCTAGATACCAACATACGTGATGGTGGTTTGCTTTATGTATTCTTGGTATTAATTACCACTATTTGTTGTCTAGTTAACTTTGTGCCAAACTACAGGGCATTTGTCTCTTATAAGCCCTTTGTTCCCTGAATGCTGAAGTTCCTTAATGTTCTCTCCAGGTCTTCTCTTTTCACTTCCAGAATATTCTCATCCACACTGATGACATTATTATTTCTTCACTGATTGCTTCCAAATTCACATCTCTATTCCTAATCTCTTCTTTGAGAATCAGCTCTGTATTTCTCTGTGACTCTTTATGTATCTACTGGATTTCCCACAGGCATCTTAATATGGCTAAAAACAAATACACATTTATTATGACTTATATGTATTTATCCTCTTGTTTTAGTGATAGTAGTTGATAGCATTATCACCTTTCCAACATTCCATTCTATTCTGTTCCATTCCCTCTCCTTCAATTTCACAAATCCATCCAATTGCAAAATTTCAGTCTATTATGTCTCAGATCTGCCTCTGAATAAAGCCACTATGCTCCTGGACTGTCACTATCTTGCCTTATGGATACTTTCAAATGTAGTCTTGCCTATTGTGAGTAACTACGTCCTGTCCTTAGTCTTATCCATTCCAATTTTCTTCCACTTTTCTTCCCAGTTATTTTCCTAGAGCAGAAAGCAAAACTATTAATTTCTTGCTTAAAATCTGATTGCTTCTCATTATGTTCTCAATGAAGTCTAAATTACATATCACATTCAACATTGTTTATAATTATCTGTTGCCTACTCAGCCCTCTGGCCTCATCTCCACAATATTTATCTTATTCACCAATGACTCAGAACATGCTATTCCCAAAGGCTAGGATATTTTCACAGATGATCCCTTTCCATCTAGACTTTTCCCTTCCTCCTCTGGCAATTTCTGTTCATCATTTTAGACTCAGCTTAACTTCCTCCGTTGTGGAGCCTGTCTTTATTATTCCCCAGCCAGTCACTCACTCCCTTGGCACCATCTTTGGACCTATATTACTGCACTGCAACATCTGCTGACTTGTCATTCTGTCCCAGGATACTTTGTGGTATTTAATCAAGTATCTGTCTCCAATTATGTTCATAGTTTTTGCAATATGGCAGAAGATAAAGAAATACTTATTTGTTGGCTGATTGGCCAAGCAGCAAAGAACTTTGCCATTTTCTTCAATATTTTTTATGTAGATAATTTTAAGATCCCTTACTTCATTCCCATTTCCCACCCCCCACGTCCTCATCTCAGCAGCCCAGCTACCCCTGCAGATGCAACTATTCCTTTTTTTCATAAGGTTACACAGGGCATATGTAGATGTATTTTAAACACGGAAAATAAAGATTAATAACTACTTGAAATGAATGAAAATAAATTCAGAAGAATTTATTTCATTTAGCATTAGTTCCATATGTGTGTTTTTTTAATCCATCTTTTTTCCCCGACTTTATTGTGATAAAATTGACATATAAGTTTAACAGTATACAACATGATGATTTGATATATGTATCTGTTGAGAAATTATTACTGCAGTAAGGTTAGTTAACACTTTCATAACCTCATACAATTCGCGTCTGTGTGTGTGTTGAGAACATTTAGGATCATATGAGTGAATAAATGGATGGATACATTCCTAGGATCTGTTCTGGTGGTAAAATGCTAAGTTCAGCTAAACTGAACTCTCTTAATTTGGCAAAGACTATCTGAATAACTGGTGAATTGTCAGAAAGTGATTTAAATTAATTCATACAGCAATAAGCATCTGTGTTATAAATAACCAAAACATTTTCTTCAGATGGATAAGTGATATTTCTAATTTAGAACTGACCAGACTTTGGTGAAATACTTCTAATTAATCTAATTGATTAATTAAATCCATGCTTGTGGGACATTTTTCAACCAAAACCTCTTCATTGTTTATCAATGGGTGAGATTCACATTCAGCTTTATCTGTGAACTTCTTAAGTTCCTTAAAGATAGCGAAAGAGAGAGGGAAAAATGGTTTAGAAACACTTGCCTCATATTGAATGGACTTTAGTCTGTGGGAGGAATGGAAGCTGGTGAGTCACTGCATTGTTAAAAATTGAATGCAGATAATCTTGTTGATTTCTTTTTTTCTTTCTTTTTTTCATCACGGAACGTACTATGTTCAATCATACGCTCATTCATCTATAATTAACAAAGACCTCTTGATCATTCTAGCTGTTCCTGGAGATTTCTTATGTGTGTTTGCCCCTCCTTTTGCTCTTCATCTCATGCTTTCTCTTTCACATCATCAAAAATACCTTCTCCTCCCTTTCCATATTCTCATTGTATATTTTTCAAATTAGCAATTTATGTTTTTGAAATTGAAAATAAACAGTAGGTAAATAGTATATCACGTTAGAACTATTGCATTCAAATACACCAATGGAATGTGGTTAATGAAGTTCTCTTTGCAACTGGAAATCAAGGTGATTATGAATGTGAATGTGCTTAATACATCATTAGAAGAAATAATTTCGTGCTTAAAAATAGCACTTTGTAGACTTTGGCTCTTTGAACAAAACATAGCAGATCGTCCCCTCAGCATCCAGTTTGTGAATCAAAGCACCACAGGGCCTTGTTTTTTGGACCAATGGAGAGTCCAGTGTAAATTGTTTTCAAATTGAACAGCTTTATCAGGATTGTCAATGATTTAAATGCAGTGCTTTTTATTTTGAAGTTGACAGTTTGTTAGGATATTTACTTTACCAGAATTAGAATCACTATGCTTGTTTTAATTGGTTAAAAAAAAAAATCTAGGTTTGTTTTTAAAACATGTATTTTAAAAAGCAGGTATTAGCATAACTGAGTGTCCAACATTGTATAAGGAGTTGCGGAAGATACTAAAGAAATAATTTCTTTGTCTTTATGGAGATTATAATCCAGTTGGGAAGAAAAGATAAATACCTAGAAAAATTAGAAATTAATTCCAGGGGCTCCTGGGTAGCTTAGTCGGTTAAGCGTTGGTCTTCAGCTCAGTCCCAGGGTCCTAGGATCCAGTCCCGCATCAGGCTCCCTGTTCAGAGGAGAGTTTGCTTCTCTCTCCCTCTACCCCTCCCCGCTGCTTGTGCTGTTACGAGCACGCTCTCTCTCTCTCACTTTCTCAAATAAATAAATATCTTAAAAAAAAAGAAATTAATTACAAAATATGTATTCACTTTCTGGTTCACATTTCAGGAGTCACAGTCCCAATCCTAATCTCTAAACCATGATCTAGGCCCAGAAGTCCTGCTGACTACAGAGTATTACTGCAATGTAACATTCCATGATTGACATCCCCCAAACTGGACAAATGACCTCCTACTGTCCTTGAAATCTCCCTCAAAAATTTCCTTTTCCCTCAAAAATAATAGCAGTTTTTTTTCCAGGTGATTAGACATTTTAGTTTGCTGTAACTCTTGTTCCCCTGTAAATATGCCTGACATTTCCTACCTGAAAAAAAATGTTCTCTCATGTCAATCTTCTGACCTCAGCTATCTCTCTTGTGTAGATGACATCCAAATCCAGACCCATTGCATTCAGTCACATGTTCTGAGTTATACTATAAGTAAGGTATTTAGAACATGGCTTGGCACATGCTAAGCACTGTAAGGTTTCTGGCTCTTACTATTATCATCATCGTTATCACTATACTGCTGTTATTACTGTTATATCTCCAGTAGGTTGCCTCAGAGCAAAACAATTGCACATAATCAAATCTTTTCATCCACCTGTGTAATGTTCTAATGTAGATAGCAGCTTTAACTCTAAAATTTATCAGTCTCTTTTCCCTTATTTTTTGTATTGAATCACACTATTGTTTACGACCTCTGTCAAATCTCTTGCATGTGTTTTTTCCTCTCCATGGATACCATATTTGTCTTGGTTTAAATACTCATTTTATTTCTCTTGGATTCTGCTGTAGATCTTAATTTTTTCTGTCTCCTATACGTTATTTTATGTATGGTAACCAGATAATTTTTTAAAGCATACTTACATTTATGTTATTTCTATTCTCAAAAACTTTCAACAATACTCTGTTGTCTATTGAATGAAGTTCATGTTCCTTAACCCAATATTCTGCTTCCAGATGATGTTTCTGGCCTTATCATCTACCAGTTCGTCCTATCATATGACTAATCTGAATAGTATGTAATGTTCATTCATTGCAAGGGTGTAGTGAAAGCTTCCTGCACAGCAGGTTTCACGTTGAGTGTCCTAAACACAGTGTGAATAAGACACACGTGGACACTGCTCTACCACACACATCCCTTTGCTCATTCTTCCACCTCTGAGATATTTGCATTCTCCTTTATCCACATTTTGTTTATCTGATATGAAACAGATAATGGGCCTTCTTATTTGTAAAGCGTCCTGGGCATTCTGACTGAAAGCTCTCTTTTTGTTCTTGATTTTCCTATTTATGTCTTCCTCATTGCACTCCGCACTTTCGCTCTTGGTGTGCCTTCTGTTTAGGGACTATGTAAAGATTACCCGAACTCTAAACAAACCATGTGGGAGCTTGGAATAGTCTTTCTAAATCTGGAGGCTACTCTTTTCAACCACACGTGCCTTTCATCACTTTCCAGCCCTCATATGGAGCCAGCTACTACTACGTCTGCTGTAATAGAACTTACTGTTGTGTAGAAAGTTGTGTCCCAAGTGTAAAAATGCGCTGAAACTGGAGACAACAGCAGACAGTCTGGTATTAGTGGATATTCCATATCTTCATGGTTTTTCCAGGAGCTTAAAATTGTTCCCTCACATTTCTTCAAATGGAAGACTGCAAAAGAACAGTAAAAAGGTGAAGATTAGCACTTGCCAAAAATTTTAGGCCAAGAAAAGTATATTGTTTGAACTATCCATATAACTGAAAGGAAAGTGGTATTTTAGCTTGAATTATCTGTGTAGTAGGTTCTAGTGTCCATTTGATGGAATATATGCAGACACAGCTTACATAGCAACCCTATCTTAGCCACTCATCCTTTTTTTTATGTAGTTTCAGCATCACAAGGATACTTTTTCTTTATTTTCTCTCATATTATATTACCACATAGTTACCAATTTGCTGAAGAAGTAGTTTCAAAAGGATCCTGATTTGCAGAGCACAGGTTTCCTTAGCTCAAGGTTGTATATGTTCTGAAAAAAATTAGATTCTTTTTAATGTTTGAACTCAGCGGAGCTGAATTTACAGTTCAGGGAATTTTAATAGCCATTTCTTGATGGACCTAGACCACCTCCTTCTGATTAAGTTTATATATAATTTGGCAAGGAGGAAGGAAGTCATGACTCATCATCATCTACTGTCCAAAGTGACTTAAAACAAAAACAAATAAAAGAAGCCATAGGGTATTGCTGTTAGAAAATTCTGTTGGTAAAGATTGTTTTTTAAAAAAATTATTTGTAGAGAATTCATTGGAATGGGGTATTCCAATAATACTTTCTTGTTAACAGAATTTATTGATAATAAGATGAGTTGATTATAATGGCCAATTATAATTTAAAATTGATCATAGATTCCTTTTTCAACACATGTTATCTGTTAAGTAGCAGCATATATCCATAGTGCTTACGTGTGCAGGCTCTGAAGACAGACAGTGGATTTGAATTCAGTCATTAAGATTCCCTACTCGTATGGCCTTGGGTAGTTCCTTTAAGCTTTTTCTAAGCCTTGACTTCCTTGATAGTAAAATGGGGTAACAGTTCTACTGACCTCACAGTAAGTACTCTATAAATTTCAACTCTTATTATTTATTGTTAAAGAAGCATTAGCTGTATAGAAGGAAATGTCTTACAACATTCTTTCTGAACTTTATATATGTCTGCTGATTTCATGCATTTTTTTTAAATCAAAACATATAGCATAATTTTACCTATTAATCCGAGAGCACCATTTAAATATACATACTAATATTTCTTTCCCAGGTGATCAGTGAACAATAATGTTTATCCAGCGATTAGAAAATATGATCAATTATCTGATGTGAGGTTTGATTTTAAATGTCAGTCACGTTTTTTAATGTGCTTTTGATAGATGTTATGTTTTAGAGCAGTTTTAGGGAAACAGCAAAATTAAGTAGAAAGTACATGGATGTCTTCTTTGGAGAAGTGTCTATTCATGTCTTCTGCCCATTTTTTGACTGGGTTATTTGTTTTTTGAGTGTTGAGTTTGAGAAATTCTTTATATATCTTGGATATCAGCCCTTTATCTGTAATATCATCTGCAAATGTCTTCTATTCTTTGTTTTGCCTCTTAGTTTTGTTGACTGTTTCCTTTGCTCTGCAGAAGCTTTATCTCTTGATGAAGTCCCAAAAGTTCTTTTTGCTTTTGTTTCTCTTGCCTTTGGAGATGTGTCTTGAAACAAGTTACTGTGGCCATTGTCGAAGAGGTTACTGCCTATGTTCTCCTCAAGGATTTTGATGGATTCTTGTCTCATATTGAGGTCTTTTATCCATTTTGAGTTTATCTTTGTGTATGGTGTAAGGGAATGGTCCAGTTTCATTCTTCTATATGTAGCTGTCCAATTTTCCCAGTACCACTTATTAAAGAGACTGTCTTTTTTCCATTGGATATTTTTTCCTGATTTGTCAAAGATTAGTTGACCATAGAGTTGAGGGTAACAGACACATGAAAAAATGCTCAACATCATTAGTCATCAGGGAAATACAAATCAAAACCACATGAGATACCACCTTACACCAATTAGACTGGCAAAAATTAACAAAACAGGAAACAACAAATGTTGGCAAGGATGTGAAGAAAGGGGAACCCTCTTATACTGTTGGTGGGTACAGCCACTCTGGGAGTATGGAGGTTTCTCAAGATCTTAAAAATATGACCCAGCAATTGCACTACTAGGTTTTTACCCCAAAGGTACACATGTAGTGAAAAGAAGGGGTGCATGCACCCCAATGTTCATAGCAGCAATGTCCACAATAGCCAAACTGTGGAAGGAGCCGAGATGCCCTTCACCAGATGAATGGATAAAGAAGATGTGGTCCATATATACAATGGAATATTACTCAGCCATCAGAAAGAATGAATACCCACCATTTGCATCGACATGGATGGAACTGGAGGGGATTATGCCAAGTGAAGTAAGTCAAGCAGAGAAAGACAATTATCATATGGTTTCACTCATATGTGGAACATAAGAAATAGCAGGGAGGATCATAGGAGAAGGGAGGGAAATCTGAAGGGGGAGAAATCAGAGCAAGAGACGAACCATGAAAGACTATGGACCCCAGGAAACAAACAGGTTCTCAGAGGGGAGGGGGTGGGGGGGTAACCAGGGGATGGGTATTAAGGAAGGCACGTGTTGTGATGTGCACTGGGTGTTATATGTAACTAATGAATCATGAACACTACATCAGAAACTAATGATGGGGGCGCCTGGGTGGCTCAGTAATTAAACGTCTGCCTTTGGCTCAGGGCGTGATCCCAGTGTTCTTGGATCGAGCCCCACATCAGGCTCCTCCGCTGGGAGCCTGCTTCTTCCTCTCCCACTCCCCCTGCTTGTGTTCCCTCTCTTGCTGGCTGTCTCTATCTCTGTCAAATAAATAAAATCTTTAAAAAAAAAAGAAACTAATGACGTACTAAATAATGGCTAACTGAACATAATAAAAAAATAATACAACATGTATTTTTTGGGGGGGGGGCTGTGTGGCTCAGTTGGTTAAGCATCTGACTTCGGCTCAGGTCATGATCTCAGGGTCCTGGGATCAAGCCCCAAGTGGGGCTTCTAGGTCAGTGGGGAGTCTGCTTGTCCCTCTCCCACTGCCTCTCCCCCTGCTTGTGTACTCTCTCATTCTCACATAAATAAATAAAATATTTAAAAAAAGAAAGTACGTGGAATTCCCAGAAACCCCTTTCCCCATGTATACACAGCCTCCTTCACAAATAGCACTTTTAATGAAAGTTTAATTATGGATTGAGGATTGCTTGCTTTTTGTGTACTCTATCATCTATTTCTTTTTTTCTTTTTTTTTTTTGTCAAAATTGACAAATGTTTCACATATGCCTTAGTTAAAAACATAAAGAAAATTGTAATATTAAATTTGAGGAACAGATTCAAGAGTATTTATACTTCAGTGCAGTTAGAGATACTCGTCAAATCTAAAGAAAATCTGGATCATTAAGAAAAGTAGTTTTTAATTTCTGTGTATGTTGATGATAGTTTATCACAGTGTATCTGTGAACATAACTGAAAATTTTGGATTAGATGACAGTGTATCCATATCTATAATCTACTTGTTCTGGGATAAATTAGAATACAAAATGTAGCTGATCATAGAACAGCTTTTCTTTTTCATGGAAGAAGTGGATCAGCAGTTCTTTTTTTTTTTTTTAAGATTTTTTTATTTTATTTATTTATTTGACAGGATAGAGACAGCCAGCGAGAGAGGGAACACAAGCAGGGGGAGTGGGAGAGGAAGAAGCAGGCTCATAGTGGAGGAGCCTGATGTGGGGCTCGATCCCATAACGCCGGGATCACACCCTGAGCCGAAGGCAGACGCTTAACCGCTGTGCCACCCAGGCGCCCCTGGATCAGCAGTTCTTGTAGAATGTATTTGATTAAAGGGAAAGTACAGTACAAATCGGGAGGGAAAAACACTGACAGCTATACAAATATATTTACATATTAGCACACACAACAATTCTGTCCCATCAGGCATTCCTCCAGGACAAGCTCTTGACTCTTAGACCATCAGTGATCTCTGCAGCTTTAGTGAGATCAAAAGGGCTAAAACTTAAACCCAGCCATTACCTCTCACTTTGAACCTCTGGTTCTCAGCTGTGTCATAAATGCCACCCACCCTTTCCCTTGGGGCTCATACTTTGACTAGTAGGGCCAGCTTTTCCCCTACCTCCTGCCCTTGTCTTCCATCCAGTGATTCAGACTCTGAGCAGGCCGAGTCTTGTGCAAATGCTTTGTGAACTTCAGCACCCAACCTCTCCTGAAACTTGGCCTGAATCTGTCAGTAGATACAAAGATGGATTTCACATTTAGAACCAGCATGACCATGGGTTACAAACATTTTCCAGAATGAGGCTTTTTCAAAAGAATGTTTGAGAATTCCCAAATAGAGTTCTTTAATTGTTTTCTTTCCCTTTTATGGTTTTTGGAAGAGGGATTATGTGAGATAGATATATATAGATATAGATGTAGATAGGTTTTATATAGGCTTTTAATTTTATTGTTTCGGCTTCCTCAAATACGTATGACTCTACATTTTAGGTATTGTGATTTTGCTTGTGGTGCTAATACATGGTTGTGTGTGTGTGTGTGTGTGTGTGTGTGTGTGCACACATGTGAGTAGCATTGTCCCAGAAAAGAGGAAGAACCATTTATTTTCACAGAGAGCACTCACATGTAATGCGTGTATGCATATATGTATATTCACACACTCCCTCTACCCAGAGCTTGCTTGTTCTCCTGCTCGCTTATGTCTGCCCTGCAGCTTCTGCAACAGAAGGGTCATCGACAGCTGCTTTCTGCGGACAATGCCTCACATTTACAGGATCTCTTTGCGGTAGAATTTCTTTTCTTTTCTTTCTTTTTTTTTTTTTTTACTTTTTAATTTAATTTATCTTCATTTTTAAATTTAAATTCAATTAATTAACATAATGTATTATTGGTTTCAGAGGTAGAGGTCAGTGATTCATCAGTCTTATACCCAGTGCTCATTCCATCACGTTGGGCTGAATTTCTGTTAACTGTATAAATTAGTGCATCTATGCAGGTTCCACATCTAGGCACTGGGGGATCGACTTTAACTACACTCAGGAAGAGCATAGTTTCTCCTTAAGTTTTCCTTCCAGAAGCCACTATATTTAGTCTCTTGCTTGTAGACTATTCTTTAAGTATATGACATCAGTTCTCAGTGTTCTATAAACTATTGGGGACACATATCATATATTCTCCAGCAGGTCTTATTGAAGCATTTTTATTAAACTAAGAATGAGAGGAAAACAACCCTGACAACTTTTCCAAAGAAATACTCCAATTTCCAACTCCTACCCCTTTCATCTTTTATGTATCTTCAAATTTGAGAGAAGGCTGTAAAACAGATTGCCAGCACGGTCTTCAGGCCCTCTCTGGGCATTCTAGCACCTGACTTTGGATTGTAGGGAATAATTTGCTGCTATTGTCTTGCAGCTTCAGTGGAAAATGAGAGTTTCCCATTTAAATATCCTCTTACAGTGGTGTCATTTACTTCCTTTAGTGTCTTATTTTTTCTATTCCATCTGTTAATTTCTTTTTTTTTTTTTAAGATTTTATTTATTTGAGAGAGAGAGCACAGGAGGAGAGTAGAGAGGGAGAAGCAGACTCCCCGCTGAGCAAGGAGCCCAATGCAGGGCTCCATCCCAGGACCTCAGGATCATGACCTGAGGAGAAGGCAGACGCTTAGCCAACTGAGCCACCCAGGCATCCCATCTGTTAATTTCTGAGAGAGTCTTAGGAGGGAGTCTTGGCTCATGAGGTTGTCATTTTCTTATCACTATTAATTTATATAATATCCATTTTAATATCTTGAAGTCACATTGTTGAGTACATATTAGTTTATGATCATCATATGTACTTGGTATATTTTAACTTTTTAAAAAATCACTATAAAACATTAAGTTTTTGACACTTTAAGTTTCCCCTTAATGATTTTTTCCAGCTTTATTGAGATATGATTGACAAATGAAAATAATGTATATATTTAAGGTATACACTGTGATGTTTTGATATAAGTATACCTTATGTAATAATTACCATAATCAAGATTATTAACATATCCATCATCTCACATAGTTACCATTGTGTCTGTGTGATAAGAACACTTAAGAGCTACTGTCTTAGCAAATTTCAAGTATGTCCGAACCATACCCTTTTGATTACTAGAACTTTGTAATTTAGTTTGAAATTCAAAAATGTTCTGCCTCCAGCTTTGTTCTTTATATCTAAAATGTAAACTGTTCTTTTATAGTTATATAATATATCATCACCATCATTATTATCATCAAAGCAATAGAAGCAACAACAAAGAAATACAGTGAAAAGAAACCTCTTCAATTACTACTTTATCAGTTCCAAGTAAAAATGCTATGTTTTTATCTCTTTTGGCTACATTTATTTTATCCCATTAAGAAAGTTAATTGGCATCAAAAAGAACATTAAAACAATTAGAGAAAACCTATTGAAATCATGTGATTTCTAAAAGATATCATTATCCTTTTAGGTAAAGGTTTTCAATCATTATCTCTATTTCTGGAAAATGTCACCCAACCACACAGTATTGTATATGAAAGAGGTCTCAACACCCTCAGGGTACAAATGCACCTTGCTATAGTTTTCCCCTCATAACATTAAGTGACTTCAAAACAAAATAGAGTATGAAAACATAGATAGCAAGATAAGAAAGGAATATACTTTTCTTGTTTTATGTAATCGTAGTAGTAACGGAGACAATGCATGTTAAGTAGAGAAAGTTTTAACTTTCATACTAGGACATCTGTTGTGATGGCCTACAAAGATAAAATAATTTGTCTTTGTCTTTGCATGGTTATTCTCACTACTATTTTTTTTTTAATGATTTTTTATTATATTATGTTAGTCACCATACAGTACATCCCCGGTTTCCGATGTAAGGCTCGATGATTCATTAGTTGTGTATAACACCCAGTGCACCATGCAATATGTGCTCTCCTTACTACCCATCACCAATCTATCCCATTCCCCCACCCCCCTCCCCTCTGAGGCCCTCAGTTTGTTTCTCATAGTCCATAGTCTCTCATGTTTCATTCCCCCTTCTGATTACCCCCCTTTCTTTATCCCTTTCTTCCCCTACCGATCATCTTAGTTCTTATGTTCCATAGATGAGAGAAATCATATGATAGTTGTCTTTCTCTGCTTGACTTATTTCACTTAGCATTATCTCCTCCAGTGCCGTCCATGTTGTAACAAATGTTGAGAACTCGTTCTTTCTGATAGCTGAGTAATATTCCATTGTATATATGGACCACAACTTCTTAATCCAGTCATCTGTTGAAGGGCATCTCGGCTCCTTCCACGATTTAGCTATTGTGGACATTGCTGCTATGAACATTGGGGTGCATATGGCCCTTCTCTTCACTACGTCTGTATCTTTGGGGTAAATACCCAGTAGTGCAATGGCTGGATCATAGGGTAGCTCAATTTTTAACTTTTTAAGGGACCTCCACACGGTTTTCCAGAGTGGCTGTACCAACTTGCATTCCCACCAACAATGTAGGAGGGATCCCCTTTCTCCACATCCTCTCCAACAATTGTTGGCTCTTGCCTTGTCTATTTTTGCCATTCTAACTGGCGTAAGGTGGTATCTCAGTGTGGTTTTGATTTGAATTTCCTTGATGGCTAATGATTTTGAACATTTTTTCATGTGTCTGTTAGCCATTTGTATGTCTTCATTGGAAAAGTGTCTGTTCATATCTTCTGCCCATTTTTTTGATTTGTTTATTTGTTTCTCGTGTATTGAGTTTGAGAAGTCCTTTGTAGATCTTGGATACCAGTCCTTTATCTGTAGTGTCATTTGCAAATATATTCTCCCATTCCGTGGGCTGCCTCTTAGTTTTTCTGACTGTTTCCTTGGCTGTGCAGAAACTTTTAATCTTGATGAAGTCCCATAAATTCATTTTATCTTTTGTTTCTCTTGCCTTTGGGGATGTGTCATGAAAAAGGTTGCTTTGGCCGATGTTGTAGAGGTTGTTGCCTATGTTCTCCTCTAGAATTTTGATGGATTCCTGTCTCACATCGAGGTCTTTCATCCATTTGGAGTTTATTTTTGTGTATGGTGTGAGAGAGTGGTCAAGTTTCATTCTCTTGCATGTAGCTGTCCAATTTTCCCAGCACCATTTATTGAAGAGACTGTCTTTTTCCCACTGGATGTTTTTTCCTGCTTTATCAAATATTAGTTGCCCAAAGAGCCGAGGGTCCATTTCTGGGCTCTCTATTCTGTTCCATTGGTCTATGTGTCTGTTTTTGTGCCAGTACCATGCTGTCTTTGTGATCACAGCTTTGTAGTACAGCTCGAAATCCGGCATTGTGATGCCCCCAGCTTTGTTTTTCCTTTTCAACAGTTCCTTGGAGATTCGGGGCCTTTTCTGGTTCCATACAAATTTAAGGACTGTTTGTTCCAGTTCTTTGAAAAATGTCCTCGGTATTTTGATCGGGATAGCATTGAAAGTGTAGATTGCTCTGGGTAGCATGGACATTTTAACTATGTTAATTCTTCCGATCCATGAGCATGGAATATCTTTCCATCTTTTTATGTCTTCCTCAATGTCTTTCAAGAGTGATTTATAGTTTCTAGAATATAGGTCCTTTACGTCTCTGGTTAAGTTAATTCCAAGGTAACGTATGGTTTTTGGTGCTATTGTAAATGTGATGGATTCCCTAATTTCTCTTTCTTCGGTCTCGTTATTCGTGTATAGAAATGCAACTGATTTCTGAGCATTGATTTTGTATCCCGGCACGTTACTGAATTGCTCTATAACTTCTAATAGTTTGGGAGTGGCTTCTTTTGGGTTTTCCATATAGAGTATCATGTCATCTGCGAAGAGAGACATTTTGACTTCTTCTTGCCGATTTGAATACCTTTGATCCCTTTTTGTCGACTGAATGCTGTTGCAAGGACTTCTAGTACTATGTTGAATGATAGTGGCGAGAGTGGGCATCCTTGTCGAGTTCCTGATCTTAAGGGAAAGGCTTCCAGCTTTTCCCCATTGAGAATAATATTTGCAGTAGGCTTTTCATAGATGGCTTTTATGATATTGAGAAATGTACCTTCTATTCCTACAGTCTGAAGGGTTTTAATCAGGAAAGGATGCTGTATTTTGTCAAATGCTTTTTCAGCATCGATTGAGAGGATCATATGTTTCCTGAGTCTTTTCTTGTTGATATGATGTATCACGCTGATTGATTTGCGAATATTGAACCACGCTTGCATCCCAGGTATGAATCCCACTTGATCGTGATGGATAATCCTTTTAATGTACTGTTGGATTCTATTAGCAAGTATCTTGTTGAGGATTTTGGCGTCCATATTCATTAGGGAAATCGGTCTGTAATTCTCCTTTTTGAGGGGGTCTTTGCCTGGTTTGGGGATCAAGGTAATATTGGCCTCATAGAATGAGTTTGGTAGCTTTCCTTCTTTTTCTATTTTTTGAAATAGCTTTAGGAGAATAGGTATTATTTCTTCTTTGAATGTTTGGTAGAATTCCCCAGGAAAACCGTCCGGGCTTGGAGTTTTGTTATTTGGAAGGTTGTTTATCACTGACTCAATTTCTTCATAATTAATTGGCCTGTTTAAGGAATCAATTTCTTCCGGTTTCAATCTAGGTAGTTTATAGGTTTCCAGGAAGGATTCCATCTCTTCCAGATTGCTTAGTTTATTGGCATATAGCTGTTGATAAAAATTTCTAATAATCCTTCCAATTTCAATGGTGCTCGTCGTGACCTCTCCTTTTTCATTCATAATTTTAATAATCTGGGTCCTTTCTCTTTTCTTTTGGATAAGTCTTGCCAGTGGTCTGTCAATTTTATTGATTCTCTCTAAGAACCAGCTTCTAGTCCTGTTGATCTGCTCTACTGTACTTCTGGTTTCTGCTTGATTGATTTCAGCTCTAATTTTGGTCAGCTGCTTCCTCGTGCGTGGATTAGGCCTGTCCCTCTGTTGCTATTCCAGCTTCTTGAGGTGAGAATATAAAAACTGCATTTTAGATTTTTCTATTCTTTTGAGTGAGGCTTGGATGGCTATGTATTTCCCCCTTAGGACTGCCTTTGCAGTATCCCATAGGTTTTGGACTGTTGTATTTTCATTCTCATTGGTCTCCATAAATTGTTTAATTTGATTTTTGATTTCCTGGTTTATCGAGTCATTCCTGAGCAGGATGGTTCTTAGTCTCCAAGTGTTTGAGTTTCTTCCAAATTTTTCCTTGTGGTTGAGTTCCAATTTCAGAGCATTGTGGTCTGAGAATATGCAGGGGATAATTTCAATCTTTTGGTATCGGCTGAGACCTGTTTTGTGTCCCAGAACATGGTCTATTCTTGAGAATGTTCCATGGGCATTAGAATAGAATGAGTATTCTTTGGTTCTGGGGTGTAGTGTTCTATATATATCTATGAGGTCCAACTCGTTAAGTATGGCATTCAAAGCCTTTGATTCTTTGCTTAGTTTTTGCCAGGGTGTTCTGTCTATTTCTGATAGTGGAGTGTTGAGGTCCCCCACTATTAATGTATTTTTATTTATATGTCTCTTTATTCTGGTTAAGAGTTGGCTTGTGTATCTTGGTGCTCCCCTGTTGTGGGTATATATATTTATAATTGTCATATCCACTTGTTGAATACTTCCCTTAAGAATAATATAGTGCCCTTCTGCATCTCTAACTATAGTCTGTAGTTTAAAATCCAATTTATCTGATATGAGAATTGCTACCCCAGCTTTCTTTTGAGGTCCATTTGCGTGAAAGATGGTAATCCATCCCCTTACTCTCAGTCTGAATGCATCTTTGGGTTCGAAATGAGTCTCTTGTAGAGAGCAAATGGATGCGTCATTTCTTTTTATCCAATCTGCAACCCTGTGTCATTTTATGGGATGGTTCAAACCATTTACATTAAGACTGATTACTGAGAGGTATGATTTTAATAATGCCATGTTGCCAGTAAAGTCTTTGTTTGTATTGGCTGTGACTTTCTGTTCTGTATCACTCTTGGGGCCTTTTTACTTTTATAGAACCCCCCGTAATATCTCCTGTAGGGCTGGTTTAGTGGTTACAAAATTGGTTAGTGACTGGCGATTCTGAAATGTCTTTATTTCTCCATCAATTCTGAATGACAGCCTTGCTGGATAAAGGATCCTTGGCTGCATGTTTTTCTCTGAAAGAGCTTTAAATATGCTCCCCCAACCCTTTCTCTCATTCCAGCTCTGTGTAGACAGGTCTGACGTAATTCTGATGCTTTTGCCTTGGTATGTGAGAAATTTCTTTGCCCTGGCCGCTTTCAATACTGTATCCTTGGATCTAATATTTGCGAAATGCACTATGACGTGACGTGGCGTAGGTTTGTCATGGTTGAGCTTGGGAGGGGTCCTCTCTGCCTCTTGGACACGAATGTTTGTTTCCCTCGCTAGATTAGGGAAGTTTTCAGCTACAATTTGTTCAAATATCTCTTCTAGACCTCTGTTTTTCTCCACCCCCTCGGGGATGCCGATGATTCTAACATTGGATCGTTTCATTGAGTCAGTAATCTCCCGTAACCTACATTCGTGGGCGTGGATTTTTTTAAAAGCATCTTCTATTTTCATATTTTCCTCTATTAACCCATCCTCCAATTCACTAACCCGTTCCTCTGCTTCTGCGACCCTGGCCGTCAGAGCCTCTAGTTTTGCCTGCATTTGGCTCATAGAATTTTTAATTTCTGTCAGATTCGCTCTCATTTCTGTCCTTAGGGATTCTATATTCTCAGTAACCTTTTCGTTAATAGTTTTTTCAATTCTACTCATCATTTTGACCATCCTTACTCTGAATTCCATTTCTGATACTTTGGTTACATCCATATCCATTATTTCTGTGGCAGAGGCCACAGACTCACTGTCTTTTCTTTGCTGGGGGGGGCTTCTCCTTCTTGTCATTCTGATGAGGAGAGGTTGCGGGGTTTCCAGAGCCCAAATGATTGACTGGGTCCCAGGCCATGCCCCTTGTTTTATAGGGATCTTAGGGATGTGGGCTTCTTCTTTAAAGATTTTATTTATTTATTTATGTGGCAGCCAACCAGCGAGAGAGGGAACAGAAGCAGGGGAGTGGGAGAGGAAGAAGCAGGCTCCCAGTGGAGGAGCCCGATGAGGGACTCCTTTCCGGAACGCCGGGATCACGCCCTAAGCCGAAGACAGGCGCTCAATGACTGCGCCACCCAGGCGCCCGGGTTGTGGGCTTCTTGATTTTTCAGCCTGCCTTCTGTGTTCTGGGGGAGGGGCCTGCCACGCCGATACTCAGGCAACCCTGTTTGGGTAGAGTCTCGGCGTCCCCTGTGAGGGGGGATGGTGATGGGCACTCCCTGAGCTGGTATTTCCAGGCTTTTGTTCTCTGGCAGCTTTCCCTGGCAGTTTGCTGTGCCTCTTCTGAGAGTCAGAGTAGCAGCGGCCGAATTTCAGCCTCTGTCACAGAACAGAGGGATTGCGGCCCGTTCTCTACTAATGTTCTGGCCACTTTAACTCTGTTACTGTTGGTGCTGCTCAACCCTGCAGCGTATGGGATGTGCGCCCCACACCCGGCGTCCCAGCCCTCACTTCCAGGCCCGGCGCATCTCTGTCCTTTGTGTTTCTAAAGCCGCCAGCCGCCCCGCGCGCGCTCCGGAAGCTCCCGGTCTCAGTCTGGATCCAGTGAGCGCACCGGGATTCCGGTGTTCCGCGAGATGCCTGGTGGCACGCGCACCCAGCCTCGGTCTCAGTCTGCTGTTTTGCGGGTGCCGTCCTTGAGCCCCGCCCGCTCTCCCGTGCAAGTGGCTACTGCTTCCCAGTGCCCGAATGCGGCAGCTCCCTCCCCCTTCCGTTTATCTTCCGATATCTGTGCACAGTTTCATGGCTCCCCGCTTCGTACCTCAATATTCAGCGCTGGAGATGTTCATTTGTAGAGACCAAGATGCGTCTTCCTGCGTCTCAGGCTGGTTCCGTGGTTGTTTAGGCTGGTCTGGTACCTATCCAGCTCGACTCGGAGGACCGGCTAAAAACAGTGTCTCCTACTCCTCCGCCATCTTAACTCCTCCCCTCACTACTATTGATATTGTATTTTCTATTTCAAATATCATATCATCATAAATGGTAATCATATATCTACATGTTAAAATTTTTGAACATAATCACATGTCATTATTGTTTCAGTAAATGTATCTTGCTTTTTAATTAAACTCCAATGTCTTTGAGGCAGGCACCTTGTCTTGTAGGATACTTGTTCTATACAAATCTGGAATCATTCTTTCATGAAACTATTAAAGACAACATTACCTTGGACTTACTACACTGGGGTTCAGCCTCTGAGTAGTGCTGTGTGATTAACTTCAGTTAGCTCCATAGGTTTAGGCAAGTCACCTACTTCTCTAGGCCTTTGTTTACTCATTTTAAAATGAGGTCATTTGGTCAGATTATCTCTAAATTGTCTTCACTTTTAATATTATATTACTTTTGAAAAATAGTCTGTTTCATAAAGCAAAAGAACAGCTCAGAATCCAAATTTGCTCAAAAATACAAAAAAGGGACTAAGTTAAATCATCACTTGAAGCCTTATTCATAAAAAGCTCTAATAAATCTTTTTCCTTTTTGATATTTGAGTGTGTTTTCCATATGTCTGAATTTACTGTGCACATATTAGATTATAAAATGATTCATCCCTAAGACAATTCAGTGCCTTAGGATATTTTCTTGATAATTTGCCTATTGAAATTTGACTCTGTCAAGAAAATACTTCCATATGATTTTTAAATTCCAAATAATTAATATTAGATGAATACAACAGAAGGCATTAGAATCACATTCTGACCAATTTAAAGAAATAGTCTTAAATCAACTTTAGACATGAGTCCTTACAGCTTAGCCACTAAAATAATAAGCACTTTATCAAATCTCTATTTTCATAATAGGGACTCTTCTAAGAATTATTGGTCTCTAACAGCATTCTCAAAGAGCTACCAGGCAAGGCTTTTAAAATGCAAGTCTATTAAAATGCGAGGCTATTAAAATGCAAACTATGGCAAATGTACTAAGAATATAAAACAAACACCAATTGTTACAGTTCATTTACGTCCATTTGCACAATGCATTTATTTTATTTTACAAATAACTGATAGATAGGTTAGTGGAAATAATACGCAACCTTTCATGAGATGAAGAAAAGAAAGTGTAACTTCAATCTCAGAAGAAAATGTTTTCCAGAGTGTTTATATCTAACATTTTGTGTTATCAAAAGACCTATAATTTTATCTTGCATCTTTATCTGACATTTACCTGGAGTTTATTTAAAGATTCTTTGAAAAAACTGCTTATATATTTGGATCTTTAAATAGATTTAGCTTATATTTGAAGTGATATTCGTGGAGAATGCTTCCTGTTTTAGGTAGATCAGGGAAGGTCTTCCTGAGGAGAAGACATGGGGACAGGAATTCAAATGAAGTCAAGGGTTATCCATGTGGACATCCAGGAGAGGAACACTCTTGACCTCAGCATGAAAAAAATGTATGAAAAGATTCTGAAGGGGGTCTTTGCCAGGTGAATTCAAATAACACCCAGAACAATGTAGTAAGGGCAGAGGAGCAAAGGAGAAATTTGGAGAGGGAGCCAGAGGCCACATTTTTGAAGTTTTGGAGCCATGGTTAGAATTGGTCCTAAGAACAATGAGAGGCCACAGGAGACCTTTAAGACATAGTGTGACTTAGGCTTAAAAAGCCCCCTCTTGCTGCTAGTGGGGACAAAAGGTAGGAGCTGAGAGAAATATTAGGATCAGGTATCCGTGAAACATATTTGTGTTGGTTTGGGTCTTCTGAGAAGCAGAATTAGGTACTGCAAGATGTATAAATAATTGGCAAGAATATAGGGACAGGGAGCAGAAGCAGGGAAGCAGGAAGCGAGAGCCATCAGACAGAATGCCATCGACCTGAAAGGAGAGGAAAGATCAGACTGCAGCATGGCTCTGAGAAGGTATTGCCAGCCCAACAGAAGTCCCTTCGTAGAAGTTACACTTTAGACAAATCCTATGTCAGAATAACCCTGTTCTGGTCCTTCCTCCCCTGCTACTGAGCTGGTCACTGGAAGAGCCTGAGGAGGAACGGCTTTGGAGAGACAAAAGTATGGCAGCTGGAGGCTGTCAGTCATGATACTCCTTGAAGGGAGATCCAATCAGGACATCTCCATGGCCACCACAAGGTGGGTGCTTTGGACTAGGATGGTAGTAGTGGAGGTGGTGAAACTTGGTTACAATTCTAATATATTTTGAGGAAAGAAACAAAGTATTTATTACAGGATAGGATGTGAGGTATGAGAAATTTTTGACTTGAGATCCTGGATGAATTGTTATGACAATTCCTAAAATGGAAAAGATTTGGAATGAATGGGCTGCAAGGTCAGGGAAGGAGCAGGTGCGTGGGGAAAGCAGACTGTTTTGAACATGTTAAACCTGAGATGATTATTAAACATCTAAGTAGATATCTTATAAAAGGCAGATACATTTCACTGGGTGAATATTGAGCTGTGGGTATTAAGTTAGGAGTCATAAAAGACAGATGGCTTATAGAGTATTATAGTCATCTGTATGGTGAGCACAGCTGGAGAAGGGAAGGTCATTCATGAGCCCTGGGTTCTTTACATCTAGAAACTGGAGTAAGAAAAAGGATCTAGCCAAACAGTAGAAATAGACAGATTAGAGTAATAAGTAGTATATGTCAAAAGTGAATACCTGGCTCAGAGATGAAACCACACAGATGAAAGAAAGAGAGGACTTCAAGACGGAAGGAATGGTCCATCGTTTCAAATAATGATGAGAGGTTAAAAGGATGATGACCTCAAATGAATCATTGAATTTAGCAGTGTGGAGGTCAGTGGTGACATTAACAAAAGTGGTTTTAGCAGAATGTAGGCCGAAAGACTTACTGGCAAGAATATAAGAGAGAATGAAAAGAAGGAAGAGGAGACAGTGAGGATAGAAACTATTTTGAGAATTCTGTTGTAACAGGGAACAAAAAATGGGGAATTGTGATTGTCCTGTTTTAAGATGCGTGATAGTACAGCATGTTTAGATGCTTATAGGAATGATCTATCAGAGTAAAATGTGTGGATCCAGGGCAGAAAGGGGAGGACTGCATGAGCAAAATTCTTGAATAAATGAAGGGATAGGATCCAGAACATGAGTGAGACAAGTTTGGCCATAGCAACAAAAGTAGTTCATCTATTTTAAGCAAAGTATACTGCTCTGGCTCCCAACCACTCTGAACACTTACTAGATATGTCTTTAAAAAAATTCCGCTCGGTGTAGTATGAAAAGAAAAACTTATTTTAAAAGGTTAATAAGTTAATAGTTAATAAGTTAATAGTTAAATAATAGTTAATAAGACATTAACTAAAAGACACCACACATGCATCTACATCCCATATGCACATACACATACAGAAAGAAAGACAAAGGGAAGAGAGATGTAGTAACATAGAGGCTCTGGCTTCCTACCTGAGAGGTAAGAAGGAAAGAAAGAGATGATTAATCATAACAATAAAGCAAAACCAAAGATGTGTCTTGCACATTTGCCTTTTATACTCTAGAGATTAATTACTACAAAATATAGCCCTTGTCTCTTCACATTTTCTCCCAGTGACACCCATTCACCAAATGACTCATTTCCATGGTGTTCCACTCGACTTCTCCCCTTTTCAGAAATACGTTTTTCAGGGAACGAGGGCTCAAATGTCCTTATCCAATATTCTTAACCACTTCTATTCCTTGTGAGATGGTTCATCCTGAATGCTTCTTATTCAGTGAATGCTCAGCAAGCAAGGGAGCAAACAAACACATCATCTTATATGTCCTTCCTCAAGCATTCCGGGGAAAAATACCTGTTGTTCATCATAGAAGATGGTTGCATTGTCAGTGCCACTACATCTGTCTTGTTCTTCTGCCCTGCACTTCATGATACGACTATCTGACTCCTCTAAATCTGATGACAAAGGAAAGACTCAAGTCAGAGAGACTTGCACGTATGGTTCAATTTTACTGTTTGACATGATAGGTTCTGATAGGTCTGTTTTTGTTCTGTCAGTGAGCAGCCGTCTCTCTCAGGTCTTAGCCTTCAGGGCAGGCCCCTGCTCTTAGCCAGTTACCAGGGAGGAATCTACTCCAGCACTTGCCCATAGGCTCAGAGAATCCTTCAGGTCTGTTTTCCTCTGTAGTCCTGCTCTGCTTTCTCTATAAGTTCACTATGTTTCTGGATTGCCCTTTTTTTCCTTTTTTTTTTTGGTTGTTTTTTTTTTTTTTTTTAGGATTGATTTATGAGAGAGAGAGTGTGTGTGCAGCTGGGGGAAGGGGCGGAAGGAGAGGGGGAATCTCAAGCAGAAGCCCCGCTGAGCACAGAGCCTGATGTGGAGCTCGTTCTCACAACCCTGAAATCATGACCTGATCTGAAATCAAGAGTTGGATGCTCAGCTGACTGGCACCCCCTGGATTGTCTTGATTTGCATTATTGGCTTTCCCTTTTAATTTTGCCATGCTCGGGGCTTCCTATTTGTGCCACTTTGGAGTTGTCTGAGCCCCACTGCCAGGTCTCATATCTTAGTTTTTTGTATGTCTAAATTGTGAATGTGTGGGGTGACTCAGGGGCAACATTTCTCTGGAACTGTGGACTCCAGATTGATGGTCATGTAGATGATGCTGTACAGGCTTCTTAAGAGAACAAATGGGGTTGATCCAGCTGTGTGCACTGGGGAAGGTAATGGTTTCTGCAATGTAATCCTTTGTAGACAGTGCTTACAAATATCTGTTCTTTTATTATTGCGTAGTAAAGCCACTACAAATGGCCACTTCTCAGTATAAAATGGTTTGTTTTGCTTGGTCTTCTAAAGTACTTCGACCACTGGTTATGTACAAGGATTTTCGCTATTCTGTTTTCAAACAACAGTGGTCTTTTATGTCTAACCATCAATTTAATGGTGCCGATGACCATCAAAACAAAGAAAATCACACAGTAAGTCTGTCTTTCTTTCATAAGGGGAATCATTTGCATAGCATTGTGGCATGCAGCATGGATTTTTTCCAATACTTCCATAACCATTTTTCACACAGAAGGGTGGACCATGAATGCAAAGGGCATTTTATTTCCATGTCTTTGTTCCTACTAGGGAAACACTTTGCAAGCATCACTTTTATTATATGAACATTTACAGTACAGAGTGAACCAAGTAGAAAATAATAGTTTTCTAGAAAGAGAAAGAAAGTGTAAACCTCATGATGGTGATGAATAGTGTGCACGTCAAAAAAGAGTGGACACAAGTTCACAGAATAGGAAAAATGTTTTACTATGCTTTGGATCTACGTGAAAGTTTTATTTGGTGTATTTCAAAGTGCTTTAGGATAGTACTTTTATAGAATAAAGGAAAGGTAGCATGAAAGGAAAATATGTTCATAAAAAGTAAATAAAATGTCATTTGGTTCACTTGGATATTTTACAGAGAAAATTACATCATTAAGTTGTACCAGTGGAAATTTGGTTTAAATTCCATTACCTAAGATGGATTTACATTTTCAGAGCACTAAATTATGTGGTAGGAAAAGGAAATAATTTTACCAAAAGGAATGAATGCATATATCATTGTCATTAGTTATTGGGTGCCTTGTAACCTAGAAAGCAACTCAACTTGATTGAAAAACAGTCACTTTATAACAAGGTGTAGAGACTGTAAATTTGAAGTTTCAATAGGCAGAATGAAGCTGTTTAACTCAGCTATCTTAATAACTGTGCAACTGTCATTTGATTTCCTAAAAGTTCTTTCATAGTAATTTGAATTTTCTTGATTCTTACTATAGTTTATGCCTTGGTTGTTTGCCATGTATCTGTTTCTCTCTGTATCTATGTCTGTCTCTCTGTCTGCCTGCCTGCCTTTGTATCTATCTGTCTACTCCTCCATCCAGAAGATCAATCATTACTTTAAAATTACTGAGGACGAGTATAGGCTAACCCCTATAAATTCTTTAAGTTTCTTTTCTTTCCATTTTAAAATGTTTTCTTACTGTGAAAATTCTGTTTACCTACCTTAAAAAAAGGAGATGTTGACCCTACGTTTCAAAAGCAATTCTCCCATCAGTGGCTTCCAGTCTCTCCCCTTTCACCACCTTAGCAACGTGGTGTCATTAATTATCTCATGCCTCTTGTGCACCTCAGATTTTCCCCCTCAACTAGCTCTTTTCTCTCTGTCATTAAGCTTGTTCACGACTTCGGATCCTAAAGTTATTCCAACCATCTCTTTTTTCCTTCTCCCCCCACACTTCTTGAGAAAGCAGTCCGCACTGCCTCCACTGCCTCACCAGCTGGTGCCAGAGGAGCCCTGTGTGGTCTGGCTGGCACACACCTGTTCTCCTGAAACCAGTGGCATGTGTTCTGTCCTCAGCCTAGATTGGTGGTTTAGAACATGGCCTCTGGAGCCTGACAATGAACTGCAATCCTGGCTCCAACACATATAATCTAGGTATAGTTGGGCAATTCATTTAATCTTTCTTCCTGTTTCTGTTTCCTCAATTGCAAAGTGGGAATGCTAATTTTATAAGTATAAAGAGTATGGTCTTGCAATAGAAACCAGTATATAAGGGACATTTTTCCATTTTATTTTATTTTATTTTTATTTATTTTATTCATTCATTTATTGTTACTATCATCCATTCTTCATTGCAGCTTCTCTTTTGGTTTCCATAATATCACATTGTCATGTACCCCCCCCCCCCCACTTCTCTTGTTATTCCCCTTTCTCTATCATAGGCTCCTTGTCCTCACATTTTTACTTCTTTATGGTGTTTTAAGGGTCTGTCTTTTCCTCATTTATCTATGACTACAGTTACATGGGTGACATGCATACACAATTCCTAAATCACGGTGGCCATCAGGACCTCAATTTTGTAATCTAGTCTAGCACTTCAAGTTGCCTTCTGGCCATTTCTTCCTGAATATTTGAACTAATAATACTCTACATGACTTTAACTGATCCCATCCTTTCTTCCAAAACTTCCAGCATCTGTGTTAGCACTTGTGTTTCTATTTGAAAAATGTCTTTAAAATATTTGTTTTACTTAAACTAAGTAAGTTCTTATTTTTAAAAAAATCGTAACAAGCATGCCTATAATCTTAAAAAACACAATGCCAATTCATAGTCATGTGGATATCCTGTTAAAAGTATATACCTCACTTAAGATTAATAAAACCTGAAACATTGGAAGCTTGGGCATTTACATTTTGTCAATTATTTTTTTTTAATTTTCTAAAGATTTATTTATTTTTAAGTTTTTATTCATTTATTTGTCGGAGAGAGAGAGAGCACAAGCAGGGGAAGTGGCAGGCAGAGGCAGAAGCAGGCTCCCCGCTGAGCAAGGAGCGGGATGTGGGATTCGATCCCAGGACCCTGGGACCATGACCTGAGCTGAAGGCAGATGCTCAACTGACTGAGCCACCCAGGCATCCCACATTTTGTCAGTTATTTCAAGTGATTTCTTGTATACACTAAAATGGGAGAATCATAATCTTAGATAACAGGATAATTATGATCAAGGGTGTATCTATATATGATTGTGAATAAATAATTTGGTTTTATGGTTTAAAATTAAATATACAAACAATAAATAAAAGAGGAAAATAAAAATTTGTTTGTGTGTGATGGGAGACTCAAAGATCTCTGCCCGCAAGGGTGAAAATACATACACAAATACTATGAGTGTCAAATAACTTGGTCTGGAGGTAGAAGAAACATAGATAATTATTTTCTAAATATAAAGTTAATTCATATTTAAAGTTTGAAAGTAATTTGGATTATAGAAACATTTTAAAACTCAGTAAACCAGTAAACTAAACTGAAATTTTAGTTAAAACTGAAGAATTAGAACAGTTCATCTTAAGTAGAGTCTCATAGGTGTGACCAAATCAACTGTCCCAGGACCTTTGCACATATTTTAGGTAATTTTAATTACTTGTATTTGGGGGATGATTCTGCTGAATTTTTAAGACTTCTATAAGTCATGTGAGAGAAGCTCTGGCAACTTTTGTTCTAGGCTATTTTTTCAAGGATATTTGTATGGTCAATGGCCTTGAAAGTTAGATATAATATCTCTCTCTGGGTTAGAGGGCAAGTTTGCTTGCTGTCCAGGAAAATTAAGAAAATGTCTCTTTTCAGGGAAAATTTTGTGCACATTTGCTTGCAGTCCCTTAAAAAAGATTGGGGTTTCCTAAGCTTGGGGTTCTTCAGCTATGAAGGAAATCCACTGCATGTGCAGTATCCCCCTCAGCCTTAAAAAAGATTGGGGTTTCCTAAGCTTGGGGCTCTTCAGCTATGAAGGAAATCCACTGCATGTGCAGTATCCCCCTCAGCCAATTCATAGTCATGTGGATTGACTTACACAGCACTCCTATGGATGTGAACCTGAAGTTCATGCTGCCTGCTAGGTCACAGATTAGAAAGCTCTTTGTCGGGGCGCCTGGGTGGCGCAGTCATTAAGCGTCTGCCTTTGGCTCAGGGTGTGATCCCAGAGTTCTGGGATCGAGCCCCACATCAGGCTCTTCCGCTGGAAGCCTGCTTCTTCCTCTCCCACTTCCCCTGCTTGTGTTCCCTCTCTCGCTGGCTGTCTCTGTCAAATAAAGAAATAAAATATTAAAAAAAAAAAAAGAAAGCTCTTTGTCTTTGACCCAGGAGTCTTATGTTTTCTACCAGAATCCATCAAATAGTAATAATGCAGCTTGTTATATGGCAAACAGAGTAGAAGCTTAGGTGTTTCACAGCTGACATTGTCTCTCCCCTGTTTATATAAAACTGTAGAATTAAGGCATATAGATTTTTGTTTCTTCTTTTTATATTTCACATCTGGGCTTTCATAATAGACTCATAACTATTCTATCTGTAGTATATAATAGTTCCACAGACATTCACTGGACTCCTGTCTTCCAACAGACACTCTTCTAGGTCCTAGAAATGCAAGGATAAATAAAAAATGTGATTATTGACCCCAAAATGCTTCCAGTGAGTAAAAGAGACAGGTACGAAGACACATATATGACTATAAACAGTATTTTTCATAGCATCAAATATATGTTATGACAGTAATATTGAAAAGGTTCTCTGTGAGCACAGAGGTGCCTTTAATCTCAGCCTGTTGTGACAGCTCAGGACAGTGTTGTGGAAGGAGTGGTCAGTTTTGAAGGAGTTTGAATTCGATATATGAAGACAGGTGAAAAGACCATTTCTGACATAAAGCAATTAAGCAAATACAGGGAAATACAAAATAGCAAAATATATAATGAAGGAACTAAAACAAAGCAGTGTTACTAGGTTGTGAAGCTCGTTGGGTAGAGTGGTAGGACACTGAAGCTAGAGCTTGCTTAGTAGGTCATGTTAAGGAATTCAGTTTTATCCTGGATGCTTGCCTCCAGAGAGTTCAGATTATACATTCATCCATTCTGGTAAAACCTTTTTTGAACAGTCTCTTCTAATATATCTCTACATAGGTATTTATAAATTTCTTACATATTTTGTTGTCTCTGCATATTAGGCATTAGTAATTTATTTTATTGGATACAATAGAAATATGTGAAGTTTCTAATATTTTCTTCTACATCCCAGTGATTGTTTTTCTCACTCCGCTTGAGGATATGTAGATTGTTGACAGATTGTAAAGGGGGGGTCAGGTGATCAGATTTGCCTTTTCCATCACTCATTCTGTCCAGAGTATGGAGGCTGGAAGTTCAGGTAAACAGGAGACTGACAGCCAGTGTGCTGCATTGGGCCGAATAAGAGAAGGTGAGATTCTGACTCTGAGAGCAGTCAAGAGCATGAAAAGGGGATCTGAGAAATATTTAGGAGTAGAATTGGCAAGACCTGCCCATTGAATGGGGCTGGGGAGGGGTTGGCTCTGAGAGGGGAGGGTAAAGGTATAGAATTAAATGTGTGCAAATTTTGTTTCAGTGACCAGGAAAATAGTGGCAGTGTTTAATGAGACAGAGAATTTCGTGGATAAAGCAGAATTGGGAGCTAAGAAATTGAACTCATCTTTATATAGATTCATTTCCTTTCCATTTTCTCCACCTATAATCTTAAAAATTCATTGCTGTTCTGCTAAAATTCCTATATAAATCTCTTTTTCCCCCCAGATCTCCACAGTTTGGTCCACCTGTGTTCCTTGGTAAATACACTGTCTTTCTCCTGAAGCACAAGAATCTCTTTTCCAAGTACCTTCTTTGTTATTTATAATGTCTTTTATTCTAATTTTATATATGCCCTCTTTTCCCTAATATATTTGTTTTTACTCAGAACAAGCTCTGTTACTCTTCAGGAACAAATGACCTCATAGTTTCAGTGGCTTATTATAAATGAAGTTTATTTCTTGCTCATGTTAATTTTATTTTATTTAATGTACTTTTATCCCAATGTACACTTTTTTTTAAAGATTTTTATTTATTCATTCGACAGAGAGAGAGACAGCCAGCGAGAGAGGGAGCACAAGCAGGGGGAGTGGGAGAGGAAGAAGCAGGCTCCCAGCGGAGGAGCCCGATGTGGGGCTCGATCCCAGAACGCCGGGATCACACCCTGAGCCAAAGGCAGACGCTTAACGACTGAGCCACCCAGGCACCCCCCAATGTACACTTTAATTTGGGACCCAGACCAAAACAGCCATTCAAGTGACAGTGGTATATTTTATGGGAGATTCCGACAAAATAAGGTTAGACAGTGAAGAAAATAAAAGCTTTTGAAAGCATTTTGAAGCAGGTGACCACCATGGACAACTGGGGTTTAACCTGTGGAACCATAGGAGCAAGGGAAAATACGCACCTGAGTAATCATACCAAAGAGTCAAGGAAATTATAATATTTACATCCCAATTTCCATCAGCCCTGGTTGAGCCCACACCCGTGGGTGTTGACTCTTAGGTATTTTATGTCTAGAGTAAGGCTGGCTAAGATGGCTTCAGGGTTATACAGACCCTTAGAGCAAAAAAACCCATATGTTAGCATTTGTGAGTCAGAGGGGTGTGCACTGATGTGGTAAGAGCAAAGCAATATGGAGAGAAACATGCTAAATCTGTAAAAAATAAAGAAAGGCAAAACAAATAGTAAAGGACAGTATTGAGATAATTTAATAATTTTACAACTATTTCTTTCAAAATTTAGCTAACTCCTTCTATCATTTATTTGTGGTAGCTGATATAGAAATTTTACAGCATGCATTAATTTTCCCCCCCATGCTGTATATTTTTTCCCATGACTTATTTAGTTTATAACTGGAAGCCTATATCTCCTACTCCCCTTCACCTATTTTCCTGAAACCCCACATCTCTCTCCTCTGGCATCCATCAGTTTGTTCTCTGTATTTATAGGTCTGATTTTGATTTTTGTTTGCTTATTCATTTGTTTTGTTTTTTAGATTCCACATATAAGTGAAATCATGTGGCATTTATCATCCTCAGTCTAATTTATTTCATGGAGCGTAATACCCTCCGGGTCCATGCATGTTGTTGCAAATGGCCTGATCTCATTCCTTTTCTTGGCTGCATAATATTCCTGTGTGTGTGTGTGTGTGTGTGTGTGTGTGTGTGTGTGTACGTATGTACGTACATGCATACCACGTCTTCCTTCTATTAATGGACACTTAGTTTGCTTCTGTATCTTGGCTATTGTAAATACTACAGTAAGCACAGGGGTGCATATATCTTTTTGAATTAGTGTTTTCATTTTCTTTGGGTAAATACCCAGTAGTAAAATTACTGGATCATATGGTATTTCTATTTTTTATTTTTTGAGGAAACTCCGTACTGTTTTCCACAATAGCTGCACCAATTAACATTCCCACCAACAATGTATTGGGGTTCCTTTTTCTCCAGGTCCTCACTAACACTTGTTATTTCTTATCTCTTTTGTTTTAGCCATTCTGACGGGTGTAAGGTGATGTCTCATTGTAGGTTTGACTTGCATTTTCCTGGTGATTGGTGACATTGAGCATCTTTTCATGTGTCTGTTGGCCTGTTCATGTGTCTATTGGCCTGTTCATGTGTCTATATGTCTTCTTTGAAGAACTGTCTATTCTGGTCCTCTGCCCATTTTTAATTTGGATTATTTATTTTTGGTATTGAGTTGTATAAGTTCTTTGTATATTTTTTATCTTAACCCCTTATCAGAGATATCATTTCAGCATGCATTAATGTGAATCATGTATTTGTACTAAAACACAACTTGTTTTTTAAATCTCTGTGCTATTCCCTCTTATATCCTGCTTCTCTGTGAAACCTGACTCATTTTTCAAGACCTATTTCAAATGATACCTCTTTTATAAAGACTTCCCTAAACTTCAGTCTGAATCAGCCACTCCTTACTGGGTGCTAGAATTTTACCTATACTTTTATTTTGTCATGCCATCATATTATATTATAATTTATAATCTGTTTCGTTAAAAATTACGAACATCCTCAAGATATGAATTCTATTTTACTCATTTTTACCTATCCTGCAATTGTTATTCAAAAAAGGTTTGCACACATAATAAGCAGACATAAGTAGATACAACTCTGATTCCCTTATAATTAAGAAAGTTAATCTTGCCAAAGCAATAATAAATGCCTCACATTTTTCAGTGTACTTGTGGAAATTTTTTAATAACTGTGTTTTTGTAAATATAGAGCATTATTATATATGCTAAGGAATTTATACCTTTTGATGTATAGTTACATATAAAGTCACTTATATTTTATCAAAAGACCATTATTTTCAAATAATTCTTTAAGAGAAAATTAATTTTTAAATCCCTAATAAATATTACAGTGTCCTTGGGCAGAAATCACTAATGAAATTAAGTTCAAAGGTATTGCTTGTTACTCTAAAGAGTAAGAAGATCTAATAAAATGTAGGGAGTAGCTCATAACTTAAGAGTCTGTCCTTCAAATGGTAGACAAGAGTTAACTATGTTATCACATTTTTATATCAATACCAATATGATAAAATGAGAAATTTGAAATATTTGTGAATAAGGTATAAATGAGCAGTTTCAGTTTGGTATGTGTAGTCTGTTAAAAGTATTGGTTCTGCTCAATATATTTGGTGATAAAATTCTCTTACATTCTATATAATTTAGAAAGCAAATTCAATGTATGTGCAACAGTATTTTCCTTTGAGACAATTTGTAATGAGAGAAATTCCACTGGCAAGTCTCATGCAACATTAAGTCACAGGGAACATTCTAAAAAGTTACAGTTTTTAAAGCCACCATTGGGACTACATCATCATAATTAAACTTCTTAGGCAGTTTTGCCAACATCTAAAACCACCTTCAGTGTTCCTTTTCATAGTAATATTTGTCAGTTATAAAAAGGTATTTCACCCTTTCTTTCCTATGATATAGTTGGTCAGGGTTCATGGTCAAAATAGATAGCTCCCAGAATTCCTGCGAGTGGTCTTTGGGCAGCACCAGAGTCATGCTGGTGGACCTGATTATTTATTGTATGTATAGCTCTACCCGTCTTGAAGCAGAACTGCATGTGCTGGTCTCGATTTTGATGAATGAGGTGTGGTGCACAGATGGAGAACAGGTGAGTATCTCCCAGAGCCGGACCTTCGAGGTTCATAAATTATTTATAAGATACTTCGGTGTGCTGCAGCAGCAGTGGTCAGGGCTGGTTTCTGATATGGTCACAGGAGCTCTTTAATCACACCTTTCCCCTCAACAGAAAAAGATTGGCATTTAGCAGAGAACTATAAGCCACGAATAGGATGCAGTATGACTATAAGGGTAAATCTCCATTTAGAACAGGAGTCACTTATCATTTACAGACCTTGAGAGCTGACGGCCAGTTTTATGCACCTACATAGTAAGAGCAATGAGATCTTAAATTTATCTAGTATTTTCTCCATAATATCCCAAAAATAGTTTTAATCTATTACCAGCCCTTTATAGATCTTTATAACAATAAGTAGAAAATGGGCATACACTGTCTCTATTCCATATCAGAAAACCATCACCATTTTCCTGGGTCAAAAACACATAAGTTTAAAAATTTTAGTGCCAGGCCAGTAGTCAGAATTTACCAATACTGTCTTAAAACTTAAAAATACAGTGAGGGACTATACCATTGGCTAAGAAACTGAGACTTAAAAGGCTCTAGTATCTAGAGGTCTTCTGATCCAAATCTGCCAATAGGTGAAAATAATCAAAATATTATTGAGATCCTCTAATATTTACAAACTTAAGTTCCTTATAAAACAAGTTAAATAATCAGTGTGGTCATGCCATAGCTGATACAGTGCTTAGGCTTTCCAGCAGCATGTTCAGAAAAGAAAGAATCATTTGCTGATAGAAATTTGATTCAGTTGCTAAAACTGTTGTTAGCAGAGTCCGATTTCAGGCAAACCTTGTGTTCCTAGTTTAGACGCTACATTAAAAGTTTCACTTGAGTGAAAGCTTAGGTAAAAATTTAATCAATAAATGTAGACTTTATTGCTCTACAATTCCAACAACCGTTAAGGAGAGGTTTTATTAGCTATCGATCTCTGCCCCAGGGAAAGTTCAAAATTTTCTCTTAAAATGCCCATAAGGAGTAGGAGTTCCCAGGAGTCAACAGCACACAATCAGTTTTGTACACACTGTAAGTCATAGATGGGGACAGGGAGTGAAGGGTTCAAATTGCATGCCCTGGGGATCTCTTTGAAGTTCAAGGTCTGGTGCAGTACAGGGGGCCTGAGGCTGCCTCCTCCAGAAAAATCCTACAACTCTAAGTCTCAGAAACAGTTAAGGCTCCAGGGCTGCCTGGGCACACACAGCCTGTGGTTGATTTGGGGTGGGGGAAAGGTAGTAACTCTCTCAGCTTCTGGAAGGCAAGGATCTTGTCTTTTTGTCATATGTATAGGACATTGTCCTGGCATTTCTATGAGTCTGAGTAAAAATACTTGAATGAATAAATAAACAAATGAAAGCTATTTACGTGTTGCTGCTTTTCAAATATGCCCATATGTTAATGACTAGCTGATTTTCCCATTGATTTTATTGAACTCAGTAATAATTAAGTATTCTAAGGTTTAAGAACACATACTTATAATATTACATACTTTTTTAAAGATTTTATTTATTTGAGAGAGAGAGTGTGAGAGAGAACGAGGTCACTAGCCAGGGGAAGGGGTAGAGGGAGAAGCAGATTCCCCGCTGAGCAGGGAGCTTGATGCAGGACTCGATCCCAGGACTCTGGGATCATGACCTGAGCTGAAGGCAGATGCTTAACTAACTGAGCCACCCAGGGGCCCTAATATTACATACTTTTAAAACAGGGATTAATAAAGTACTCGTCCTTTTATTTTGTACTCTTCATTTTTTATTTAAAAATTCAGTCCATAAACATTTGAAGTTTTTCTGTAATTGGTCTATTTCCTTAAATATTTACTCACTACTAGCCTAGAACATGATTCTCAACCAGGGGCATTTTTGCCACACAGGGGACATTTAGCTACATCTGGACACATTTTTCATTGTCACACTTGGAGAGAGAGTGATTTTGGCATCTAGTGGGTGGAGGCCAGGGATGCTGCCCCACAACCACACGGAATGGCCCCCACCACAGAGTCATTCAGCATGAAATGTCAGTAGCACCTTGGTCTGGCAGAACTAGGATATGGAAATGAAGGGAAGTGGAAGTGTACTCAGTGACCCCATCCATCCACCTCCCTCCCCTCCAGCAACCCTCAGTTTGTTTCCTATAATTAAGCGTCTCTTATGGTTTGTCTCCCTCTCTGGTTTCATCTTGTTTCATTTTTTCCTCTCTTCCCCTATGATCCTCTGCCTTGTTTCTTAAATTCCACATATCAGCGAGATCATATGATAATTGTCTTTCTCTGAGTATTTCACTTAGCATAATACTGTCTAGTTCCATCCACGTCGTTGCAAATGGCACGATTTCTTTTTTTGATGGCTGCATAACATTCCATTGTGTGTGTGTGTGTGTGTGTGTGTGTGTGTGTGTGTGTGTACACACCACATCTTCTTTATCCATTCATCTGTCAATGGACATCTGGGCTCTTTCTATAGTTTAGCTATTGTGGACATTGCTGCTGTAAATTTTGGGGTGCAGGTGCTCCACTTTTCTCTTGAGTTATCTTTTCAGATTTCATCATTTATTTTCTTACCAGCTTTTTCTTGAGCTTACATATTCTATTCTTTTGTCTTTTTTGGCTCAGTGAGGTGATTGATACATTATGCAGTCTTTTTTTGTTAGTATTATGAACCAAGGCAAAATATGTGGTTACAATTTTCAGCTGCATTTCAATAGCCATATATATATATATATATATATATATATATATATATATATATATATATATATATATTCCTGGTGAACTTTTTTATTTTAAAGATTTTATTTATTTATTTGAGAGAGAGAGAGAGCAAGAGAGCATGAGAGCCTGAGCAGGGGGAGGGGCAGAAGGAGAGGGAGAAGCAGATTCCCTACTGAGCAGGAAGCCTGATGTGGGGCTGGATCCCAGGACCCTGGGATCATGACCTCGGCCAGAGGCCGAAGCTTAACCCACTGAGCCACCCAGGCACCCCCCGGGCGAACTTTCTTTACCTGTTGGTTTCTGCTTCTGTTCTCCATCAGTTAGGGGCGAGAGAGTCTGCATTGTGTGAAGGGAGGTCTCTTGCCTTGGATCCCCCATGAGAAGATTTACATGGGGATCTGCACTCAGGATAGAGATAGCCAGAAGGAAAGTAGCAAGCACAAAGCAGTTTACTAAAGCAAAAGTACACTCTCAAGGTGGACAGCCCGCAGGTTCCAGAGGTAGGACTGGCAGGGCCCTCGGTTGTTTTGGGGTTGAAGATTACTGGGTCTCTCCAGGCTGGAAGGAGGTATGACATACAAGGGGTGGTCTCCAACGGAGGCTGTAGTCAGTCATCTGGGAGACCCCTCCCACAGGTTGGGAAGGGGAGTTTTTGATCCTACAAGGTTTGTGCCAGAAACTTCATGGCAGCCTTTCTCCATCAGGAGGGGCTGTCCCTGCAGTGCAAATGCATTATAATGAATCTAAGTGTTACCCTGAAGTGGAGGTGGAAGAGGAGAGTTCATGTTCTGTACCCGTGGCTTTTTGGTCTGTCCACCCCAAGGTCTTGGAAGCTACAAGGTCAGGATGTTGTGCCCCCGGGCTTATAATGTGTAGTTTATTTATCATGGCCTTGCCTCCAGTTCATGTCTCCATCATTCCCTTTCAAGGGCTTGGGACTCTGCCTCCGAGGTCCTTCCACTGCTCATGTCTAGCTTCTACCTAACACATCCGTTTTACATTTTTAAAAAATAAATCATTTATAATTAGTGCTGATTACTCATTTTGGAATATGTTTCATTTTTCCTGGATCTGCTCTTTATCATAGGTGGAAGAAGGCATTTTACAGGGAGATTAGAGCCATGATTTATTTAAAGTTTTTTTAATTAATTTTTTTATTTCGAATGTTCTATTTATTTTTTATTGAGATATAATTGACATATAACACTGTGTAAGTTTAAGGTAGGTTCGAGGCATTATTAGGATAGGCAAATCCCACAGAGCTGTGTCTGATTTGAGGCTGATGTTCCTTTCTTCCAGCTCTGAATCCTGGCTGCTGTGTGTTTGGTCACAAGGCCGGTCTCTTGGTCTCTTTCTTCCTCAGGGATACTCTCCTTCCTCCAAATATTATATATGTATCTGTGATTCCATGTTTAACTCTATCTCTGCTTCTAGAATTTCACCCAGGACCAGAGAAGATTAGTAGCTGGTCCATGCCGGCCATTCTGTTTCAAGCAAGGAATTCATGTTTTGCCTTTACGATAGACCCCTCACTATGGAAGGCTATTCTTTGCTGGAATTTCTGGTGTCTGTGGCCTGAATGTCAGCTCTCTGCTTCTGCCCACAAGGAGCCCAGTTCAATTTGCACTGTGCTTACCCCGCCCTAGCTTCTATTTTGTGTTTTGGTTTTTTACCACACTGTTGTTTTTCATTAAAATGGACTTTTCCTCTTTTTAATTCTATGGGTTATTTTGGGGAAAAGCTATCTTTATATCATCTTCGAATTACAAATACACCACCTCTTGTCTTTTTTCTTCCTACTTTCCAGGAGATTTCTCAACTTCTTCCAGGCCTTTCTTCCTGAAGGTATCCAGGGATGTTGTCAGATTGTATTTTCCAAGAGCCCTTCCGCGTTCTCTGATTGCTGTTTTGGATCCTTTTCATTGTGTGTCCATGTATGTGTGTGTATGACATAGGATATACATATAGAAAGGTGCACAAAATTGGTAATAAAGCCGATACCAACAACAACACAAGTGAAGAAATGAAACACGGCCACACTTTCACATCCCAATGTGTCCCTCCCAGTCACAACACACTCTTCCACTCCCCACCAATATACTTGATAGGGAGCTACTTTCTGCCTTTAGTGCAATCATTCTCAAGTTTGTTTCTAATTTTACCACCTACATGCACTACCTAATGATTTCTCTCCTTTGTATATCTTTTTCTGGTTGTGATCTTCTTGTGTCTTTAAGGATATTAGAAACAGGTTTTTAAAAAATAACTTCTTTTGTTTCTGCAACATTTCTTTTCTACTGGGTTTCTATTATCATTTGACTGATTTTGTTCCTCTTATATTATAGATTTTTCTCACATGCCAAGCTTACTTTTCCATTCATAAATAAGTTTTATGCACTAGAAAATGACTGGAATGTCAATTTATGAGGGGTCTTATTGGCAAGTGGATTCTTTAGTAAAATGATCCTTTTTTGTTGGGCATCACTGAACTCCAGTGTCTAGAGTAGAACTTCCTCGATGGGCGTTGGGTCTGACTGAAGCCTTCTGAGAGCAGAGCAGGAAGGTGCTTAAGTTCCATTATTCAAAGTATATATTATCACTAAATTTCTCAAGTTTAGCCTCATAACACACCCAATCTACCAAGACCCCTGGTGTTCTGAGGGGGCCTCTTCTGTTCAGTCTCTTCAGAGTTGGAAACTCAGTACTCTTGCCTGGAGACCTGACTTCTTTGCATATAGACTTTCAACCAATCCTTAATTTTTAGCTTCACGCCTTCTGATCTACCAGGTGACTCCAAGTTATAACACTTTCTAATTCTTTGGGTGAATCATATTTCTTCTCTTCCAGCACTTAAATTGCAGCTTTATGTCACTACATCAATTACCACTAGTCTGTTAAATCCATTAAAAAAATACTCAACTTCTTATCTCTTATTACCATTTCTCCATTCTTTTTGTGCTTGTGGGTTTATACATATTTAATTTCCTTGTGCTCCTTTTAGTTGATTTTCTTGAGGGAGAGCAGATAACATGTACTCAAACTACCATATTTAACCAGAATTTTGAGCAAGGACAGTTCAAAGAAAATTTCATATAAGATTTTCCCTTTTTCTTCCATTCTTTTTCTAGAAGCTCTTTCATATTTTTATTCCTTATAACTTTTGTGTGTGTGTGTGTGTGTGTGTGTATGCACCAAGATGGCATATTAGAAGTTTTCAGTTTCAGAGTAGTAATATTGACCAATTATTTTAGTAAGCTATAAGTTTTGAGGGCTTAACCATTTCTAAAATGAATCAATATAGAGCTAACATTTATATTTCCAATGTTAGATATAATATTTTGCAGGTGATATATTGCAGAACAGACATCTTCAAAGAAAACAAATGTTACAAGCTTGACATTCAGTTACTTTACACACTTTCCTCCTAATCCAATAAACTCAGTGTGTTAATATCACTAGGTTTTTGAGATTTACCCATTACTAGTTTGTTCTTTCCTCTCAAAGCATTTGTTTCACTGCCTCATTTTATTGCTTTCAATTAATGAAATCCAATTTTAAAACCGCAGTTTCCTCAGGTGGTAGCCACTAGTGCTATCCTCCCCACTGTCATCTTCATTCTGTCTGGTCAGCTTCTCTTTTTGGGGACATCCCCAGTTAAGGTTATTAACCTCACATCATGCTTCCCTTTGCCTTTCATTTGTACTCATTTTGTCTGGCTTGGGTAATTCCAAAGTAAATTGTTTTGGTCACAAAACCAACTCCTTGCTCAAAGCATCCCTTGAATCTGCTTTTTGCAGTGAGCAGCCCATCCTGGAAGGCATTTTGGAATCTTTCTAAGTCTAATGACACCTACACCTCTGCTATGTCAGAACACCCCCTGCAACCCTTGATCTGAACTTCCGTGAGGCCAGGAAAAGAGTGGTTTTCTCTCTTTGATTGCCCCTGTGTCTCCTAATTATTCTAAAGGTGAAAGGAGGGAATGGTAGGTCTTAAAGTGCAGAAATAATTTTTCTCTGGTTTAATTTTAAAATATTAACTCCAGGTCCTTTGGGACCATTTAGCTGGAAATATTGCTTCTAATTAGAGTGTATTTCTCCCACCATAAGTAGCCCCTCCTAGAGAACTTCTTGGGAGATATTATGTTGTAGAAAGAGCATATTTTTTTAGATCACATTGTTGCAAGATTAAACATGGGCCCCGCATCTCACCAGCGGTATAATCTTGATAAAGTAGGAAACTCTCTTTACTTATTTAGCTGTAGGACGTGGATCCTATCTTCAAGTATCGTGGAAAGGATTAAATGAGACCATGTACTTAAAGTCCCTGATATATAAGAAGCACTTCATAAATAGTGACCATTTTATCATTGTTGTACATGTTAAAGTTTTCCAGGATGTTTTAGGATGATATGCTCTGTAATTCAATACTGCTTTCACACATGTAGTCTGATAACACTTCCCTAGGACACTGAAAAAAGACTTCTCGACTACCTAAGCCCTGTTTAGATATTTTTCAGCTGTTCTGGCTCTTTAAAAAAAAAAGTTTATAAAGAGAATTAGCTCATTTATTTTTCCAGTTTACTCTCCATATCTGAAGGGAGAACCCACAAAGCTCTCATCTACAGCTCCAAATAACCACATGATACACGTTGTGTCTAGTGAGGCAAGGAGGGGACTAGAGACTTGGCAGAAACCAGGGCTTCCTGTTGTCCTATGTTCCCAGACATCAATCCTCATATAATTTTTTAAATTGGAGTATAATTAACATGCAGGGTTAGTTTCAGGTATGTTAAAATGATTCAACAATTCTACACATTACCCATGCTCATGGAGGTAAGTTTACTCTTGATCTCCTTTACTTATTTCCCCATCACTCCATCCATCTCCCATCCTACAACCACCTGTTTGTGGTTCTTTGTTTTTAATTGTCTGGGTTTTGTTGTTGTTGATCTTTTTTTTTTCTTTTTTGTTTGTTTTGTAGCTTAAATTCTACAAATGAGTGAAATTATGTGGTATTTGTGTTTCTCTGACTTACTTCACTTAGCATTTTAACCTCTAGGTCCATTGATGTTGTTGAAAATGACAAGATCTCCATTCTTTTTTACAGCTAAATAATATTCCATTGGATAGATCTTTGGTATATACATTTTACTTTAATCATATATCTACAAATGGATATTTGGGTTACTGCCATATCTTGGCTACTATAAATAATGCTGCAAATACAAGATACATAGATATCTTCTCAGATTAGTGTTTTTGCTTTCTTTGGTTAAATATCCAGTAGTGGAATTACTGTATCATGTGATAATTCTATTTTTAATTTTTTGAGGACTCTCCATACTGCTTTCCACAGTAGTTGCACCAGTCTGCATTCCCACTAACAGTGTACAAGGATTCCCCTATCTCCACATCCTCATCAACACTTGTTATTTCTTATCTTTTTTATTTTAGCCATTCTGACAGGTGTGAGGTGCTATCTCATTGTTTTGATTTGTGTTTCCCTGATGATTAGTGTTGTTGAGTATTTATTCATGTGTCTGTTGGCCATCTGTATATTTTCTACCGGGAAGTATTTATTCAGGTTCTCTGCCCATTTTTTAATATATTATTTGTTTTTTGGGTATTGAGTTGTGTAATTTCTTCACATATTTTGCATATTAAGCCCTTATTCGATGTATCATTTGCAAATGTCTTCTCCCATTTAGTAGGTTACCTTGTTATGTAGCTGATGGTTTCCTTTGCTGTGTGTAAGCTTTTTATTTCAATATAGTCCTAATAGTTTAAATTTACTTTCATTTCTCATGTCTGAGGAGACATACCTAGAAAAATCTCACTATGACCCACATCAAAGAAATAATTCATATGTTTTCTTCTAGGAGTTATATGGTTTCAGATCTCACATTTAGGTCTTTAATGTGTATTGAGTTTATTTTTATGTATGATGTGAGAAAGTGGTCTAATTTCATTCCTTTGCTTTGGCAGTTCACTTCTCCCAGCACCATTAGTTACAAAATGCCTTTCCCCATTGTGTAGTCTTGCCGCCTTTGTTGTTGATTAATTGACATATAAGTGTGGGTTATTTTTGGGCTCCCATTCTGTTCCATTTATCAATATGTCTGTTTTTGTACCAGTACCGTACTGTTTTGATTAGTACAATTTTGTGATTTATCCTGAAATCTGGAATTGTGATACCTCTGACTTTGTTCTTCTTTTTCAAGATTCCTTTAACTGGTCTTTTATTATTTCATACAAATTTTAGGATTTTTTGTTCTAGTTCTGTGAAAAATGTTGAATATTTCGATGAGTAAGGCACAAAGTCTATAGACTGCTTTGGGCAGTATGGACATTTTAGAAATATTGGTTATTGCAATCCATGAGCATAGGATATCATTCCATTTGTTAGTATCATCTTTAATTTCTTTCATCAGTGTTTCATAGTTTTTCAGAGTACAAGTCTTTTACCTCCTTGGTTAAGTTTATTCCTAAGTATTTTATTATTTTTGGTGCAGTTGTAAATGAGATTGTTTTCTTAATTTCTCTTTATGCTAATTCATTATTAGTGCATAGAAATACAACAGATTCCTAAGTATTTTATAATTTTTGGTGCACTTGTAAACGAGATTGTTTTCTTAATTTCTCTTTATGCTAATTCATTATTAGTGCATAGAAATACAGCAGATTTCTATATATTCATTTTGTATCCTGTGACTTTACTGAATTCATTTATGAGTTTTAGTAGCTTTTGGTGGAGTTTTGTCTATATAAAGTATCATGTCATCTGCAAATAGTGAAAGTTTTACTTCTTCCTTAGCATTTTGGATGCCTTTTATTTCTTTTTTAAGATTTTCTTTATTTGTGAGAGAGCGAGCATACACAAGCAGGGGGACCAGCAGCAGAGGGAAAAGCAGGCTCCCCGCTGAGCAAGGAGCCTGATGCGGGACTCAATCCTAGGACCCTGGAATCATGACCTGAGCCAAACACAGACACTTAACCGAGGGAGCCACCCAGGCGTGCCTGGATGCCTTTTGTTTCATTTTATTTTTCTTATCTGATGGCTGTGTTAGGACTTGCATTACTCTGTTCAATGGAAGTGGAGAGAGTAGACTTCCTTGTGTTGTTTCTGATTTTAGAGGAAAAGCTCTCAGCTCTTTACCATTGAGTATCATATGAGCTGTGGGGTTTTGTACATGGTCTTTATCATGTTGAGCTATGTTCCCTCTATACTTACTTTATTGATAGTTTTTATCATGAATGGGTGACATACTTTGTCAAATGCTGTTTCTGCACCTACTGAGATGATCATTTTTTTGTAATCTTTTCTCTTGTTAATGTGATGTATCAAGTTAATTGATTTGTGAATACTGAACTATCCTTGCATCCCTGGACTAAATCCCAATTGATTGTGGGAATTCTTTTTTAAAATAATCCAATCAAGAAATGGGCAGAAGACATGAACGGACATTTCTCCAAATAGGACATATAAATGGCCAACAGACACATAAAAAAATGCTCAACATGACTCAGCATCAGGGAAATACAGATCAAAACCACAATGAGATACCACCTCACACCAGTCAGAATGGCCAAAATTAACCACTCAGGAAACAACAGTTGTTGGTGATGGTGCGGAGAATGGTGGACCCTCTTACACTTTTGGTGGGAATGCAAACTGGTGCAGCCACTCTGGAAAACAGTATGGAGGTTCCTCAAAAAGTTGAAAATAGAGCTACCTTACTGCACTACTGAGTATTTACCCCAAGGATACAAATGTATTGATCTGAAGGGGCACCTGCACCCCAATGTTTATAGCAGCAATGTCTACAGTAGCCAAACTATGGAAAGAACACAGATGTCCACTGACAGATGAATGGATAAAGATGTAGTGTGTGTGTGTGTGTGTGTGTGTGTGTGTGTATACACACATTGTGTGTACACACACACAATGGAATACTACTCAGCCATCAAAAAAAATGAAATCTTGCCATTTGCAATGACATGGATGGAACTAGAGGGTATTATGCAAAGTGAAATAAGTCAATCAGAGAAAGACAATTATCATATATTCTCACTGATATGTGGAATTTAAGAAACAAGGCAGAGGATCATAGGGGAAGAGAGGAAAAAAATAAGAGAAAACCAGGGAGGGAGACAAACCATAAGAGACTCTTAATCACAGGAGGAGGGAGGCAGAGGGATGGGGTAATAGGGTGATAGACATTAAGGAGGGCACTTGATGTAATGGGCACTGGGTATTTATATAAGACTGATGAATCACTGACCTCTACCTCTGAAACCAATAATACATCATATTGTATTACTTGAATTTAAATGAAAACAATGGGAAAACAAATAAATAAAAATAAGCATAAAATGTATTGTTGGATTCAGTTTACTAATATTTTGTTGAGGATTTTTGCATCGATGTTCATCAGAGATATTGACCTGTAGTTTTCCATTTTGTAGTGTCTATATCTGGTTTTGGGGTCAAGGCAATACTGGCGTTGTAGGATGAATTTGAAATCTTTCCTACCTCTTGTATTTTTTGGAATGGTTTGAGAAGATTAGATATTACCTCTTCTTTAAATGTTTGGAAGAATTCACCTGTGAAGCGATATGCTCCTGAATGTTTATATTGAGAGATTTTTGATTACTGATTCAATTTCACTGATAGTCTGTTCAAATTTTCTATTTCTTCCTGATTCAGTTTTAGAAGGTCATATGTCTCAAGGAATTAATTATTTTTTATACGTTGTCCAGTTTGTTGGCATATAATATTTCGTAATATTCTCTTAAAATCCTTTGTTTTTCTTTGGTATTCAATTTATTTCTTTTGCCTGATTTTTGATCTTGAGTCTTCTCTCCTTTTTTGTTGGATCTGGCTAAAGGTTTCTCAATTTTGTTGATCTTTTCAAAGAGCTAGCTCCTGGTTTCATTGATCTGTTTGATTGTGTCCTTTCCCCCTCCATTTCATTTATTTTTGCTCTAATCTTTATTATGCCATTTCTTCTACTAGCATTGGGCTATGTGCTTTCTGCTTTTTCCAGCTCTTTTAGGTGTTTGGTTAGGTGGTTTATTTTTATTTTCCTTCCTTCTTGAGGTAGTTCTGTACTGCTATAATCATCCCTCTTAGAACAGGTTTTGTTGCATCCCAAAGATTTTGGACCATTATGTTTTCATTCTTATTTGTTTCTATGTATTTTTTTATTTCCTTTTTTGATTCCTCAGCTGACTCATTTATTGTTTAGTGGACTTAATTTAGCCTCCACATCCTTGTGTTCTTCCCAGATTTTTCTTGTGATTGATTTCTAGTTTCATACTGTTAGGGTTCAAAAAGATGCATGATATGATTTCAATCTTTTTAAATTTATTGAGACTTGTTTTGTGGCCTAACATGATCTATTCTGGAGAGTGTTTCATGTTTGCTTGAGAAGAATGTATACTCTGCTGTTTTGGGATGGAATGTTCTGAATATATTGGTTAGGTCCATCTGATTCAATGTATCATTCAAAACCAGTTTACTTGTTGATTTTCTGTCTGGATGATATATCTATTGATGTAAATTGGGTATTACAGTCTGCTACTATTACTTTACTACTGTCAGTTTCTTCCTTTATATCTGTTAATAGTTGCTTTACATATTCAAGTACTCCCATGCAGGTTGCATAAATATTTATAATTGTTATACCCTTTTGTTTGATTGTTACCTTTATCATTTCACAGTGTCTTTGTCTCTTGTTACAATCTCTGTTTTAAATTCTATTTTGTATGATATATGTACTGCCACCCTAGCTTTCTCTTTACTTTCATTTGTGTGGTAAATGTTTTTCCACCCCTTCATTTTCAGTCTGCGTATCTCTTTAGGTCTGATTTGAGACTCTTGTAGTCAGCATGTAGATGAGCCTTGCTTTTTTATACCTTTAGTTACCCTGTGTCTTTTCACTGGAGCATTTAGTCTATTTACATTCAAAGTAATGATTGATAGGTATGTGCTTATTGCATTTTGTTTTATATAATATATATATATTTGTATAATTTATATATATATACATATATATTATATATGTTTTATATAATATATATGTATATATATGTATAATTTATATATATACATATATATATGTGTATATATATATATATAAAATATAGTTCCTTTCTGTTGCTGTCTTCTCCTGCTGTCTTCCCTTGTGGTATGATGGCTTATTTTAGAGATATGCCAGGATTTTTTTCTCTTTATTTTTTTGTGTATCTGTTACAGATTTTAGATTTGTGGTTACTGGTAGGTTCATATATAACATGTTATGCATATAGCCATCTGTATTAATAGTCCCTGAAATTTGAACCCATTCTAAAAACACTGTTTTTACTCTCCTGCCTGACAAGTTTTATGTATATGTCATACTTTATATCCTTTTATTTTGTGGATCTCTTGACTGATTTTTAAGGAAATAATTGTTTCTACTGCTTTTGTGCTTTAACCTCCATACTGGATTTTTAAGTGATTAATATACCTGTTTATTATGTTTAAATTTATCTTTAATATGTTTCCTTTTCATGTTTTTTCCTCTTGATTATGTTTTTATCTTTCCACTAAAAGAATTCCTTTTAACAGCTTCTTGGAGGGCTGGTTTAGGGGTGATGAACTCCTTTTTAACTTTTTTTTTTTTTTTTGGTCTGGCAAATTCTTTATCTTTCCTTCTTTTCTGAATGACAGCCTTGATGGGTAGAATATTCTTGACTACAGGGTTTTTACTTCTTGTACTGTGAATAATATATGATGCCATTGTCTTCTGGCCTGCAAAGTTTCTGCTATGAAATCAGCTCATAGCCTTATGGGGGTTCTTTCATATGTAACTGTTTTCTCTTGTTGCTTTTAAAATTCTCTCTTTATCACTACATTTTGCCATTTTAATTAAAATAATATTACATAACATATAATTTTGGTGTGAAACTTCTTGGGTTGATTTTTTTGGGGATTCCTTTTGCTTTCTGGATCTGGATGTCAGTTTCCTTACCCACATTGGGAATTTTCAGTGATTACTTCTTCAGATAAATTTGATGCCTTCTTCTCTGTGTCTTTTCCTTCTGGAATCCCTATACTGCAAATGTTATTATGCTCAATGATGTTGCTGACTACCTTTAACCTATTCTCACTTTTTAGTATTCTTTTTTTCCTTTTTGCTATTCAGCCTGCTTGTTTTCCATTACTCTGTCTTCCAGCTGACTGATCCATTCTTCTGCCTCCTCTAACCTGCTGTTGATTCCCTCTAGTATTTCTTAAATTAACTTCAGTTATTGAGATCTTCATCTTTGATTTTTTTTTTGTTTTTTTACATTTCCATCTGTTTGTTGAGTATCTCATTGAGATTTTTAACTCTTTTATCAAGTCCAGTGACTCTCTTTATAGCCATTACTTTGAATTCTTTATCAGGCATATTGCTTATTTTCTGTTTCACATTTAGGTCTTTTGCTGTGCTTTTGTTCTTTTCTTTTACTGGGGACATATTCCTCTGTCTCCTCTTATTGTCTTTTTTTAAAGTAGGCTCCACGGCCGGTGTGGAGCCCAACGTGGGCTTGAACCCACGACCCTAAGATCAAGACCAGAGCTGAAATCAAGAATCAGATGCTTAACCAACTGAACCACCCATAACTCTGTTTGTTTCTGTGTATTAGGAAAGTCAGCTATATCTCCAATCTTGAAAGTACTGTGATGCTCTATAGCACAATGTCCCCTATTCACCATACCATCCTTCAGGTATTTCTGCTATGTGTGATATGTGCAGGCTGTTGTGGTTGAGCCACATTTGCCTTTAGTCCTATAGCCTGGACTAGCCCATTTTGTTTGTTTCTGGTGCACTGGGCAGGGTTTAGTCCCCATGCTGTTAAGGAGCCAGTCTGGGGCTGCCACAGACTTATAGTGGATGGTGTCAGCAGTCATACCAGATGCCTGCTCTTAGCCAGTCTGCCTGAGCTGCAGTCATACCAAACTATTGGGTGCCCTCCCTGTCTTGTCCCTTGAGAGGCTTTTGTTGTTGAGTAGGGCCAGCAGTCAGATGAGATGCCTACCCCCAGTCTGTCTATTGGGGCTTCAGTTACATTGGTGTATATGATTATCTTTCCCTCTCCCCCAAGGCAGGAGTCATTCTGGTGGTAGCAGTCCCTGCTGGGGCTGCTTACATTATGAGATTGGGCATAAGCCATGTTGGAGTGTCTTCTGCCAAGTGGAATAGGCTGGATGGAATAGATCTGAAGGAGAATGCAGGGGTGGTGTGCATGGTGTTAGCAAGTTAGGTGGAGGGTGTTTGCTCATTCCTGCAGGTGGCTAGCTATCTAGGGTTCGGGTGGGTGGAGAGATGATGACTCCCAGCTCTTTTGTTCTTGGAAAAGTTTCCTAATGATCCCTACTCTCCAGAATGTATTCAGAGATTAGTAAATAAATCTCCTTCATGTATACCCCAGATGCTTTTCAAACTGCTGTTTCTATGCTCTATCTTCCAGGGGGTTGTTATGTTGGCTCTTTAAGGGGGTGGATTCACTTTCCTATTGCCCTCTGCCTCTCCCAGGGCTAAGCTCAATCATTTTTAAGCTCCACTAATTGTAAAAACTCATGAAGTTAAGCCCTGCTGATTTTTAAACCAATTATGGGGACTCCTCTTCCCGCTTCAGGTCCTCTGTGCCTCGGATGCCTGGTATGGGGTCTGCCCCTTTGCCTTTCTATGCTTGTGGTATCCCTCCTACTTGAGGTCTCACTGGAGTTTGTTCTTGACTGTGTCACTGCCATTCCTACCATTTTCGAGGTGGTCTCCTTTCTATGATTAACTGTGGAAAGTCTTCTGCCAGTCTTCAGATCATTTTCTGGGTTAGTTGCACTGAGGTAGCTGTGCTCTAGGTGTGTCTCTGGGGTGAAGTGAGCTTAGGATCCTCCTACCGCATCATCATCCCAGAAGTCCTTCAAGTTTTTCAGTTTAGTACTGAATATTGGGTTCTGGCCTATCAGCTAGTCATATTTTACTAAAAGGTTGTATCTTCTGATTTCAGTATCTCAGACACTAAGTTCAATCTATAAATCCCTGTTCAGAATGTACAAAAAAAAATTGAAGATGATCTTTTCCACCTGGATCATCATGATCATCATAGTATTTGGAGAAATCAAAGATAGAAATGAAAGCAATTAGTAGGAGTGTGTTGTGTGTATGTTTAATTGAACATTAGGTATGTCATTTTTCAAAAAAGAGCCTCATTTCTGAACATTTTTTCTCCAAGACGGAAAGAGGTATAGCTCATTTCCTTTTAGAATATAATCTGTATTTGGTATTTTATTTTTTATTTTTTTAATAATTTTTTATTACGTTATGTTAGTCACCATACAGTACATCCTTAGTTTTTGATCTAATGTTCCATGATTCATTATTTGCATATAACACCCAGTGCACCATGCAATATGTGCCCTCCTTAATACCCATTATGGGCTCATCCCAGTCCCCCCCCACCATCCGCTCTGAAGCCCTCAGTTTTTTTCCCATAGTCTCTCATGGTTCATTCCCCCTTCTGTTTATCCCTTTATTCTTCCCTTCCTTCTCCTGCTGATCTTCCTGCTATTTCTTATGTTCCATAAATGAATGAAACCATATGATTGTCTTTCTCTGCTTGACTTATTTCACTTAGCATTATCTCCTCCAGTGCCGTCCATGTTGCTGTAAATATTGGGTAATTGTTCCCTCTGATGGCTGAGTAATATTCCATTGTATATATGGACCACATCTTCTTTATCCAGTCATCTGTTGAAGGGCATCTCGGCTCCTTCCACAATTTAGCTATTGTGGACAATGCTGCTATGAACATTGGGGTGCATATGGCCCTGCTCTTCACTACGTCTGTATCTTTGGGGTAAATACCCAGTAGTGCAATTGATGGATCATAGGGTAGCTCAATTTTTAACTTTTTCAGGGACCTCCACACTGTTTTCCAAAGTGGCTGTACCAACTTGCATTCCCACCAACAGTGTAAGAGGGTTCCCCTTTCTCCATATCCTCTCCAACATTTGTTGTTTCCTGCCTTGTCAATTTTTGCCATTCTAACTGGCGTAAGGTGGTATCTCAAGGTGGTTTTGATTTGAATTTCCCTGATGGCTAATGATTTTGAACATTTTTTCATGTGTCAGCCATTTGTATGTCTTCATTGGAAAACTGTCTCTTCATGACTCCTGCCCATTTTTTGATTTGATTATTTGTTTCATGTGTATTGAGTTTGAGAAGTTCTTTGTATATCTTGGATACTAGTCTTTTATCTGTAGTGTCATTTGCAAACATCTCCCATTCCGTGGGCTCTTAGTTTTTTTGACTGTTTCCTTGGCTGTGCACACAGAAGCTTTTTATCTTGATGAAGTCCCACAAGTTCATTTTATCTTTTGTTTCTCTTGCCTTTGGAGATGTGTCATGAAAAAAGTTGCTGTGGCCGATGTCAAAGAGGTTGCAGCCTATGTTCTCCTCTAGGATTTTTTTTTTTAATGGATTCCCATCTCACATTGAGGTCTTTCATCCATTTGGAGTTAATCTTTGTGTATGGTGTGAGAGAGTGGTCAAGTTTCATTCATTTGCATATAGCTGTCCAATTTTCCCAGAACCATTTATTGAAGAGACTGTCTTGTTTCCCCTGGATGTTTTTTCCTGCTTTGTCAAAGATTAGTTGCCCAAAGAGCCGAGGGTCCATTTCTGGCTTCTCTGTTCTGTTCCATTGGTCTATGTGTCTGTTTTTGTGCCAGTACCATGCTGTCTTTGTGATCACAGCTTTGTAGTACAGCTCGAAATCCGGCATTGTGATGCCCCCAGCTTTGTTTTTCCTTTTCAACAATTCCTTGGCAATTTGGGGCCTTTTTTGATTCCACACAAATTTAAGGGCTGTTTTTTCCAGTTCTTTGAAAAATGTCATTGGTATTTTGATCAGGATGGCAGTGAAAGTGTAGATAGCTCTGGGTAGCATAGACATTTTAACTATGTTTATTCTTCCGATCCATGAGCGTGGATATATATATATATATATATATATATATGGAATTTGTATATATCTCATATCTTCTTTATCCATTCATCAGTCAGTGGACATTTGGGCTCTTTCCATAATTTGACTATTGCTGATAATACTACTATAAGTATCAGGGTGCATGTATCCCTTTGAATTAGTACTTTTGTATCCTTTGGGTAAATACGTAGTAGTGCAATTGCTGGATCATAGGTTAGTTCTATTTTTAACTTTTTGAGGAACCACTGTATCGTTTTCCAGAGTGGTGCACCAGTTTGCATTCCCACCAACTGTGTAAGGGTTCCCCTTTCTCTGCATCCTTGCCAACATCTATTGTTTCCTGAGTTACTAATTTTAGCCATTCTGACTAGTGTGAGGTGATGTCTCATTGTAGTTTTTATTTTTATTTCCCTGATTATGAGTGATATTTTTAGCATCTTTTCATGTGTCTGTTGCCCTTCTGGATGTCTTCTTTGGAAAAATGTGTAGTCATGTCTTTTGCCCATTCTTGACTGTATTATTTGTTTTCTTGGTGTTGAGTTTCATTAGTTCTTTACAGATTTTCCATACTAACCCTGTATCAGATATGTCGTTTGAAAATATTTTATTCCATTCTGTGGGTTGCCTTTTAGTCTTGTTGATTGTTTCCTTCACTGTGCAGAAGCTTTTTGTTTTGATGAAGTCCCAATTGTTTATTTTTTTGTTGTTGTTTCCCTTGCCTCAGAGACATATCTAGTAAGAAGTAGCTATGGCCGATGTCAAAGAGGTTACTACCTGTGCTCTCTTCTAGGATTTTTATGGTTTCCTGTCTCACATTTAGGTCTTTTATCCATTTTGAATTTATTTGTGTGTGTGTGGTATAAGAAAGTGGTCCAGTTTCATTCTTCTGCAGAGGCTGTCCAGTTTTCCCAACACCATTTGTTGATGAGACTGTCTTTTTCTGTTGGATATTCTTTCCTGCTTTGTCGAAGAGTAGTTGACTGTATAGTTTTGGGTCCATTTCTGGGTTCTTTATTCTGTTCCATTGTTCTAGGGTGTCTGTTTTTGTGCCAGTACCATACTGTCTTGATGACTACAACTTTGTAATATAATTTGAAGTCTGGAATTGTGATGCTTCTGGCTTTGCTTTTCTTTTTCAAGATTGCTTTGGCTATTTGGTTATTTGGCTATTTGGGATCTTTTGTGGTTCCATTCAAATTTTATGGTTGTTTGTTCTAGCTCTGTGAAAAATTCTGGTGTTAATTTGATTGCATTAATTGTCTAGATTGCTTTGGGTAGTATAGATATTTTAACAATATTTTCCAGTGCATGAGCATGGAATGTTTTTCCATTTTTTTTGTGTCATCTTAAATTTCTTTCGTCAGTGTTTTATAGTTTTCATAATACAGATCTTTTACTTCTTTGGTGAGGTTTATTCCTAGGTATCTTATGGGTTTTGGTGCAGTTGTAAATGGGATTGAGTCCTTAATTCCTTTTTCTGCTGGTTCATTATAAGTTTATAGAGATGCAACGGATTTGTGTATGTTGATTTTGTATCTGTGACTTTGCTGAATTGGTGTATCGGTTCTAGCAAATTTTTGGTGGAGTCTTTGGGTTTTCTCTGGAGTACCATGTCATCTGTAGTAGTGAATGTTTGACTTATTCCTTGACAATTTGGATGCCTTTTATAATATATTCTTATAATAATACATTTCTGATGTGTTGCTAGTTCTTAGTACAGACTAAATGCTTGAAGTTGGCGTATAATGTGAGTTCCATAAGAAGGAATTGAGTGAAAATCCATAATTACCCTTAAAATAGTGATCTTCAACCCAGGATGATTGTGTCCCTTAGGGACATTTGGTAATGTCTGGAGATATTTTTGGTTCTCAAAATGTGGGGGTGAGCTTTGCTTCTACTGGCATCTGTTGGGTATAGTTGAGACATACTGTCATAAATCCCACAACATGTAGGACAGCTCCCCACAACAAAGACTTAGACTCCCCAAAATGTCAATAGTGCTGAAGTTGAGATGCCCTGCCTTACATAAGTTGGTTACCTTCCTAGTGTTTTGCAAATCATACTATACTTTCAACTTAAAACAATGTGAGTGCTATATTTATTTTCTTCCTGATATGTCATAGTTTCCAGTTCATTTTAAGACTTATAGTTGGATTTTTGAAAATTTTGTGAATTTGGTGTTGCTTTGATGACAGCTCAGTTTTCATTGCTTGCATATTTTTGCTTTTAAAACACTTTGGAAACTAAGTTTATATTTTGTTGTACTCTCTAAGACTGTCTCATTTATTTTACTGTTTATTGAAAGCAACAGGCAATAGTGTACTAAATACTATTTATAAAGAGGTAGGGTATGCTGCAGGAGCCTGTGGGAAAGTAATTAACTTGTAGCTAATAATGTCTGTGAAGAAATGTTTTATTTATAACATTCAATTTTAATACATTTTATTTAATATTTTTATTTTAAATGTGATACCCTTTGTAAAATACAAAATAGAAATAGTTGTAAGAAGAATGTGGACATATTTCTGATCTCAGGGGAAAGCTCTTAATATATCACATTACCGGCAATGTGTCCTGTAGTTTTTGTGTAAATACTATTTATCAGAATAAGTTCCATCCTATCTTATTTTTCTAGGGCTGCTGTAACAAATTACCACAAATTTTGTGCCTTAAAAATCCAGGAACTTATTTTCTGAAGGTTCTGGAGGCCAGAAGTCCAAATCAAGTAGTTAACAGGTCCACATGCCCTCTGAAGACTCTAGGTAAGAATTTTTCTTTGCTTTTTCCATCTCCTGGTGGCTCCTGGCATTTCTTGGCTTGTGACAGTGTAATTCCAATCTCCGCCTCTCTGTTTACATAGCCTCCCTAGTTTGTGTCTTTTCTGTCTGTTATGAGGACATGTGTTAGATTTAAAGTCCATCCTAGTTCAGTGTGATGATAGCTTGATCCTTACCTTAATTACATCTGCAAAAACTCTGTTTCCAAATTAGATCACATTCTGATGTTCTGGATGGACGTGAATTTTGTGGAGACACTGGTCAACCCAGTACACTCTTTATGCCTAGTTAGCTAAGACTTTTGTTATGAGATTTATTGAGAATGGGTATTGGATTTAATAGAATGCATTTTCTATATTTATAAAAATGTTAGTATGATTTTTTCTCCTTCATATACTTGATGTGGTGAATTCCTTTGATTTTCAAATGTTAAAACAACCTTGCATTCTGAGATAAAACTAACTTACCCTGGTGTTTTCTTTTACTTACATATCACTGTTTTTATTTTATCATTACTTCTTATGTTATTATATCTCTTAAGGATATACAAATTGTTTTATAATTTTACTTTCTTATAATGTTATTGTCTTTTTAAAAACCTGGTTTTTAGAAGGAATGGTTTAAGAACTGGTCTATAATCATTCTCTGTTTCATAGTCATGGCAAAATGATGGAGTGGGGAGAGAGTGAGCGAGAGAGAGAGACAGAGGGAGATATAGGGAGGAGGAGAGGATGAATGGGAGTAACAGGAAGAAATTACTTGTTCAAATCTCCATGAAAACATGGTAACTGGATCTCCTCCTAGTGGTCTCTATTAGATGCTAGATAATGAAATGTTAGCAAGATAGATGTTGTCATTTTAGTTTGCTCTGGTAAATGAACCTGAACTTTATGATTTATGAAACACAACACACAACAAAATATTAATGTTTACTCTGTACATATTGGAATATAAAAAGGAGATATGTCATGACCAAAATACCTCCCTTTTGTAAGTGATAGACTTCATGTATCATTGGAGACGTCATCTATTGTATCTGGGCCAGGTAACATCCTCGTGCAACAAGAGAGAACCTGGGGAGTTACGTTGGCACTCTCAGACTTGTGTCTTGCGGTTACCTGTATCCTTGAATTATTAGAAAAGTGTATAACTAAGAACTCTGTTGTGTCTTTTGTATGATAGACCTTTTATTTTATCGCAGTCATATAAACTGTTTCATCTTTTTTATATATTTCTAAAAGAGATTTAGAATGTTTTTTCTGTTACATGTTTGGAGAATTCCCTAGTGAAATCGTTTAAGTTTTTCTTTTTCTTTTTCTTTGGAGTGGAATGTGTCAGGTTTCAACCAGGGGAGTGAAATTACACCACTTATTTGAACAATGAGAATTTAGTTTAAGGAATCATTAGGTGTAACGTGTTGAACTAGGTGATTGAAAGGCTAGATGGTTGTGCTGTCCTCAGCTAACCTAATGCTTGCACAGTGGACCCACGAATGAAGTAGGTTTTGTGGTAGAAGGGAAGGCTATGTATAGTCTCTACAGAGTGAGCTTTCTGTTACATGAGTTTTTGCTAGTTACTGCCACTGTAGCCTGTTTGGCCTGTCAGCAGCACAGGGAGATCTTTGAAATGGCACCATGTTTCAAGGACTGAAATCAATCAGTTGACAGTAGTTACCGACACTGAACCCTTTCTAAACTGGAGGAGATAGAGATTTATCCTTATGGGGATTTATATATATTGAGTATGTATTATCTTTCCTAATTTGAGTGCTTTGGCCTGCACCACTATCCAAGTGTTCATAGTGTCTGATTTCCAGTACGAAATCTTGCATAATATTTCCTTAGATGAAGACTACCCGCTTTATAGCTAAGAAAGTACACATAAGCATGCAGAACAAAGGAACCTGTTTTTCCTACATTGCATGACTGGGAGCTGTTGATCTGATAGAACATTGGAATAGCCTGTTACAGTTACACCTGAGGCACCAGTGAAGATGATACCATGCAGATTTGGGGTCTATGCTTCAACGTATATGCTTTGATTCAGTGACCTTTAGATGGTGCTGTGTCCCTTTTTGGTAAAAAATACATAGGTTTTGCAAGCAAAGGGGTAGAGAAAATCATAAATCTTACCATAAATCTCAGTGGAGTTCTTGCATAATTTCTGTTCTCTGCCCTCACATTTTAGGTTTAGTTGTAGTGGGGAGACTGCTTCTTTTGGGAGACCCAGTATGGGTTATAGTAAACCTAAAATGTTTGCCTGCTTTTCTGTCATTTGGGGTTCCTCACATTGGAAGACCAGCATTCAGAAGATCGAATTACCTCATTTTTATCTCATATTGGATAAATACCAGGTTGCTGCTTGTTAATGGGTGATACAGTGAAGAGTTTGTCTAAAACTAGGGATCCACTGAGGCATGCCTTGTTGGCTCCGTGATGGATGATAACTGTAGTGGAGCAACTGTAGCAACAGTAGATGGGCAGGAACACTTCAACCAGGGCTAACCTGCTCATAAAACACTGGCTCACCTCAGCAGGCAAGTAACAGAGATCATCAGAAGAACCGCCTGAGGCCAGGGGGATTTAGAATGGGTGATAGAGGAGAATATAACCATCAGCTATGAGCAACAGTGCTGCGGTAGCCTGTCACTCCTGTTTTAAGTCTTCCTTTTGTGAAAGTTAAAACAGCCACCACTTTGAAGAATCTATGACAGGATAAGGTAAAGGGAACTAAGTTCTTTAAAAAGTGGGATATGCTGTGGCATTTCTTGCTTCCAAACAAGGAGATGTTTCTCTCCCGCAGGTACCTGAACAGCTACCTGATGCTTTGTCCTCTGGCTTCCTGGAACACACAGTAGTCTGTGTGGGAACGACTGGGCATGCTAAGGAGTTAAAACAAGCTTTAAAAATAAAAAAGTAGGTATGCCTGAGTGACTTCGTCAGTTAAATGTCCAACTCTTGATTTCGGCTCTGGTCATGATCTTAGAATCCTGGGATCGAGCCCCACATCAGACTCCATGCTCAGCACCAAGTCTGCTTGTCCCTTTCTGTCTCCTCCATACTCCACTCCCTCTCTCTGTCTCTCTCTGTCTCTCTCTCTCTCTCATAAATAAATAAGTAAATAATAAATCTTTAAAAAAAGAAAAAGTATTCCGGCTCCTTTCCCTTCAATTGGGATAATTCTAAGCCACAGAATTGATAGAGTCCCCCAGAAGGCCATTGTATGCTTGCACCCTAGTTACATTTATCAACATAAGCAACCTTCTCTTCTCTGTCTCACTTTCTATTCCCTTAATCATATAGTCAAAAATAACCTTCCAAACAAATTACTGGCAATCAGATTTTGTCTTTGGATTATCGTCTGAGGGGATACAACCTGAATAACCAGATAGAATTACTAGTCCTATGTATATTTGATGTAATCATTCCTGACATTCCCCAAACCATGGTTGCTGTTCTTTTGCCAACCTATGGGAAGCAGAAGAGATGTCATTATATCCTTCTATTGTCAAAATGATCACAATTTCAATCATAAAATTTAGTAGATAGTGATGCCGTCTCCTAAAATAACCCATATCATGGTGGATTCACATTTCCCATGGTAGTAGAGGTTATGAATAAATACTCTAGTAGTTGGACTCTATTCCATGAGATAGATGTTATGCCCAGATCTGACCGTGTTCAATGATAGAAGCCTAAGGGGAGTATCCAAGTGGCTGATGGACATATAGTTTTAGAGCTCAAAAGTCAGATTCAGTCAGCAAAATCTGAAATCATGTCTCTGCTTTTTCAATCTCTTTTTGCTAATTTTATGTCTTTGTTCTGTAATGTATAGATGGCAGGATTCAAGTCACAGGTGATAGCAAAGTCAACAAGGAACAGGCATTATCACTTGACGATGTGGGGAAAGGTCAGACATAGAGAAATATGTATGGACTGAAAGATAGAACCACCACAGTGATGTGAGCTGACCCACTGACAAGTACTTTGGATCAGTCTTTTGAAGAACATTTCCAGACAGTGACCAAAATGAAGATACAGGAAGGATTAGCAGAAAGAAGGTGCTCATACTCGTGACATTACTGCTGGCAGCAGCAGTAAATTCTAACTTGCCTCCATATATGCATGCAAGTTTTATGATTCTAGGGAAGTCATAATAGAAGGTTTTACTTTATTAGGAACACAAAACACAAGTTCATAATGAAAACAAATTGAGACATATGTAGATCACCCCAAGTACCCAGCTAGTAGTCACAAATGAAACACATATTGTAGGATTCCTGATGTTCGGGTCATGAAGAGGCTCACAGATTGCTGTGTACCTGTCAAATGCCATGGCTATGAGTAACACCATCTCCACTCCTCCCATGATGTGGATGAAGCATATCTGTGTCATGCAGCTTTGGAAAGAAATTATCTTGTATTGATTGAAAGGTCTGTAATCATCTTAGGTCTGTAATAAAGAAAAAATGTCCGTATCAGTGAGGGACAAGTTGGCCAGGAGGAAGGACATAGGAAAATGTAAATGGGAGTCTAAAATTACTTTTTTTTATAATATTATTTTTTTATTATATCATGTTAGTCACCATACAGTACATCCCTGGTTTCTGATGTAAAGTTCCATGATTCATTAGTTGCGTATAACACCCAGTGCACCATGCAATACGTGCCCTCCTTACTACCCATCACCAGCCTATCCCATTCCCCCACCCCCTCCCCTCTGAAGCCCTCAGTTTGTTTCTCAGAGTCCATAGTCTCTCATACTTCATTCCCCCTTCTGATTACCCCCCTTTCTTTATCCCTTTCTTCTCCTACCGATCTTCCTAGTTCTTATGTTCCATAGATGAGTGAAACCATATGATAATTGTCTTTCTCTGCCTGACTTATTTCACTTAGCATTATGTGGTCGATATATACAATGGAATATTACTCAGCTATCAAAAAGAGCAATTTCTCAACATTTGCTGCAACATGGACAGCACTGGAGGAGATAATGCTAAGGGAATCTAAAATTACTAAAAAGAAAATGAAGAGATTTCCTGGGATGATCCCTAAAGAGATCAAGGAGAATATCAACATGAGAAAAACTTTAGTTTCCCAAAACTGGGTTCCAGTGATACAAACTCAGAAACCAGAGACTCTCTCAATCATTTTTTAAAGAAAGATTTTATTTATTCATTTGAGACAGAGAGAGAGAGAGAGAGAGAGAGAGAGAATGGGCGGGGGGATAGGCAGAGGGAGAGGAAGAAGCAGACACCCCACTGAGCATGGAGCTGGACTCAGGGCCTGGTTCCAGGACCTGGAGATAATGACCTGAGCTGAAGGCAGCTGCTTAACCATCTGAACCACCCATGTACCCCATGAAAAAACAAATCTTACTAGGGGAAGGAGATGGTAATTTACAGAAAAGGATGTCACCCCCCAGGTGACTCATTAACCACTTTTCTTCTTAACTTCCTTTAGAAAACCAACATGATTCTAGGAGACAATTCCCAAAGCAGTCTGATTTCTGGCTGGCAACACCAAGTCTCTGAGGTGAATTTGGTCACTACCCAAACACAATTATTGCTGTTAATTAGCTGCTTTTATGATGGCAGTATTTTGTGTAACTCAGTACACAGGGGAGAATTATGCAGCAGACAGAAACTTTCTGAGTTGTTCTGACTCCCTGAAGATATAGTTGCTTTATGCCCTCAGGTGAAGGAGCACAATTTCTGCTGTTCTTTGTGTTTCAGTATTTTAAAAAAAACACATGTACACTGCTGCTCGTAGCCTTTATGAATGGTAGTTAAATGTAGGTCTCTAGACAAGGGTGCTTATGGGTGAGAGGTTTTATGCTACCACTCATTCACCATAGTTTGACTTTGATTTTGTTATTCTTCAGTCAAAAGATGAAACATACAGAAAATGGCAGAAAACAAATTTATAGCTTAATCAAATTTTGTAAAGTAATCATCACCCAAGTGAAGATGTAGAACTATGTTAGGTATCCCATCACAGAAATCTCTGTGATTCATCCAAATTACAACCACCTTTCTCCTCAAAAGGAGCCATGATTCTGTTCCAGTAAAAATGTCCTTGCATTTTTTTTTCTTTATTAAAGATTTATTTATTTTATTTATTTATCTATTTAATAATAATTTTTTATTATGTTAGTCACCATTCAGTATATCCTTAGTTTTTCATGTAGTGTTCCATGATTCATTATTTGCATATAACACCCAGTGCACCATGCAGTATGTGCCCTCCTTAATACCCATCACCAGCCTATCCCAGTTTTTTTTCTAGCTTTATCTTCCAAATATCCATTCCAGAACACTGTAGTTTGTCTTGACCATTTTTTCATTTAATGTGTCTTTCAAATCTCTTCTTTTTAAAAAAAAAAAGATTTTACTTTTTTTTTAAATATTAAAGGATATTTATTGAATATGTAAAGCAATGGATACTGTATCCCTCCCTCCACAAGGAATACAGGTTTCTAAACTGTAAACACAACCTCTGTGTTAGACCTCAACACCCAGAAAGGCAAGAAACCAGGGTAGCAAAACAGATGGGTCATCATTGCACAGCTGCAAGTGGCGGGTGCCTCTGGGGCAGGGACAGGGCTGCCCAATACTTGGGGAGAAGAAGAGGGCTCTCTTCTGAATGGGCTCCTGGACCCAAGTCCCAGAGAGCTGGGTAACCTCATAGGTAACATAAGACATGAGATTCTGGTACATGACTGTCATTTTTCTTTTTTGAACAAATTAATGTTTTCTTTTTTGTGTGTGGTTGTATAATGTGTTTTATTGATTTATTTGGTTTTAAGTTTTAATTTTAATTTCAGTTAGTTAATATACAGTGTTTTATTCGTTTCAGGTGTACAACACAATGATTCAACAATTCCATTCATTGCCCAGTGATCATTCCAAGAAGTGCACTCCTTAATCCCCATCACCTATGCAACCCATTCCCCTACCCACCTCACCTCTGGTAACCATCAGTTTGTTCCCTATAGTTAAGAGTCTGTTTCTTGGTTTGTCTCTCTTTCTCTCTTTTTCCCTTTGCTCATTTGTTTTCTTTCTTAAATTACACATATGAGTGAAATCATATAGTATTTGTTTTTCTCTGACTGACTTACTTCATTTAGCATAATACTCTGTAGCTCCATGGACCATGTCATTGTGAATGGCAAGATTTCATTCGTTTTTATGCCCAAATAATATTCCATTGTGCATATCTATATACCACTTCTTCTTTATCCATTCATCAGTGTATGGACACTTGGGCTGCTTCCATACCTTGGCTGCTGTAAATAACACTGCTATAAACAGGGGTGCACGTATCCCTTGAATTAGTGTTTTTGTATTCCTTTGGTTAATAGCCAGTAGTGTGATTTCTGGATCATTGGGTAGTTCTATTTTTAACTTTTCGAAGAACCTCCCATACTGTTTTCCAGAGTGGCTGTACCAGTTTGCATTCCCACCAACAGTGCACCTGTGTTCCTTTTTCTCCATATCCTTGCCAACGCCTGTTGTTTTTTCTGTTGTTGATTTTAGCCATTCTGACAGGTGTGGAGTGATATCCCATTTTTCTTTTGATTCGTATTTCCTGATGCAAGTGATGATGAACATCTCCTCATGTGTCTTCTGGTCATCTGTATGTCTTCTGGAAGAAACATCTGTTCATGTCTTCTCCCCATTTTTAAATTGGATTATTGTTTTTTGGGTATTTAGTTTTATAAGGTCTTTATGTATTTTTAGATACTAACCCTTTATATCCTCTCCCGTTCCATAGGTTGCCTATTGGTTTTGTTCATTGTTTCCTTTGCTATGCAGAGCATTTTATTTTGATGTACTCCCAATAGTTTATTTTTGCTTTTGTTCCCTTTGCCTCAGGAGACATGTAGTAAAAAGTTGCTATGATGTATGTCAAAGAAGTTATTGCTTGTGTTCTCCTCTAGGATTTTTATGATTTTAGCTCTCATGTTTAGGTCTTTAATCCATTTTGAATTTATTTTTGTGTATGGAGTAAGAAAGTAATCCACTTTATTAAAAATGCACACAGTCTAAACCCACACTCCTCCCCAGACAATGCCTTATAGTCCAGTTATTCAAGTCTTCTTAGTATTTCCACTAATGCTAGGCTTATTCCTAATAAAGTACCTTTGTTCATGCTGCTGTCTCTGCTAGGTTAAGTCTCTACCACCACCCTAAATTTATGTCCTTTTCCCTTGAGCTCCAAAACAGTTTATATTCTGTAGATACTATCTTAGCTCTTAAATAAATGCAATGTTATATGATGTTTGCGTTTACAAAGGCATTTTAAGACATGTACTTTTGAAAAAGTATTCTTAGTGGCTTTGTAGCCCATCACAATAATTTTATATTAAGATTGTTGGAAACCTGTCTATCAAACTAAGGCAAATCCTTATTCACAGTTTTGCTAAGTGAGGCAATTTGTAGTGTACAAGTTTTGAATATAGTCTGTGGATGTTGGACTCACCATATTTAAGACCTATTTTTACCATTTTTACAAATGTGGATACTAATGATATTCAATTGTTATGGTTATTATGAATTTCAAAAGAAGTAGTAAAAGTAAAGTGTTTTGCACAGTTTTTGTATTTAGTGAGTGCACAAGGGATTTAGGTAATTATTACTAGTAAGATTTATCACCTTCTGATTCATAGAGAAACCCCAGCTCCCCAATAATCATTAAAGAATTTTACTTGCATTCTAGAAATAACAATCATAACAAGATGATTGAATTTCAGTTCTCTGTATCCTTCTGTTTTCCCCTCTTTAGAATGAATGCACTGGCTCAAAAATTCTTAAAATGCCCACTAGCCTAATAGTCTATGGGCATGAGTGAGGGACAGAATTCCAAAATAATTTTCATAGTCTCTGAGAAGTTTGGATAGAAACATGAGAGCTAAGACAGATGTAGAGATCCAGTCTTAGGGGAAGTTAAAATAAATGAGATTCTAGAAAAGAATGTAAAGGTTATAAGGCCTTATAGAGAATGGAATTTTTACTTATCATTTAGTGATACTGAAATGCTTAGAAGAAAAAGAGTTAATCCAAAATAAAATTAAAGATGAAAAATAGAAGAAAAATAAATAAAATAGCAGGAAAATAAAAGGATAAAAGAAAGGTGATTTAGAGGTGAAATGAAAAGTGAGAAAAATGCCAAAAATCTACATGAGAGAAAATGTGAAGGGGTTTAATTGGAGATACAATTGAAAAAGGATTCTGGAATGCCTGCTAAGGGATTTGTGTGTTAGTATGAATACAGCACAGAACTATGGAAGAATTATGTGCAATTATTTAATACATTTCTAACAAATTCTGAGTAATTGTTGAAATTGATGTGTCCTAGGGAGGTATGAAATTATATGTGTTATTCTTACCAAATCTCTTGGAGGAATAGTAATATTTGTTATCCACACTTCCTTAATCATGGTTATTGCATCGCCCTTGGAAATTACACTCTTCTCTTCATTATCCCAAATCCTTCCCTTAGCCCTATTTACTAGTGCTCCATATTACTGTTTTCAAGTTCCTTTAAGAACATAGCAATTCTAATTTTATTTTCAAGTATAAAGAGAAGTCTAATAGTAAGACAAGACATAAGCCCTCTGTTAAACTTCTGTTTAGCCAGGTAATAAATACAATCATAGTAATCATTGACAATAGAGAGGATGGGATTCCTGTTGTGAGATCATTTCTGATGTGACTGTCTAGGGTGGTTCATAAGAATCAAAGTATGCAACTCAGAGAATGGAACTTCAGTATTTATTTATGTGCAACCATTTCATTTCACTGAGAGGACAAACTCAATACTCACATCTCCATAAGAAATATACCAAAGGTGATAGCCCACCAGTGGTTTCTCTTTTGCTGCAAAAAGACTTTATATCATGGAACAAGTAAGAATTCAGATATGCTGCTCTTCATCAAAGGAATTTCCTGCTCAGTTAGGACATCTCATTTCCTGAGTGTACACTACTGAGCAGTGAATGATGATGTTGGATTCTCAGTTAACAGGGGACCCTTCACCACTGTAATCGTCTCCTCTTGAGTATCTGATTCTTCAAAAATGGTTCAAGGAGTTTTAGAAGAATTCTATTGATTCTAAGTTAAACATTAAGTTTATTGAAGAAGTTCTCCAGAATCTTACACATTGGCTGTAACATTGATGAAGAGCCAGCTACAAATGAACAAGAAAATCTTTCCCTATGTACTAGATTAAACTGAAAATTCAACATTTAGGGTGTTATGTTTGTCCTAAATATCTTTTACCCCTCTTTAAAGAAAACTACCTAAAGTCTTCATAAGTTTCACCGAGATTAAAGTCAGGAGACTTGGGGATTTTAGTACAAATTTACAGTGTGATTTTGGCGTGTCATTCAGAATCTCCAAGCCTTAGTTTTCCTGTTTACAAATGAGCTCATTGGATCAAAAGCTCTCAAAGACAACATTCCACAACTCTAGGAGTATGATTTGAACCTTTATGTGAAAGAAGTATCCAAAACCAGATTATATTGGAATTGCAGGAAGGAGGGGAAAAGGTGGGTAAGAGAACATGGCATCTGGGTATATGGAAAAAGGATCCTTAAATAGAAAGGAAAGAAGAGATTAGCCTTGAAGATTCAGAAGGACTTGACACTTAGAACACTTGTATAACATATACTAAGTTGTAAAGGTCAATCCTTGTTAATATTGAAACTAACTTTCTAAGTATTTGAATTGACCTCTGGATCCTTCCATTTTTCTTGAAAATGCACACACAATTGAATTCTGCCAAATGGGTTCTTACTAATAGAAGCATCACTTTATTAATAAAATGCTACACTTTGGTTAGTTCTGCTAATATACTTCACTTTCATCATTCCACCTACCTCCTTCATATGTGGAAGAGACTACAGCAGTTTTCAAAGGATGGAAGAGTACAGATTTTCCTTTTTGCACTTTGTCTTGAAGCAGAAAATTTCCAAGAGAGTAAAGTGTGTCTGTTTGGTCTTCCTTAGGAAGTCACTTGGTTAAGAGCCATTTATGAGTGACCAGAGGCGGGTGAGGAGATCTGGAAATAGCCAGGCTGAAGTTTGAGTACTGAGACTAAGTCATATAGTCTCACAGGTTTTCCCTTGAGGATACACACACAGGATCTTCTTGAGTCAGGGGTTGTGTCACAATTTCTTGGCTTCCTTAGGTTTTTCTAGTACCTCACTGAATCTAAAGGTGATTTTTTTTCTGTGCAAATGAAACTTTATTTCCTTATATTTATATTTCCCTTAATTCTCTTTATATTGAAGTATAATTGACATACAATGTGTTGTTCCTTTCAAGTGTATAACACATTGATTTGACAATTTTGTATACTAAGTGCTCAGTACAACTAAGTTTAGTCACCATATGTCACCATAGAACACTATTACAATGTTATTGACTTTATTCCATATGCTGTACTTTTCATCTCTGTGATTTATTTATATTATAACTGGATGTTTGTACCTCTGAATCCCCTTTATCTATCCCCTCCCCCCACAATCTGCCATGTGGCAACCACCAGTTTTTTTTTTTCTCTGTTTAAGAGTCTGTTTTGTATTTGTTTTTTGTTTTTGAGATGTCACCTATCAGTGAAATCATATGGTTCTTGTCTTTCTCTGTTAAAGGAGACTTTTAAATTTTAATTTATATATTTGAAGAGAGAGAGAGCACAAGCTGGGGGAGGGACAGAGAGAGAAGCAGATTCCCCGCTGAGCAGGGAGCCTGACATGGGGCTATGGGGTTAGATTCCAGGACTCTGGGATCATAACCTGAGCCAAAGGCAGAAACTTAACCAACTGAGCCACCCAGGCACCCCTCTCTGTTAAAGGTGACTTTTTAAAAGAATCATAGTGAAACCAGTAAGATAATGTTCTGAGGTTAAAATCCAGATGGATTCAGGAGACAATAATAATGCTTTAGATATTATACAAAGAAGATAGCTTATAGCATTTATGATCACTTTGGGATAAAATATAGGGGAAAAATACCTTGACCAATAGTAAGAAAGTCTCATATATTATTTACCATTTTATTGAGCAGCTTTAATTACAGTGCAGCAGTTACAACTGAGCTGAGTCACCACAATTAATGTTTCTTAAATCAGTCATAGGGATACATTCCAAGTGATTTCTCAGTTGTGCTCTTTGACCCATCAGACTTCTCAAGTTCTTGGAAAAGTAAAGTAAAAGTAAAGATGTCAATCATCTTCTTTGTCCTAAGCACCCTGGCTTGTATACAGGTACATTAAATAAGGTGAGATCTGAGTTGCGTACCTTTTTTTAGGTAATAAGATCCTTGAAATACTTTTATAATTGTAGATACTCTTTTAGGGTGAATCAAGAAATGCTTTGAGGAAGACTGCAAGGACAACAGAAATTTGCTGTTGAAAAAAAATGGAATATAGAGAAATTTTGCATAAGGCAAAACAGTAGAATCTATTTCTAAAGTAGACATTGACAATCAAAGACTGAAAACAATTCTTAAGAGTTGTAGCATAGTGTTCCCTGCCTATTTATTTAACTTAAACTATAATTAGGATGAGAAATACTTCTTTCTCGATTTTTAATGGCTGCTGGTTTGTATAAACTCATACTTTATCCATTGGATCCACATAATTTCCATAAGAAATATTAATTGATTCCTAGTGATGCTTATAATCAGTATGAAGGTACTGATAAAGCTCAATCATATGTACATGTTTGTATTTACATAGAGATATAAAACAATTACATGAAAATTGAGTGTGGTCATTGATGAAATTGCGATTTAATTTCATAGGTCAGTAGGAATATATAACACTTTATTTTTCATACTTAACAGAACATACTGCAGCTCTATTTGAAAGTGAAGTTCTTTAATTCAATACCTCTTTTATGTAGAGTTCTCAGTTTTTTAAAGGTGATAATGAATTGTACATAATCCATAATGTTCATGGTGATCACAAGGGTCGTGATGGTCCACGACATTCATCTTGTGCTCTTACCAATGAAATTTCTTATGGCATCTCCCTAGAACTTACAACTTGTCGACTTAACCTTCTCGTTGCCACCTTCATATCTCTGTTCCTTAAAGTATAGATGTCAGGATTTAATACAGGAGTGATGACAAAGTCCACAATGGCAAAAAATTTATCCACTGACTTGGTAGGGAAAGTCACACATAGAGAAACAAGCACGGAGTCAAAAACAAAACCACTATAGTGATGTGAGCTGACAGAGTAACGAATGCTTTGGATAAATCTTTTGAAGAATGTTGTCAGACAGTGATCAGAATAAAGATATATGATACAATTAAGAAAAAGAAGGTGCCCATAGATATGAAGCCACTGTTGGCAGTGACCACAAATTATAGTCTGTAAGTGTCCATGCATGCAAGTTTAATAACCCTAGGAAAATCACAATAAAAGCTCCCCACATTATTAGGGCCACAGAAAGGTAAATTTATGACAAAAACAAACTGAGACACAGCATGAATCACCCCAATGATCCAAGCAGCCACTATCAAAAGCATGCACATTTTAGGATTCACAGTAGTTAGATAGTGGACAGGCTTGCAAATGGCTGTGTACCTGTTATATGCCATGGCTATGAGTAATACCATCTCAACTCCTCCCATGACATGAATAAAGAACATTTGCAGCTATGGAAGGAAATGATTTTGCAACCACTGAAAAGATCAGAGATCATCCTAGGAACTGTGGTGGATGAAAGACCCAGGTCAATGAGTGATAGGTTGGCCAGCAGGATATACATGGGGGAGTGTAAGTGAGAATCAAAAATCACTGTTAACATAATGAAGAGGTTTCCCAAGATAATTCCCACATAGAACAAAGAGAAGAAGAGAAAAAGGAAAACCTGCATTCCCAAGGATTGTGCAAGTCCCAGTAACATGAACTCAGTTACCACAGAGCCATTTCCTTGGTCCATTGAATCATAAGGAAGGGAAGACTCTAAGGTGACCTGAAAGAAATGAGAGAAGGAATTAACTTTGAGGAGTGCTTCACAGGATGTGTTAAATGTTGATAATTTAAATTGGTTTTTGACAGATCTTTTATTTAATTGATAGTAAATTATTTACAAAATAATGGGAGCCCAGAGCATGGGTTTGGTAGTATGAGCAAAGATGCACTCATTGGCCATCTATTGCTTTAAATTGCTCTTATTTATTCAAGTACGTGGGATAATGAGTCAACTTAAGAAGTTAGAAAAGGATGCAAAAATTAAACTCGTGGAATTCAAGTTAAATAGAGCAATAAAAATTAAAACAAAAAATAATACGTATTGACTCCTAGAAAATTGGAGGAGTGTATATGAGCATATAAAAAAGTTAAAAAAAAACAAAAAATAGATAACCTTTTGAAAATATAATCAAGAATAATAAAATAAGCAATTAGAAATGAGTATAGAAAAATAACAGTTAACATAATAACAGTTAATACACATTTGAAGTCTGTTTTTTATGTGTATATATTACTGTTAGGTTTATACTGCTGAAATGGTGTTTGCATTAGAGTTTGAATGATAATTTTTGTAAACAGGAAAATCCCACACTACATAAACCTATAATCCTAAAGTCTCTAAACCTCCATTTATAGCATATAATATAATCTGTTTATGAACTTTAATTATTATACTGTGGACAGTCACAATGGAAAATATGGAACTGAGTGTATTCAATGTGGTGGAGTCAGAGTCGGTAGCATGTGTAAAGGACAGGCAGGAAGGAACACATAAAGAAAGGGGAAGAATGAAGATCAATGGGAAGGAGTGTAAGAAAATAAAAGGAGGGTGAAGAGAAGAAATAAATTCCTAAAGGTCAAATAGAGGATAAAACGATGATCAAAAAAAGGCATTGGTAGAACATTGCACATCTTTGCTTAGGTGCCTGTCATAGATTAAATCAACACACATCGATACATTACAAACACCTGGGTGAGAACTTTACTTGGGTTTCCATTCACTGCTTTAGGTATATTTTGACTGGAAGGATGGAAAGTAATAGTAAGGCTGTAGGGAAAATAACCACTGAGATGAAGACAGGACTTTAAGCACGTGAATCATGGGTGTGGCAGTAGGGTTTGGTAGAATAGAGTGGTTGAACATGATGCCTCAGTGAACTGGCAGGTGAATCACCTCTAAAAAAATTAGGAAGTAACCAAAAGCATCTGTTTTGCCTTCAGGTACTATTTGGCTTACCCTCATTCTAGTATTCATAGATTTTCATAATATAAAATTAAAGTTTTTGATATAGGCACCCTTTCTGCTTTGTCTAACACTACATCACCTGCCTTTTAAAACAGCGGCTGGCACATAGAAAAAGCCCAGGAAATATGTGATGAATGAATTTCCTAGAAATAGGTACTAAATTGTTCATAGAAGAAACAAAACAGTAGCCCTCACAAATATATAGAGAAATTGATTTAATAATATCTTCTCCATAAACTTGTATTTCCTGGTATAGTCCAGTTATATATACATAAAAAGTGAGTATTTAAATGAGTGAAGAAATTTCTGCCCTTTTTATTACAAACATCTGGAATTAGCATGTGTCACTGATGAGGAAATCCTCAGGATCTGAGAGAGAAAAAGACGATGCACTTGGTTTCTCTGCCTCTTTAGAAAACCCTGGTGACTTTGTGAAGCTCTCAGGAATTTGGCAGAAGTCAAGTCCCCATAGATTTTGCTATCCTTCCTCTTGGAGATGTAAACTTTTCCAGTCATTCAGAGCCTGAGAAGACCCATCATTAAATAAGAAATATAGATACATATTAAACAAACAAGATGATCAGAATTATAGATTTGTATAGAAGTGGGAAAGAACTTTGAGAGAACCTATTCAGTCACTTCATTCTACAAGTAGAGGGCCAACCCCGTGAGGGTAAATGGCTGGCCAAAGTGTTCACAGGAATACATTCACAGGGCCAGAACTAGAAGTCAGCCTAACTTCCAGTCCAATGGTCTTTCTCAATAGTGTATTGAGTATTTATATTTGAAAGGGTCACTGTAACCTAATTGGAAGTGGTTTGTCAACCCTCAGTTTTTATTCATTTAAAATAAAATTGGCTTACCTTCCTGAAAGACTTTTTTTTTTTTTTTTGCCATTGGGAATTTCTCTTGCTAACCCCCTTTCCTGTTTCTTCACACAACCTGTTAGTCCTTGAACCATTCCATCTTAGAACTTATAGCTACCAGCTCCTCTGTACCATCCCCTGGCACGGGGCCAGAAGATTTCTGACTCTGAGAATAGCCTCTCAGACTAGGCATTGGCTGGTTCCTTCAAATGTGGAGGAAAGTAATACTGAAGGAGAGGGAACCACACCAGAATCCTGGAGGTGGAGGATTGAGACTTCCTTCCTTTTGTTTAAAACAGAATTTGGTTCTCAAATAGGGCAGGAATAGCTGAGGCCAGATGTCTGTTTTACACCGTGAAAAAAAAAAAGTTTAAAATGACTTGGAGACCACAAAAATCAGAAACACATGAATCTGAAAAATTTTCACACTAAGGGAACAAATTGAACATATCAAAAGTTGTGTGTGTGTGTATGTGTCTATGTGTCAGTATGTAGAATCGATTTGATAAGACAATGCAATGCAGTGATTGAAATTTGAGAGTAAGAGAGTGATGGTGTAGAGTAAAAGGACAAAAATATTTCAAAAGGAGAGTATTTCTGACACTAATATTTTACAAAGAAACAGATGCTGAAGCAGAATTAAGGGGGAGAGAGAGAGAGGGACACAACCATGATAGGTGCAGTTTTATAATTAAAAAGCATCTTTCCTACCTGCCTGTTCAGCCACAGGATTTACATTTTTGGAAGAATAGAAATTCAGAGAGCTCAGTCTTACTTTCTATACATAATCTTCCCTCAAAGTCAAAGCTATAGATGATTCTTCAAAGTGGGAAATAAGCTAATTAGATACACAAGAGAGTGACCTATTGTTGTCTCAGAGAAGGCCAATACCGAGCCCATTATTAGTTTCTCTTGGGGGACTAAATCTTTGAGTCACATTGGTTTCCCCATGAGAGAAATAATGAAAAAGAAATTGCTTGGTAATGCAACAGAGGGAAAGAGAAGATTTTGAGGCAATATGTCGGTTTGTGTAAAAATATCCCTATATAGTTGCATGATCTTTGGGATGAAGTGCTTAGAAGCACTGAGATGAGGGGATGAGGGTGTAAAAACATATCCTGAGTGGACAGACATACCTAAACTTGTAGTACCAAACTTGAAATAGATGTAAAATCCCTGATACGTAAAGATAATTCTTACAACTGACAGTAGGGGAATAAATAGATCACTTTCATGTTATCAATTATAGCCAATGTTTACCTCTGTAGGTTTACTTGCAGTCCCAAACTTTGGAGTGTTGAAGATAAAAGTCTTCTTGAATGCATTTAACCTTTATTTTTCCTGAGTTGACTGGATAGAACTAAAATTTGTACGTTATTGGATCAATTTCTGAAGAGATCAGTGGAAAACAGATGCAAACACAAAAGAGGAAAATATAGGAGGTTATTTGGAGTGTTTGTAAGAAGAGCATATTTACCTGAGGGAGATACTCATTCATAAGACTTGTGACAAGGTATTGAAACAAGCCTAGTGTATTTCTGTAAAGAAGTAAGGCTTATCTATATTTGATATGTAAATACAAAGAATCTGATCTCTAGTCTATCATGGGGTCCCAAAGTGTCAAGGCTCTATCTTTGAGTTGTGTTTGTTTAGAGTTGTATTTTATTTTTTCTTGTTGAGAAAATGGAAAATCATAATTCTCTAGAATAGCTGCAGAATATACATTCCAAAATGTGTAAGGATACAAACTGAAGAATAATGTGGGCAGAAATATTTAAAAATAAATAGGAATGCATGGTCAGTGACATGAATTGGTATATATATGATGAAGTAAAATAATTTAGTTGTTTGGAAGAAACACAACTACTCTGAGATTAGAGGAAAATTTCTCTTGTTGCCTCCCTGCCCCACTGGCTACTGCAATGCAGTGAACACTCCACAGCCCCATAAATCATTCTATCATGTCAATGCACTTCTGTCCTGAGATGCCTGTGTCCTAAATGGCCAACTGGATACCAGACAGAATAGCATATTAAGATGAATTAGGGAGAATCTAGGCAGAAATAAAGCCCTAGGAAATTCTCCAGCCAGGCATAGAGCACACTGTGATTTGAGAGCAATCCCTTGGGGCATGGATATTGGGTTTGCTTGGCAGTGGAGAAGGCTGCTGAGCTAACAGAAGAGTAGGGGATGTTAATGTAGAGCTTATGAGAACTAAAAGTATCAGAGAGGATCGAGTCCACTGATTTACAGGCTGCCCCAGCTAAAGTTCGCTCAAGATTTAAACTGGCTGAAGCCAGCAAAAAGAAACTTACCAGTAGATTTCACTGCAGAGAATTGACAAACAAATTTAGAAAATCAATTGAGAAAAAGGAAAGAAAAGGGGATTAAGTACTTTAATCCTATGACTAAGCAAATATAAAAAGGAAGCCCATAGGGCAGTGGGGAGGGAACTTGGGGCAGGAGGTGGCTCTCTGGGGCCTGCTCTCCCCTTCCCCTTTCCAACCCCCTTCCCCCACTGCTGGACTAGGGCTAAGAGCAGCCTGAGCAGGAACCTGACCTCAATCCAGGTCACTGAGCTGGAGGGATGAGGAACACCTCTGCCGTATCAGCCTCCTCCTCCCAGGAGATGGAGGAGCTGGAGGAGCTGGAGCACTTTATGCACAGCTGGCTACATGCTACAGTACCAGGTGCAGGTCCTGCTGGCTGACAGCACAGAGGCAGATGGTGAGAGCGAGCAGACACAGTCCCACATCTCCCAGGAGGAAGTCCCAATAGTGGACCACCAGTGAAAGGCCTAATGAACAAGGGACAATGGACCACAGTGAGCAGCTGGAAAGCAGTTGTTTCTACTCTCTAAGGCAAGCCCCCTCTCCCCTACTACACACTCCCTCAGAGTTGAAGAAGGAGGAAACCAGGAAGTGCTGGTGGACGGAGTTTTTTAAAAGTCCCAATAAAAGCCTGTTCTCACTAAACCAGGGTCCAGGAGAAGGGAAACGTAGCAAGATAGGAAAGTTTTAGACAATAACTGTTCTACTCCAGCCAAATAGCACAGACAAGCTGTGGCCCCATGTTTACCTACACCAGCAAAGATTCAGTGGGCATCTAGACTGCTACCCTCACAGGGCTGTAACAGGGCACCCTCTATCTTCCCTTCAGCAGGCTGGTGTCAGAGAAGGCTGGTAAGGAGGCTGGGGCTTTCATCCCTGCCATCTTGTAAGAAGGCCCCCAAACTACCCCCATGGTATTATTGAAGACCATGTGAGAGCCTGGACTTCTATCCCCACTCAGCAGTATTGAGGCACTTCTCTCCCTGCGAGGTTGTGTCTGAGGAGATTCTAATAGAGAGTTGAGACTTCCCCTATTGCCCAGTGATAGTGAGGCCACCCCCATGGCAGGGTCAGTGGGGACTGTGTGGGGCCCTGGAACTCCCAGCTGTCTGTAACAAGTGTACCCCTGGACTTCTACCTTCACTGGTAGTGGTGAGACTGTGCTCCCCTCCCCCCTGCCAGAGTGGTATTACTAACAATGAGTTAAAACAGAAGATTTAAATAAGATTCAGAATCTCATAACATAACATGCAATTGTCCTAATCGCAATGAAAAAATCATTTGTCAGAGCAATAACTGGAAAGATTTCAAACTAAATGAAAAAACAGTTAGTGGATGTCAACACTGAGATGAGAAATTGGACTTCATCAAAATTAAAAACTTTTACTCTGGGAAAACCGTTTGGAAGATGAAGAGACAAATTACATAGAGGAAGAACATTTTGCAAAACATGGATCTGACAAAGGACTAGTATTCAGAATATATAAAGAATTCCCAGAACACAGCATTTAAACCAATCTGGTTAGGAAATGTATAAAAGACGTGAAGAGATATTTTTCCCTGAAGAGGATGTACAGATGACAAATAAGCACACAAAAAGATGTTCAACCTCATTAGCTGTAAGTGAAATGAAGAGTAAAGCCACAATGAGAGATCTCTTCCCACCTATCAGAATAGCTAAATTAAAAAAAAAAAATAGTGACGACACCATGTGGTGGTGAGGATACAGTGAAATTGGGTCAGTCTTGCATAGCTGGTAGGAGGGTAAAGTGTTACAGCCATTCTGGGAAACAGTTTGGCAGTTTCTTAAAAAACAGAAACTACAAGTTTGATATGATCTAGCAATTTTACTCCTGGATATTTATTCCAAAGAAATGAAAATGTACATTCATACAAAAACTTGTACTCAAATGTTTATAGCTACTTTACTCATGGTAGCCCCAAACTGGAAACAACCCAGTTGTCCTTCAACAGGTGAAAAGAATCTCCAAGGGAATTATGCCAAGAGAAAAAAGCCAATCCCCCAAAGTTACTCTATGATTCTATATATATAACATTCTTGAAATGACAAGATGATAAAAATGGGGACCAGGTTAGCAGTTCCCAGGGATCAGGGAAGGGAGGGGCAGGCTGAAGTGGGTGTGGGTACAAAAGGGCAGCAGAAGGAAACTTTGTGCTGATACAAATGTTCTGCATCTTGACTGTATTAACATCGATACTCTGGTTGTAATACTGAACTATACTTTTACAGGCTCTCCCATGGGGGAAAGTGGATAAAGGGTACGTAGAATCTCTGTGTTATTTGTTGTAGCTTGATGTGAATCTATAATTATCTAAAACAAAAGTTAAGAGGGGTGCCTGCATGGCTCAGTCAGTTAAGTGGCTGACTCTTGATTTCAGCTCAGATCATGATCTCATGGATCCTGAGGTGGAGCCCTGTGTTGGGCTCCGTGCTCAACAGGAAGTCTGCTTGAGGAGTCTCTTCCTCTCCCTCTGCCACCCCCCCCCCCGGCTCACCCTCTCTCTCTCTCTCTCTCTCTCTCTAAAATAAATAAATCTTAAAAATATGTATAAAATAAAAGTTAAGAAGAAAGCCCAGATACTAATCAATAAATTATTCAACACTACTGTTTTTAAACTCTGTTGGTTTTGTTCATTTATTTAATGATAAATATCCATCGAAGATTTTATATACTGTTGTACTGATGTGATAGCAGTAAACATTGACACAGCCCCTCCTCACATGGAATTTAAAATGTAATGAGGAAGACATAAAACAGATAAGAAATTATGAGTATGGCTAATGTTACAGAAGTGATACTGGGGAGTGTTATAGTAATATACAATGGAAGGAGCTCTCCTGGATTCAGGTTCTGGGAATTGTTTCTTGATAAAATAATGTTGAAACTGAGATTTAAAGAATGAATAAATGTTAATAGGCAAAGCATAAAGGACAAATGTTTCAGACAGAATAATTGGCCATTCTTTCAAAGAATGAATTCTCAAGAGCATGTTGTCATCTGAGGCTGGAGGGGAGGTTGAGGGCCAGGTCTTGGATGGCCTGATAAATCTTGAAAAGTAGTTTGTATTTTAATTTAAGAGTAGTGGCAAGCATGTGAAGGGTCTTAAGTAGAGGATCACATGTTTAGATTTATATTTCAAAAAAATCTGGGATGCCTGGGTAGTTCATTCGATTAAGTGTTGGACTCTTTATTTTGGCTCAGGTCACGATCTCAGGGTCATGCGATCAAGCCGCACATTGGGCTCTGAGCTGAGTGTGGAGCCTGCTTGAGAATCTCTCTCTCTTTCTCTTCCTCTTCCCCTCCCCCCTGTGCATATGTGTGCACATCCATGCTCTGTTTCTCTCTCTCAAAAAAAATCTCTCATTCTGAATGTAGATAATGAGAATGAAGGCAAACAAGATTTGAAGCTGGAAGACATACAGCTGACTTAATATTCTACTTGAAAAATGACATATGAAGTCTTAGACAAGAGTGGTGATATTTGGAAGAGAACAAGAGGACATATTTAAGAATTGTTTAGAAGTTGGAATTAATAGCATTTGTAGATTTAATGAATATTAGGGATTCGGGAAAGGAGGAGTCCATTATTACTCCTAGACTTTACATTGAGGAACTGGGTAAATATTGGTGCTACTTATTGTGACTAGGGACCTGAAAGAGTAGCAGGTTCAAGATGAGATGAGTTTAGTTTCAGATCTGCTAAGTGGGAGATGCCCTTGAATCATCAAGTCAGTATAGGCAGTTAGATTTATGAAGTAGGAACTCAAATAATAGCCTGGCTTAATGATAAAAGCCCTTAGCTTACATGGTAATTAAATCCTAGGGAATGGATGTCCCTTAGGGATAGAATATGAAGTGAGAAAAGGCCAAAGGTGCAATTCTGAGGAACACTGAGTTTGGTGATAGAGCTGACTGAGAGAACCTCAGCAAACTGCTACTGGGAAGGAATTCCCAAAGAGTAGGAGGAAAAGTGGGAGACTAGTTTCTCAGAAGCCCAGTGAGATATTTGAAAGAGGGAGTGGTTAGCAATGATTAAGTTAAGAAGAACTTAAGAATACCAAAGCATTAAAAGAAGTTTTTTTTTTTAAAAAACGATTTTATTTATTTATTTGACAGAAGGAAAGAGAGCATGCAAGCACATGCACAAGCAGGGGGAGCAGCAGGCAGAGGGAGAAGGAGAAGCAGGCTTGCTGCTGAGCAGAGAGCCAGATGCAGGGCTGGATCCAGGACCCTGGGATCATGACCTGAGCTGAAGGCAGATGCTTAACTGACTGAGCCACCCAGGCGCCCCACATTAAAAGATGTATTAATGATTAATTTACATGGAGGAAGTAGAGATGTTATTGGAAAGTTTCCTGGGGATACACTGGACAAAAATATATACGTTAGTTTCCTTAATTGAGCGTATTTTATTTAGAGAGCAGTAGAAACAAATAAACAAAAATGTTACGTGTAACTTTAATAAAGTATTTATTAAAAATGTAGAAACACTCAAACTGAATATACCTTACCATTTTTGGCTTGACATTTATCCAAGACTATCAAACTCAGATATATAAACTCTTGGGGGGATGTTTTATCTGGCCAAGAAACCATATTCAAGGAATCGAAGGCCTCTAAATACATATCCTTGGGTGATTATTCTTCTTTGGAACAGCCATAATTTCTGTGTTTTTTTTTTTTAATAAACCAGGTGATTGAATATTGGAAAGACTACATTTTTAGAATAATACAAAGGCAGACAAAAGTGCAAAAAGCCCTGGTTTCTATTTATCTAAAGTATTGATAGTGTTAAGGAAATTCTATCTCTACTTATAATCACTCAAATCTAAACGCAAAACTAAAATATCATCCTATGCTGATAAAGTCAAGTTTGTGTTTGGGGCTCAATGTAAGTAACATAGTTGATTTTGTTCTTTTCTAAGTTAAACTAAAATTGAAATAGGAATTTAAAAAATATAATTTATTGATTTTGATTTACTCAAAGTCACATTTTATCTACTAAATCCATAAGTTTACTATGAGATATATTTATCATTTTTGAGGTATTCATTTATAATTTAGAATAAAAACAATTATCAGGTCCCAGAAAATGTCACCCAGAAAATATCTGAATGTTAAGTTTATTCTTACGAATCAGCTCAGTTTTCTATTCTCATCACTCTTCATAATGGAAGTAGGTGAAGTCAATTTAGTCTCTGTGGTTAGCAAAATAAAGTCACCTCTGACTCAACAATCAATTGCTACAGGTAGACCTTTGTTGAACTATTTCTCCAAATAGTAGTTCTTACCATAGTAACGATGACAGTCATGTGACTTGCAGTGTTCTTGGTGAGCCTCGTGTTGTATGTAGATCTGCTCCATTCCTTATGAGATCCCACTAGGACCCACAATCCGTTTGCCCAGTCTTCTCTTGGCCACTCTCATATCTTTGTTTTGTAATGTATAGATGGCAGGATTCAAGACGTGGGTGATAGCAAAGTCAACAATGAACAAGTACTTATCCAGTGATGTTGTAGGGAAGGGCCACACATAGAGAAACATACATGGCATAAAAAAACAAAATCACTACAGTGATGTGAGCTGAGAATGTGACAAATGCTTTGGACAAGTCCCCTGAAGAATGTTTCCAGACAGTGACCAAAATGAAGATATAGGATGTAATTAAAGAGAAGAAGGTAGCCATGGATATAAACCCACTGTTAGCGATGATTACAAACTCTAGCTTGTAAGTGTCTACACAAGCAAGTTTTATGACCCAAGGAAAATCACAGTAGAAACTATCTACTTCATTAAGGCCACAAAAGGGCAAATTTATGACAAAAAGAAACTGAGAGACAGCATGGATTATCCCCACTATCCAGGCAGCCACTACAAAGGAAACACATTTTGGGGCTCATGATGGTCAGGTAGTGGAGAGGCTTACAGATTGCAGTGTACTGGTCATATGCCATGGGTATGAGCAGCACCATCTCAACTCCACCCATAACGTGAATAAAAAATATCTGTATCATGCATTTTGGAAAAGAAAAGATGTTGCAGTCAGTGAAAAGATCAGAGATCATTTTGGGTACTGTGGTAGAGAACAGACCTAGATCAAGTAGAGAGAGGTTGGCCAATAAGAAGTACATGAGTGTGTGTAAATGAGTCCATAATTACCATGAACACAATGAGGAGGTTTCCCAGGATAATTCCCATGTAGAACACAGAGAAGAACCAAAAGAGAAAATGATGCATCTTCCATGAATTTGAAAGTCCAATCAATACAAATTCAGATACCACAGAGTCATTTGTTGCATCCATTGGCTCAATCAGTAGGGAAGATGCTGAAGTATTCTAAAGGTAGAAAGTAAGGAAGAATTGAGAAATATGAGTATTGAGCATTGATGTGTTGTTTGCCCATCAATGCTTTTGTAGGAACCATGTTGCAAATGCCAAAATGTGACGTTGGAAAACATACAGAGAGGGTGGGTGAAAGGAAGATAAATGAATAGGAGAAAGGAGATAATCAAAAGTTAGATTAGAGAGAGAAGGAAACAACATTATTTGGAAATATGGAGGAATTAAGAACAAAGAGTAACACCTCCTGGTACAGAGCCTCTTACCAAACTCATTGTGCTTCTTTAGTCTTTTATCTTTATATTCAAGAAAACACCTTTTGCATCATGAATAGTCAGCTATAATTTGAATGTTCAAACTTAATTGTATTTGTACACACATATTCTAGCAGAATGTACTGATTATTCTTTTACTTCATACCTGTGAAATCTCAGGCATTAATCGCTCATAGAATAGTCACCAGACAATGAGTGAAAGAGTGTTGAATCTGAGAGGAATGCTTACATAAAATGAAAAGACTTAATCCTCTGATAGTTTACAATACTTGTGATTGCAACGAATCACTTGGAGAATTATGATACACTTTAAGTCAAGTGAACCTCCAGACCCCAAAGAGAGAGTGTCAAAAGCCTCAGCAAAAGGGCTTCTCCCTACTTTGCTAGTATTGAGAGAGGTTTTGTAATCTAGGTGTAATCACGATATACTAAGAGCATGTAAAAACTACAGGACCGCAGAGAGTCATTAAAGTTAAAGGTTATGAGAACTTTTCTTCAAGTATTTGAAGCTTCGGTCAGCTAAAATGCTGGTGAGTAAAATTTGAAGGTGAGTAAATTGCTACAACTTTTTCAAGGGGAATATCTGTTATCACTATGGATAAGTAGAAAGGTTGAAGATGTATATATATATTACATATATGTAATGTAATATATATATGTAATATATAAAAATATATATGTAATATATATGTAATATATATAAAATATGTCATATATAATGTATATAATATATGTAATATATATAATATATAATATATAATATATAATGTATATAATATATATATTATATATATAATACATATTTGGATCCATTTATTATTTAATCTAAAGTGAAAATTTAAAAGTACACTTAAAAGAGATAAGATATGAGAAGATAGGCAGAAAGGGGAATTTGATAAGATTAATACCCAAATGAGTGTGGCCATTATAAATGATGCAAATTTAGATTTGTTGACATGTTCACTAAATTATAAGTGACAAAATTGTTTACAAGTGAGTACTATGTGATATGCCCTTTATAAGTATACACTACAAAAATATGTACATATATATATATCAACATCTCAAGAAGATCACTAGGTAATGACATTTTAGGTCATTTTAATATTATAAAGGTCGACCATGTATATTTTGTATTTTTCTATATTGGCCATGGGTTTATAATAAAAATTGTGAAAAGATAGATATAGACTCATAAATACGGAGAAGAAACTGGTGGTTGCCAGATGCAAGGGTGGCAGAGGTTGGACAGAAATGGGTAAAGGGTCAAAAAATGGGCAGAAGATATGAACAGACACTTTTCCAATGAAGACATACAAATGGCTAACAGACACATGAAAAAATGTTCAAAATCATTAGCCATCAGGGAAATTCAAATCAAAACCACCTTGAGATACCACCTTATGCCAGTTAGAATGGAAAAAATTGACAAGTCAAGAAACAACAAATGTTGGAGAGGATGTGAAGAAAGGGGAACCCTCTTACACTGGTGGTGGGAATGCAAGTTGGTACAGCCACTTTGGAAAACAGTGTGGAGGTCCCTGAAAAAGTTAAAAATAGAGCTACCCTATGACTCAGCAATTGCACTACTGGGTATTTACCCCAAAGATACAGATGTAGTGAAGAGAAGGGCCATATGCACCCCAATGTTCATAGCAGCATTGTCCACAATAGCTAAATTGTGGAAGGAGCCAAGATGTCCTTCAACAGATGACTGGATTAAGAAGATGTGGTCCATATATACAATGGAATATTACTCAGCCATCAGAAAGAATGATTACCCAACATTTGCAGCAAATTGGATGGTACTGAAGGAGATGATGCTAAGTGAAATAAGTCAGGCAGAGAAAGACAATTATCATATGGTTTCACTCATTTATGGAACATAAGAAAAAGCAGGGAGATTGGTAGGAGAAGGAAGAGAAGAACGAAGGGGGTGGTAAACAGAGGGGGAATGAACCACAAGAGACTGTGGACTCTAGGAAACAAACTGAGGGCTTCAGAGGGGAGGAGAGTGGGGGACTGGGATAGGCCGTTGATGGGTATTAAGGAGGGCACATATTGCATGGTGCACTGGGTGTTATACACAAATAATGAATCATGGACACTACACCAAAACCAAGGGTGTACTATATGGTGACTAACATAACATAATAAAAAATTTTAAAAAATAAAAGATCAGAGATGGAAAAACAAAAGAAATGGGTAAAGGGAGTGGGAGGTATAGGCTTCCAGTTATGAAATGAATAAGTCATGGGTATGAAATGTATGCCATAGAGAATATAGTTGATGGTATTATAATGGTGTTGTATGGTAACAGATTATCATCACACTTGTGAACGTAGCAGTGTATATATTATATAAAAATTTATTTTTATATTTTTATTTATGTATTTTATATTTATATATGAAGAAATGGAGGTGAATTCAAACCAGTTAAAAAATTTTTGGTTGTTTTTCTTTCTTTGAAAACGTTAAAGAATCAGAAATTCATTGGAGGCAGAGTCCCAAAAGATATGGTTTCTATCCCTGCTGGATATTTTTACTTTAACATTCAGAACATAGGAACCTTTTTAAATAGGTAATGCAGAAAATCAGATAGAACTTAGGTCTTTCAATTTTAGAGATTGAAAATTCCCACTCCTTAAGGGGCCAAGAGCAATCATAACCAACCTAAAACTGAAAGCACAAAGAAGCAAAGCTGTCCAAAACTCATTTTGCCAATGTCCTGTCACTGTTGTACGATATTCATGAATTTTTCTTTTAATCTGTACTCTTAACCATTTTAGCTTGCTTCTAATAGAGGTCCTTTTCAGAACTGATGGACACCAGTTTTATTAACTCATATTCATTCTTATCATTCTCCCTCTAATTCTTGACCTAGTCATTGGCTAACATCATCAAATGCTTTATCTAATATGCCAAATGGAGGGAACTGACTCACCCCATCATTCCCCTTATGAGGGCAAATAATCATTTCCATTTGTATAGTCTGTTAAGAGCATGAGTGGGAATGGAGTGGGCAAGACATTTACCATATTTGGTCCTCACAATGGGAAACATGGAATATCACATAAGATGATGAAGAAAGTGGTGAGAGAAACAAGTTTCTTGAGATATCAACCCACCAAGGAGATATCATAAATGTTAATTCTTTCAGAAATATCTCCTTCTTAGGTCATAATATAATTTTGTGATTACAATAGTAAGAATAGTGTTCAAGGGATTGGAATAACTAGTGACAGAAGGAAAGTATACAAATGGAAAGGAAAGAGAAAGTGGAATGGGAGTATAAAAAGAGAGAGTTTGCTCTAGTACTGCTCAACATTAGGAGCATTTTTTTGACCTACCTGTTCTGTTCTAAGGTGTGCAGGAACTCAAAAATTTTGATTTCTGCTTTGTGGTCTAATCACCTCCAAGACAAAAATATATGTTTCTTCCCAGCGAGAATACAGTTAATTAGTGGTAGTAGGTGTTAGTGACCCATTGATGTTTCTCAGATCTCTAATAACTAGCCTTTTATTGATTTCTCCTGGGAACCAGTTCTGTGAGTCATATTAATTTTCTCAAGAGAAAAAGAAAAGAAGGTAGGTGTTAGAATATCTCCTGTATATTAGGCAAAATAACATGCTGGATGGGTGGAAAATAAGTACCATTTAGGAGATGTGGAAATGTGGGCCTACTTAGATTTGCTGAGTTGGGAAGAGAAGATCTTTTTTTTTTTTTTAAGACTTTATTTATTTATTTGACAGAGAGACAGCCAGCGAGAGAGGGAACACAGCAGGGGAGTGGGAGAGGAAGAAGCAGGCTCCCAGTCAAGGAGCCTGATGTGGGACTCGATCCCAGAACACCGGGATCACGCCCTGAGCCGAAGGCAGATGCTTAATGACTGTGCTACCCAGGTGCCCCAAATCTTTTTTTTTTCTTAATCTTCCACAATTATTGCAGATGCCCTCCTTTATGAAGTGCGAGTGTTGAGCCATACATACCAAAAATTTTTTTCCAGAACAAGCAAAAAGCTTTATGAAAGGGGGGGTTTCTCATAAGCATTCATGATTCTTTCTCATTCCAGATGTTTTATCTGTTACCTATTCCAAAATTTATCATGCAACAGTAAAAATGTATTGAATGAATGAAAGAAAGAATGAATGAATATCCTTATGTAACTATATTTTTTTCTTTAGTCATAGGAATTCTAGCTGGATAAATGGTATGGGACCATGGTGAACTGTTGAACTGAATAAAAAAAGCTTAAAAATGCTGTTCTAGTTTAGGAGTTGGAAAATTATGACCTATAGGCCAAATTTGGGCCACTGCCTGCTCCTCAAAAAAAGTTTATTGGAGCAAAGCTACCGCCATTTGTTTATGTACTGTGTATGGCTCTTTTGTGCTACAATAAGCAGAGTTGAACAGTTGCAACAGAGACCATATGGCTGTGATTTGATCTGTTACATAAGAAGCTTGATGACCCTACCCTAGGTCAAGCAAGACAGGCAGAGGAAGAGGGTATAGTAGAAGGATCATCCACATCCATTTTCATTATCTTCATATATATTCACATGTTAACTTTCAGATGAAGTCTGAGAAATAAGTTTGTTGAAGTCCTGTAGATTATGCCTCCAGATACACTGTCTGCACTCAACTGGGTACATATTCGTGGGGTCCAATTCAAAGTGAATGTGTATATATGGCTTTTATTTAACAAAATTATTTAAAATCTCACCAGCCCTTCTCATACCTTTCCAGAAAATCAAAGAGGAGGAAAAACTCCCAAATGCATTCCATGATGCCAGCATAATGCTAATATTAAAGTCAGTTAGGATACTACTAGAAAAGAAAAGTACAGTTCAATGTTTCTGATGAACATAGATGCAAAAATTTTGAAAAAAATGTTAGCAAACTAAATTCAGCAGCACATTAAAAAGGTCATTCAGCATAATCAAGTTGGAGTTATACCTGGCATGCAAGGATTGTTCAATGTACAAAAATCAATCAGTGTGTCATATCACATTAATAGAATGAAAGGAAAAAAAATCAAATCATATGATCATCTTAATAGACCCAGAAAAAGCAGTTGACAAAATTTAACATCATGTTTATAATAAAACACATAACAAATTAGCCACAGAAGCAACACATCTCAATATAATAAAGGCCATATATGACAAACCATCAGCTAAATGATACTTACTGGTAAAAAGTTGAAAGCTTTTCCTCTAAGATCAGAAGTAAGACAGTGTGCCCACTTTCACCATTTTTTTTTTTCGCACATAGTTTTGGAATCCTAGCTAGAGCAATCAGGTAAAAAGATATAAAAAGCATCAGAATTGGAAAGGAAGAACTAAAAATGTCCATATTTGCAGTTGATATGATTTTATATGTAGCATATCCTAAGGACTCCTCCAAAAAAACCCAGAACTAATGAACAAATTCAGTTTAGTTACAGAATACAAAATATAGAAAATTCAGTATCATTTCCATACACTAACGACATATTTTCTGAAAAAGAAATAACAAAATCAATCCCATTTACAATAGCATCAAATACTCTAAAATATTTGGGGACAAATTTTACCAAAGAGGTGAAAAATCACCACTTTGGAAACTACAAGACATTGATGGGGAAAAAAAGATAAATAAATGGAAAGGTATTCCATATTCATGGATTAGAAGAATTAATATTGTTGAAATGTCCATACTATCAAAAGCCAACTATAAATTTGATGCAAAGTCTATGAAGATTTCAATGGCACTTTTTTTTTTTTTTTTTTTTTTTTTTTACAGAAGTAGGAAAAAAATACTCCTAAGATTTATATAGAACCTGGGCAGGATTATATTGTTTAAATTCTACATTTTTGCAATTTCCTTAGTTTCCCTTCTGTTAATTGATTTCTAATCCAGACTACTATTGTCAGAGAAGATGTTTGGTATAATTTCAATCTTTTAAAATTTGTTTAGGCTTGTTCTGTGGCCTAACATATGATTTATCCTGGAGAATATTCCATGTGCCCTTGAGAATTTGTGTTCTGTTGCTCCGATGAATGTTCTGTATATGTCTGTTGAGGTCTATTCAGTCTAAAGTAGGGTTCGTGTCCAGTGTTTCCTAATTGATTTTATCTGAGTGATCTATCCATTGTTGAAAGTGGGGTGTTGAATTCGTCTATGGTATTTGCGTTGTTGTCTATTTAACCCCTCATATCTTTTAGTATTTTCTTCATATATTTAGGTGCTATAATGTTCTGTGCCTATATATATATATATATATATTCTGTGCCTATGTATATCTATATATAATATAGATATATATATTTATGATTGTTACAGCCTCTTGGTGAATAGTCTCCTTTATCATTATATCATGACCTTCTTTTTGTGTTATAGGATTTGACTTAAAGGCTACTTTGTCTTAGTTTAGCTACCTCTGCTCTTTTTTGGCTTCCATTTGCATGGAGTATTTTTTTCTGTACCTTTACTTTGTGACTGTGTGTGTCCTTAGAGCTGAAGTTAGTCTCTTGTAGGCAGCATATAGTTGGTTCTTGCTTTTTTAGTCATTCAGCCACTTGTGCCTTTTGATTGGAGAATTCAGTCCATTTACAGTTATAGTAATTATTGATAGGTTAGGACTTACTAATGGCAGAAAGGATTCTAAAGGATAATGCCATCTTATTTATTGTTTTCTGGATGTTTTATAGTTTCTGAACCTTTCTTCCTCTTTTGCTATCTTTTGTGAACTGGTGATTTACCATAATGGTATGCTTTAATTCCCTTCTCTTTATCTTTTGTGTATCTACTGTAGGTTTTTGCCTTGTGGTTACTATGAGATTGCTAAAACATCTCAGAGATAAAACAATCTGTTTTAAGCCGATAACAATGTAACTTCAATCACATATAAAAACTCTCCTTTTACTCTTGGAAAGGGTAACCCCCCCTTGAAATTTTGTGTTTTTTAGAGTGAGAATAGTTATTTTTTGTTACTCATGAGTTCAGGGAAAATAAAAATATTTGTGTGCTGTCTGCCTTGTGCATTTCCTAACTGACTATAATTCATCAAAGCTTCAAGGTTGCATAGGCTTTGATGGTAATTTGGTTTAATTTCATATGTTCATGGATTTAATTCATATGTTCATGGATTATGATTTAATTATATATACATTCTTTGTGGGACAACTTTATAAAGACTCTAGCCATTCTAAAAATGTCCACATAACATAATCATTTCAGGCCTTTTTAATTTTATAACATCTTCTTATCATTTTCCATGGAATGCTATGTTCTGGTGAGAGACAGTTTTGTAACATATTTCCATAAGGGTTTGAGGAGACTGCCTTTGAAATTGGTTGCTCTTCTCACATTGACTCCTCTCTCAGCATGCTCTCTTTACTTGAGGAGTCTGCTGTTTGTCTGCTTCTGCAGCTTGGCAGGATGGAATGTTGCTTACCAGATTCTCCTAAGATGACACAACCTGCTGACCACCCCACAGAATCAGCAGGTCAAATAGTAGCATACATTTGTCCAATGCAGAAGTCATGGAATAGTGATTTGAAAATCTTAACCCCTCATTTTTTCCCCTAATCTTTAGGCCATACTCATTTTTCATTTTTCTTTTTTTAAGTTTTTAATTCTGGTTAATATACAGTGTTATAGTAGCTTAGGTGTACAATATAGTGATTCAACACTCCCATATATCACCAGGTGCTCATCGTGACAAGTGCACTCCTTAATCCCCATCAGTTGTTTAACCCATCCTTCCACTTCCCTCCCCTCTGACAACCATCAGTTTGTTCTCTATGATTAAGAGTTTTGGTTTGTCTCTCTTTTTTTTTCCCTTTGCTCATTTGTTTTGTTTTCTTAAATTCCACACATGAGTGAAATCATATTGTATTTGTCTTTCTGTGACTGACTTATTTCACTCAGCATTATGCCTTCTAGCTCCATCCATGTCGTTCTTACAACCTTCAGTAACTGGTTATTAGTTTAGGAGGTTTTTTGGTTGATTCTTTCAGATTTTTTACATAGACTGTTATGTCATCTGCAAACAAAGACAGTTTTATGTCTTTCCTCCTAATCTATATACTTTTATTTCCTTTTTTCCCCCTGATTGCATTAACTAGTCTTCCAGTACAATGTTGAAAAGGAGCGGTGAGAGGGGATATTCTTGTCCAGGATATGATATTAATGGGAAAGCCTTAAGTTTCTCACCAGCAAGTATCATGTTAGCTGTAGGGTTTTTTTTTGTATAGACTTTATCATGCTGCAAAAATTTTTCTCTATTCTGATTTAACTTGGAGCTATTACCATGAATTGGTGCTGGATTTTATCAAATGTTTCTCTGCATCTGTTGATATGATCGTGCTTTTTCTTCTTCAGCTTGTTGATATGATGGATTACATTAATTCACTTTCAAATGTTAAATGAACCTTGAATACCTGGAATAAGTATCATTGCACATAATTTTTAAATACTGTTTTGAATTTTGAGAATAGTCTTTTGAGGATTTTTGCATCTATATTCATGAGATGCATGTGTCAATAGTTTCTTTTTATGTAATGTCTATCAGCTTTTGGTATTAGGGAAATGCTGATCTCATAGACTAAGTTAGTAAGTATTCTTTCTGCTCCTATTTTTTGAGAGAGATTGTGGAGAATTCTATAATTTCTTCCTTAAATGTTTAGTAGAATTCACTGGTGAACTCATGACCTCAAACTTTTTGTTTTGGTTGGTTATTAATTATTAATTCACTTTCTTTAGTAGATACACACTTTTTCCGATTGTCCATTTTTTCTTGTGTGAGTTTCAGCAGATTGTGTTTTTAAAGGAATTGTTCCATTTCATCTAGGTTATCAAATTTATGGGTATAGAGTTGTTCGTAGTTCATGGGATCTTAGTGATATTCTCTTTTTAATTTCTCATATTAGTAATTTGTGTCCTTTCTCTTTTTTTCTTAGCTTTGCTAGAGGTTTATTGATTTTATTGATCTTTTCAAAGAACAAGCTCTTGGTTTCATTGATTTTCTCTATTGATTTACCTTTCTAAGTTTCATTGGTTTTTGCTCTAATATTTATTATTTCTTTTTCCTCTACTGCTTGAAACTTATCTTTCTCTTCCTGTTTCATTTTAGTAAAGTAGGAACTTGAATTTTAGATCTTTTTTGTAATATATTCAGTTATTGCTATAAATTTCCCTCTAAGCACTGCTTTCACTATATTCCACAAAGTTTTGATAAGTTGTGCTTTAATCTTCGTTTTGTTCAAATTTTTTTTCTCTTGAGATTTATCCTTTGATCTGTGCATTATTTAAAAGTATGTTTTAATATCTATGTATTCGGGGATTTTCTTATTATCTTTCTGTTATTGAATTCTTGTTTTATTCCTTATGGTCTGAGAGCAGTCACTGTATGATTTATATCTTTTCAAATTTGTTAAGGTGTGTTTTATGGCCCAAAATGTGGTGTATCTTGGTGAATGCTACATTTGAGCTTAAGAAGAATTTGTATTCTGTTACTGGACAAAGTAGGCAACAGATGTTGCTTACAATCTGATGGTGTTGACTGGTGGTGGTGTGGAGTTCAACTATGTTCTTACTCATTTTCTGCCAGCTTGATTTATTTTTCTAGAGAGGGGTGTCAATTTCCAGCTATGATTATGGACTCATCTATTTCTCTTTGCAGTTCTATCAGTTTTTGCCTCATGCAGTTTAATGCTCTGTTTTAGTTGTATACACATCAATAATTGTTATGAACTTTTGGAGAGTTGACCCTTTTATCATTATGTAATGTCCTTCCTTATCCCTGATAACTTTCCTTAGTTTGATGTGTGCTCTGTCTGAAATTAATAGAGCTAATCTTTCTTTCTTTTGATATGTATCAGTGTGGTAATTTTTTTTCCTGACCCATTTGCTTTTAATCTATATGTGTCTTTATATTTAAAGTGGGTTCTTATAGACCCAATATATAGTTGGATCATGTTTTCTGACCGACTTTGATAACCTCTTTTAGTTGGTTCATCTAGACTATTGACATTTAAAGTGATTATTTGAATGGTGGATTAACATCAACCTTGTTCATTACTGTTTTACAACTTTTGTCCTCGTTCTTAGTTCTTATATTTGTTTTCCACTTTTCTACCTTGTCATTTTAGCTGCGTATTTTATAGGATTCTATTTTCTCTATTTTCTTGGTATGTAATTTATAGTTGTTGTTGTTGTTGTTGTTTACTTTTTTAAGTTATCTAAGAGTGTGCAATGTACATTTCCAACTATTCCAAGTCCACTTTCAAATAACACTATACTACTTCATGGGTACTGTAGGTACCTTGTAATTACAAAATAATCCTAATGTCTTCCTTGTGTCATTGTTATCATTCAATTCACTTAATGTAAGCATATAGAAGCATCTATTTGTATATGTATATGTATATACACATATACATGGATAATATATAAACATAGGCATATATGATGATGTAGTTGCTATTATTTTTAGACAGTTATCTGTTAGAATAATTAAGTATAAGGAAAATAAGTTTTTATTTTACCTTTACTTATTCTTTCTTGTATGCTCTTTCTTTCTTTGCATAGATCTGAATTTCTGACCTATATTATTTTCCTTCTCTCTGAAGAACTTCTTTTAAGTTTCTTTCAAGGTGGGTCTACTGGTAAATTCTCTCAATTTTCATTTGCCTGAGAAAGTCTCTATTTCTTCTTTACTTTAAAGGATAATTTGGAGTATAGAATTCTAGTATAGAATTTCTTTTTCCTCTCAGTACATTAAATATTTCACTCTATTCTCTTCTGGCTTGTATATTGAGGAGAAGTGGGATATGGTTCTTCTGTTTGATTTTTTATACATTAAGGTTGTTTTTTTCTGTGACTTCTATGAGGATTTTTTTGTTAGCTTTCATTTTCTGTGATTTAAAAATGATACTCCTTGTGTAGGTTTTTTTTTTGTTTTGTTTTTTGGTTTTTTGCATTTATCCTATCGATGTACTCTGTGCTTTCTGGACCTGTGGTTTGGTGTCTGACATCAGTTTGGTGGAATTTCTCAGTCATTATCATTTGAAATATATTTTTTTTCTGTCCCTTTTTCTCTTTTCTCTCTTTCTGGCATCCCCATTATGCATATCACACCTTCTTTAGTTATCCCACAGTCCTAAGATATTCTGTTCTTTTTAAAAATTTCTTTGTTCTCTTTGTTCTCTTTGTTCTTTAGTTGTCAAAGATCCTATTGCTATATCATCTAGTTCAGAGATTCTTTCCTCATCCAAGTCCCATCTACTAATGAGCCCATCAAAGTCACTTATCATGTCTTTTACAGTGTTTTTGATCTCTAGCATTTCTTTTTTGTTCTCTTTGGATTTCCATCCCTCTGTGTACATTGGCCATCTGTTCTTACATGCTGTCTATTTTATCCATTATAGTCCTTAGCACATTTATCATAGTTATTTTGAATTTCTGGTCTGATAATTCCAACATCCCTGCTATGTCTAGCTCTGAAGTTTGTTCTGTCTCTTCAAATTGTGTTTTTTGCCTTTTAGTATGCCTTGTAATTTTTTTCTCGATAAGTAGACATGATATACCGGGTAAAAGGAACTGCTGTAAATAGGCCTTAGTTAATGTGATGGGGAAGTGTGGGTAGAGGGAAAGCGTTATATAGCCTCACAATTAGGTCTTAATCTTTTAGTGAGCCTATGCGTCTGGACTGTGAAGTTTATAGGTGTCTCTGTTTTTGTGTTTTTGTTTTTGTTTTTTAATCCACCTTAGATGGGACAGAATGGCAAGCATGAGTTGGAGTTGGGTATTTGCCTTCCCCAGGTTATTTAGGCTCTTATAATACCTCAGTAGTTTAGATTCTAGTTTACTACTTTCCATTGAGGGCAGGGCTACTTAAGAAAAACAGAGTGTTTTGGTATATTTCAAAATATTTCCTTTTCCCCTTTCTCTGACAGAAACCTGAGGGGATTTTTTCTCAGTTATTTACTAGGGAATCTGCTGGAAGTAAACCTCACAATATTTTTGGGACCCCCCCCCACCCCCATGGCTGGTTTACCCTGGACAGTTTTTAACTTTCAAAATTTGCCTGTACTGAGACTCCAGCAATTCATCAATTATGGTGTAGGTTTCCTACTCCAGCTGTCACTCCTATAGCAGTTTCTGTTGTTTGTGTCTGCTCTAATAAGCCACGATGACCTGTATTTGTTTGTGTCTCTAATCTAGGAGACAACAGTTTGCCCTGTGTCTTCCCCTTTCTTATGGATCCAAGAAGAGTTGTGGATTTTTCAGTCTTTTCTACTTTGTATTTGTTGTTAGGATGGAATAGTGACTTCCAAGCTCCTTACATGCAGAACTAGAAACCAGAAGCCTTTATATTTGTTTTTGATAAATTTAAAGTTAATGTAGTAAAACACAATCTTTTCTTTTTTTCATGTTTTCTACTTGTTTTGCCTTGCTTAAAATTGAATATTTTATGCCACAATCATATAAATCTTACTTATATTATTGAAAGTTACTTTATGATATAATTTTAAAATAATTTAATTCAATTAATTTATTTTGAGGGGTATGTATCTAATATTTTGTGTGTGTATGAAGAACTCAACATTTTGTTTGTTCAAATTCTTAGTTATTTCTGATTATATGGATTTATTCACCTCTGTTTTGAGAGTCTACCTTTATTATAGGATAGAAATTAAATCTTATCTGGGCTTTCCTTACTAATTATTCTACTTTTATTTTTATGAGTGTATATTCAACAGCATAGATTTCCTACCTCAACTCCTTCCTTTTATTTTTTTTAAAGATTTTATTTATTTATTTGACAGAGAGAGACAGCAAGAGAGGAAACACAAGCAAGGGGCGTGTGAGAGGGAGAAGCAGGCTTCCCACTGAGCAGGGAGCCAGATGCAGGGCTCAATCCTAGGACCCTGGGATCATGACCTGAGCCAAAGGCAGATGCTTAACGGCTCAGCCACCCAGAAGCCCCTCAACTCCTTCCTAATTGCTAGTTTATTTGTTTCTGGAGCTGATTTCCATTTTACACCATCTGTCTTAACCCGTCTATTTTATGTGATTAAGGAAAGAAAAAGAAAAACCCACAAAAAACAAAAAAACAATTAACCAACACTGTGCTGGGAATTATCAAATGGCTCTAGTGTATGATATTTGTCCTTACAAGTATGGGTGAGTTTTATAATTTCTGCCTAACTGGGATTGTCACTTAAAGTGGATAGTGGTTACTTACACATAGGCCATGATGATATGTAATATAATTGCTTCTTTAGCCAGAAGACACCAGGAAGAACAACAAGAAGACTTTTCCAAGAAGAGTGTTAAGTAGCAGGGTTGATAACTAGCTCAGCCACTATATTGTTTGCACTATGGACCCATGAGTGAAGTACTTATGAATGGCAAGGATGAAGTCTTTCCATGGGTTCTTTCAGTATGGTCTCTTCTCAGTAAGGCAGTTAAAGTGACAGTCACTATTAATGTTTGTCCTTTCAGAAATGCAGATGGAATCTGAACCCTTGATATGGTTTCATTTGTTGATGCATTTAAGTAGCAACTTGGTAGCAACTTAGCAGTTGTTTACATTAGATCCCTTTCATGACGGAGGAATAGCAAGTAGTTCTTACTGGGGTAAATGTGTTTCCCAAATATGGTTTTGGTTTTGACTATCCTTATGGCAGTAGCTTACCATTAAGTGATCCAAAGACACATAGAAAGTCTAATGTCCTTCATAGTATTGCTTAGGACAAAGAAATATCTTTACAGCCAAGAAAGTACAACAGCGGGCACATAACCAAGTGATCCACTGGTGCAGCAATATGTGGTACGCAAAAGTGTGAGACTAGTAGATCATGGAAATAGCCTTTTAAAGATGCAAATAAAGGTGCAAGTAAGTATGTTGGTGATGACACTTTGTGCTTTAACATGTGATATATACTTTGAGCCACTGGACATCATAAGGTATTGTATTCCAAAATGCATAGGTCTGGAAACCAAAGGTAGTCAGTGAGAGTGGCTCCACTCACCACCACTTCCTTGGACAATTTGAGCTTTCTGAACCTACAGCTTTGACCTCTGCTGGGGTAGGATGAATGCTTCTTCTGGGGACAGAGTAAGCATTTCAGTAAACCTAAAGTTTTAGTAGCTCACTAGTCATTTTCGTTTCCTTGTGTTTGTAGATCAGCAGACAAAAAACAGTTACTATCATGCCAGGTATAATTAACCTTTATTATCACAAAGAAATAGAATTGCTACTACACTTGCATCAGCCATTATTGTGATAACTCTAAATGGGCAGTTGCAGCAATTGAAGCATGACAAGAGAATGGTAATCATGGATTTAGTGTTACTAGGTAGGAAGATATGGATCTGAGCAAGTGATCTAGATCAGAAGAGTGGTGGAAATGTGAGGAAAATCTAGAATGGATTATGGAGGAAGAAGATAGTGAAAATATTCTTGGGTACATATGCAATGATAGATGCCATTAATACTTGTTTCATTAACACTCCTGTATTTGAAGAATTCAATGATGGAGTGAACTTACATGGAACTTGAATGCCTCTAAGCGTGGGAAAATGTGGAGTGTATCTGATAATTTCAGTGTTGCATTCATATCCCTCTGTGCTTAATATTTCCAAGAATGTATATTGTTTTGTACCATACACTGCAAAGATTTTCTGCCTGAGGACTTTTCTTTGGATATCAAAACTGTTCAACCTGCTATGTAGGGAAAGCTTGGAACTTCCATGGAGTTAATGCCTCAGAGCTACCCCAACACAGAAATACACAGCTGCCTTGCCTCAAGTGAAATAAAGATGTTATAGAATAGGTGCATTCTCCTAGAGGGCCATAGCAGAATTGCACCCCAATGTCCATATGGTAGAATGCCAGTTAGTATACCCTCTGTTGGCATCCTTCCTTTTTCTGTCCCCTGTCTCCACTTCTGAACAAATGTGTTCCTGGTGCCCCATCCAAATAAACTCCTGGCCCACTGAATTTGTCTCTGGGTCTTCTTTTAAATAATAATTAAAGCTGTTGGAGACACACAAACACACACACACACACACACACACACACACACACTCAGCAATTTAATGTGAAGATTCTTGATGTTCATTCACCAGAACTAATTTACAGGTTATTTTTAGACATTATGAATAGCAGAAACAGTGTTATTACATTTTTATTTGAGAAATAAACAAAAATTCAAAATTAAAATGTTCTTTGTTAGATTATGCTGTTCTCTGTTAGAATACCAGTTCTTAGTGTGATGAATTTACATTCCCGTGATTGATAATGGTTGTACACTCCACAGGTGAAGTAGTAGCAGGCTTAGGATGGCAGATGATGCGTTTGTTCGGGATATGTTAAATTTGAGGTACCTAAGTAGGGATAGGTCAGTGTGTAATGGGATATTTAGTTTTAAAACTCACCCAAAAAAGTGGTCAACACAGTCTGGAATAAGATATCTTTTTGCGCAGTCTTTTTATAGCTACCTTTATGTCTTTGTTCCGTAATGTATAGATGGCAGGATTCAAGACAGGGGTGATAGCAAAGTCCACGATGAACAGATTTTTATCAATTGAAGGTGGGGGAGAAGGCCAGACATACAAAAACATGCATGGAGTGAAAAACAACAAAACCACAGTGATGTGAGCTGACAAAGTAACAAATGCCTTGGACAATTCTCCTGAAGAACGTTTCCGGACTGTGATCAAAATGAACGAATAGGAAAGGATTAGCAGGAAGAAGGTGCCCATGCTCATGAAGCCGCTGTTGGCAGCAACAATAAACTCAAACTTGGCTGCATCTGTGCACGCAAGCTTTATGATCTTAGGAAAGTCACAGTAAAAGGTGTCCACTTTATTTGGCCCACAAAAAGGCAACTTTATAACAAATAAAAACTGAGACATAGCATGGATCACCCCAGTTACCCATCCGGTGATTACAAATGAAATATATATTTTAGGATTCATGATTTTCAAGTAGTGAAGAGGCTTATGGATGGCTGTACACCTGTCAAATGCCATGGGTATGAGTAACACCATCTCCACTCCTCCCATGATGAGAATAAAACATATCTGTGTCATACAACCTTGGAAAGAAATTACTTTGTATTCATGTAAGAGGTCTTTGATTATCTTGGGAACTGTGGTAGAGGAAAGACCCACATCAATGAGGGACAGGTTGGCCAGCAGGAAATACATGGGAGAATGTAGGTGAGAATCAAAAATTACCAAAAACAAAATAAAAAGGTTTCCCAAGATGACCCCTAAATAGAGCAAAGAACATATCAAGATGAGAAAAAGTTTTTTCTCCCAAGAGAAAGAAAGGGCCAGTAACACAATCTCCATGATCACAGAGTCATTTAATCCACCCATTGACTGGGAGAGGAGAGTTGATTTTGTGTGACCTGACGATAAAAATTAAAAAGATTAAGTATCACTGGCAGAAACATAGATCCCCTAGTTGCCTTGCTAATTAAGTTAGATATAATTGACTGAGAGAAAAAAAAATGAAGAATTTGGAGGAAATAAGTTTAGCAGCAAATTTACTATATAAAGGGGGATATATGAGGGAAAAATATGTGACTATAAATTTTGCAGATAGAGCCAAAAGGGGTTACTTTAATTTTCACCCCATACTTAAGTCTTTCTTTAAAAAATTTCTCAAACATTTCTAGATCATTATTCTGACCATTTCCCTAAGTTTTTTTTTTTTAAACCACATATATATGTAATTCTCTCTTCTCTTACCTGAACCTTTCTTAGTCCCTTAAATTTTCCATTCTTACAAAACAGATGAACATAAGGGAAGGGAAGGAAAAATAAAATAAGATGAAAATAGAGGGAGGCAAATCATAAGAGACTCAACTATAGGAAAGAAACTGAGGTTTGCTGGAGGGGAGGAGTGTGGGGGTGGTAATTGGGTGATGGGCATTAAGAAGGGCACTTGAAGTAGTGAGCAGTGGGTGATGTATGCAACTAAATGATGAATCACTAAATTCTGCCTCTGAAATGAATATTATAGTATGTTAATTAAATTTAAATAGAAATTTTTAAAAATTTGTTTTCCTTCTTCACTGGGCTTATAGAGATCACCATGACAAAATTACTTGAATATATCCCATCACTCACTACATTGGACTTTTTAGTTTAAATGAAACTCAGGTGCACAGGCTTAATAATTTTAATACTTAGTTTATGATGTGATTATCACCATTGGTCCAAGACCACTTTTAGTAAGCAGGTTACTTAATGACAAGCCAAATATAAAATAAAATATTGCATATCTGAGAGTAAATAGGAGTAAATATAATTATAAATAATAATTAATCCTAATGATCACAGATAACAGATTTGAGTGTCTCCTATATTTAGGGAATTGTGTTAAGTATATCATTTCTTTCAAACCTCCTAATGACTCTATAAGATGGGTTCAGTTTTATTATCCCCGCTTCACAAATGAAACAGTGCCTGAGAAAGAGGAGGTGGCAAGGCTAGGAGTGTATCAAGAGTTTTAGGACTGGAGAGTGCATTCTTCTAGCTAATGCTCTGTGCTCTTCAAGGCCAGCACTTCCACATACATTCTAGCCCTCTCCAAGGATCCAGATGCATTAACCTTTTTCCTTCATCTGAACTTTTTACTTCCCTTGATGTGTTGCACATAGTATCTCTCCTTCAAAAATCAAATCTGTCAAGGATGGGAAGGGGGTATCCTTCTTATTTTCCCTTTACTCTGTAAAAACCCTTTACAGGTAAGTTTATTTTACCTTATACCTCGTATTCATTGAACAAGCCAAAACAAGCTAGGTTGCTCCAGAAAATCCTTTTAGAGAAGTCACCAGGGATTTAGCACACAATGGTCTACATATAAAAATGTCACATATAACAAACAGTTTTCAGTCTTTATCTTACATACTTGTTCTCCAAATTTGGTACTATTGATCATGCATTGATTTTGGAATTTATTCTGTCATTGGTTGCTGTGTATGTATTGGCTGCCTACCCCAAAGCCTTTTCCATACCAGTTTGTGCCAGGAGAACACCTATCCATTTAGGTATTTGGTGGAGATTTTCCAATTTTTGGAGAGGGTAAGTTCTTATCTTAGACCTGGGATGAAATATGATAATCTATGTGCCTTGGCCATGGATTGGTGTAAGTGGGGCATGTAGCCGAGTTTTGATGAGATACATAACAATGCTTTCTGTGGAAGGTTTTTTTTCCCCAGATTAAAATACAAAGATTAATATGGAGAAGTCTCTTTTTCTGGCTCTTTTATTCCTGCATTCAATATTAATGTGATGCCTAAGATGTAGCAACCATGAGTTTTGGGTATCTACATGTTAAAGATGATATTATGAACAGATAGAAAAATAATCCAGCCTAAAAGGTCTTTGCCTGATGTCAACAAAGGTCTACCTTCTGATATCTTGTTGAGAAAAATAAAAACTTACTTTGTTTAAGAGCCTGTAAATAAGGCAATATTACTTGAAGCTAGATGCTCTTTTGATTTTTCTCCTATATTTCTAATTTCTCTTTTGTGTCTTTCACTGATGCATGGATTCCCCACCCCCACCCCTGAGCCCACTTATCTTTGAGTATTGATGTGACTCAGAAGCCTTAAAATATTTTTTTCATTTTAAACATGTAGTTTTAAGTACTCCCCACTTATAAAAGATTTCTTTATCTATAGCTCTATTTCTGGACTCTAGCATAATATATCCAAGTCTGCACTGTAGTACATAAATGGACATCCCACAAACACTTCCAAGTTAAAGTGTATAAGGGTGAACTCATGATTTTATCCTCTTTTTAATGCCTTAGGAAATATCATGAGTGTTCACCCAGATGCTTAATCCAGGAGTCTTTGAGGCACCTTTTATCCTCACTCCTCTTATATACCAGATAGAAATTTACACTTACTGAATATTTCTGTTTTATTTCTTCCTCTTCATTTCCACTGTCAGTTTTATTTCAGGTCTCTATATTTTTTTTTCAAATTAATGACCATTAAGCCTTGTGAATGATCTATCTGCCTCCAATCTTACCTACATTTCATACATTCTACACTTTGCTTTCATATTTGTCTATCTAAAGATCAAATGTGGTGTTATACACACCTAATGAGTCGTTGAACACTACATCAAAAACTAATGATGTACTATATGTTGGCTAATTGAACATAATAAAAAAAGATCAGATATGGTCATGTAGCTCTCCTATTCCATTTTCTGGTTCTATCATTATGGATACGTTAAAATTCAGTAGCATATCACATCAGGCTCTTTATAAACTGAATGTGTTACTCTATTTTTTCACATTTCTCTGCTCTTGCATTTTCTGTCATTTGTGTTGTTCCTGGTCATTACTAAGTGGAAACATGTTTGCCTAAAAGGCCTGATGGACTCAGTTGCCATTCTAGTTCTGCCACTTATGATCTATATAAACTAGGGTACACTAGCCAATTGTGCTGATGGCATTTATTTGTCTATAAATTGAGAGGTGTCTAACTTACAGCTCCAGATGTTATGAAGATTTGAGAGTATATGGCTAAACTGTCTGGCAGAAATGTTAATTCCCCTTTTCCTTTATCTTTCAAAACTTAGATGAAATGCAAACTACTCTGAAGTGTTCCTTGACAACCACAAGCAGAGTAGTGTCTATGAACTACTGTTAAATCTTGTATCTTCTTTATAATAAAGTATATTATAATTTCTTTATAATATATTATATTTATAATTTCTAATATATTTATAATTTACAACATATTATAATTTCTTTGAGAAAAAGGGTTTTTATCCAATTTTGTATACCCCAGTAGTTAGCACAATTTCTGGCACAAGGTAGGCACTATCAAATGATAGTCTTCACTAACATTTAAGAAGACATGGAGCAAAATCAGGGACATAGAAGCCACTGTAGGAGATTTGGTGGAGAATAAATCTTCACCAAATGATTTTGGGGTTTGAGCTCATTGACACCTGCTTACTGATGGGAGAGTGGAAACCAGTCTGGATCAGCAACCTCCGTGTCATGACACTGTTCTCACAGAGTGACCTCAACACCCCACATTCCCAAGTAGATCCTAAGCCCAATACAGTAAACCTGGAAAAAGTACAAACTTTCCTCTTTATTTTTTGCCTCAAACAAAATGTGTATAGTCATTAGGGAGTATCTGGAACAGTGAAGTATTAAAGCTATAGACATATTCCTAAACTGAAAACATCACTGAATATTTGGAAAAATTCCATAATTCAAAAGAGCAGTACACTTCTCATGCTTAAGCTCCAATGAAAAGCTCTTTGGTACATGAAGAAGGAAGAGAACTTTTAAATACACCTTGAATCTATGTTCAGAAGAGTTTTTGATGCACATGAGATAAATTAGAACTTTGAATAAACTAAACTGAAAAAATATATAATTTGTTAAGTTAAAAAGAGATTTTAAAACACCAAATATAATGTAAATGTATGTATAGAAGTATTTAGACTTTATAGTATCTTTAGTTTTTGGGATTTTAAGTGATTTTATTTTTTCCTAAATATGAACTCTTATTTTCTATATCTTATAAATAATATTTACAGATCTTCTAATTTTTGAAGAAAATTTGAAATTAGTGGAGGAAACAGGAAAAATGATATGGGGTAATTTTATAAATAGCATTATTATGTAGTAACTAATAGTAAATATTCTGGGGACAGACTACCTGGATTCGAATCTCCATCTCCTTGATTTATGAGCTATGTGTCCTTGGGTGAGTTGCTTCACTTCTCTGTCCCTGAATTTCCTCATCTGTAAAATAGGGATGATATTAGCACTTACCTTATAGTGTCATTGTGAGGATTAGATGAGTTAATACATGGAGAACAGCAGAGAATGCCTTGGCACATAATAAGTACTTAATACATTTTTAAAAATAATTATAATGATTTTTAAGACTTGATCATTCAGTTCTTTCTGAACATAAGATAGCTTGCTCTGGCAGATTGTACTCATTTGAAATGAAATAACCAAGATGTCATGTTCCATGAATTACCATGAATCCCATATCAGAGGGAAAAAAAGGGAAGGAAAATTGAAGGCCCTTCACATATCAATTTAAAAAGATATGGGCTCTTCGAAGAGAAATTCACTTCACAGTACAATTGAAATTATGAAAAAGAGACCAGACATGTATGAAACTACATGATTGAAAGACCATGAGCAAAAAGAACCTTGAGGTAAAGAGGAAAGAAGGTTTGGGTACAAAATGTAACCAGTTGCTGGGGAGTTAAGAGAGCAGGTTTCATTTCTACCTGCTCAGGTGCAGGTCTCACTCAGCAGGAGATTCGAGAGATTGAGACACACAGACAGTTCACACTCCTTTGAGTTGCCACCATTTCTTAAGACAGAAAGTTTTAAATAGTTCCTGCCATTTGGAAGGGAGTCAATTAGCTGGACTGGATGGTAGGACTGGATAGAGTCCATAAGTGCTTCTAATGGAAACCAGGTCTTTTGTGCACACTGGTTTCCCAAGGGTAAATTATCACAACTTGCAGAAGAGATCCAGGAAATTGAGCAGTTCAATGTGATGATCTGTGATTTTGTGCCCTGATAATTTTTTTGTCAAATTGGAGAACTTTAGGTTAACTTTAGATGTCCATTGTGTTATTGCAAGTTACATAAACCATTGATAGTATTAGTTTGGCACCTCTATCAAGTTTAAGAAAACTATCACATTAAACCCATAATGGTTTGTCTACCTTCGAAATTTTGAGAAATAATGAATTGATATTTGAAAAAAAATCATGGGAGTTCCAAAAGTAGTGAGATATTAGATTGGCAAAATCTCACTTGGTATTTTAACAACTTTATGGAGGTTTAATATGTATACTGTAAAATTTATCCAGTTAAATGTACTACTCAATAATTTTAAATAAATTTATAGAGTTGCATCATCATCATGATAATTCAGTTTTAGAATAATTTAGTCACCCCAGAATATTCCTTGTGCCTATTTGCGTTAATCCCCACTTCCATTCCCAGATCCAGGCAACAAGTAATTTGTTTAATGCATCTAGAGATTTACTTTAGAATCAATCCAATTTACCAAACTAAAGCTCCTTGAGTGACGGGAGGGCTGTGTCCTCTTGAGGAAGGACCCTTCTACAAAGCCACATTTTTATACTAGATTTTTGCTATCCTTCAAAGGATAATCAGAATAATAATCAGAATTTTGGGGGTTATTAGACACTGATTTTGATTTTGAAATGTCACTAATTTCTGAAGAAAGAGAATGCTACCGTGGACAACCAGTCAGAAATAGGGGTTTGTGGCAGTCAGGTGGCCAATGAAATTTTCTCTGTGCCCATCTCACAGTGTGCTCTTTGGTTTCCTAAATCCATTCTTTAGTTATGTCCATACTTTGAGATAAAAATTGGTGTAGATATACTAACAAATGGAAGATTTCCATATTGATTACCTACGCCATGAAATGAAAGCTGTTATAGGAAAAGCCAAGTGAAGCAAATTAGACCTAATTAGCCTACTAAAACAATAAACCAAAACAATATTTCATTTTAAGAAGAACTGTAGAGGTTAGTACTACCATCAATAATTTGAAGGTTTGGGGCACCTCGGTGGCTCAGTCGGTTAAGTGCCCAACTCTTGGTTTCAGCTCAGGTCATGATTTCAGGATCATGAGATAGTCAGACTACAAGCTCAGTGTGGAGTCTACTTAAGATTCTCTCTCCCTCTGCCCCTCCACCCCGTTCTGTCCATCTCCCAAATAATATGTCTTTTTAAAAACGTAGAGGTTTGTTTTTTGTGGGTTTTTTTTTTTAATTGTTGTAAGAATACTTGATACTTGGGGCACCTGGCAGACTCAGTTGATAAAGTGTATGATTCTTGATTTCACAGTTGTTAAGTTCAAGCCCCCATTGGGTGTAGAGATTACTTAAAAATAAAATCTTAAAAAAAAAGAATATTTGATACTCGATCTAAGGATACTTTATCTGCTTTCCTAACAGAGTTTTAAGTGTCCAGTACAGTGTTGTTAACTACAGGTTGAGTGTTGTTCGGTTCTCTAGAACTCATTCATCTTATATAACTGAAACTTTGTATCTATATAACTCTCAATTTCCCTCTCCCCCCAGTCCATGGAAACCATCATTCTACTTTCTGATTTTATGATTTGATTATTTTATTTTTTAAATTTTTTTAGAAGATTGTATTTATTTATTCGAGAGAGAGCAAGCATGGGGGAAGCAGACTCCCCGTTGAGTGTAGAACCCTACCTGGGGCTCAATCCTAGGACCTTGAGATCATGACCTGAGCTAAAGTCAGATATTTAACCAACTGAATCACCCAGGCGCCCCGTGATTTGATTACTTTATATACCTCAGATAAGTGAGATCATGTAGCATTTGTCTTTTGATGACTGGCTGATTTCACTTAGTGTAATGTCTTCTAGGTTCATCCATGTTGTTGCATATGACAAGATTTCCTTCCTTTTTGAGGCTCTTTAATATTTTATTGTATGTATATAAAACGTTTTCTTTCTCCATTCATCCATAGAGGGTCATTGGGTCATACTTGGCTATTGTGAATAATGCTGCAATGAATGCAGGAGTGTAGATACCTCTCTGAAATGAAATGATACTGATTCCTTTAGATATATACTCAGAAGTGGGATTGCTATATAATAAGGTAGTTCTGTTTGTAATATTTGAGGAACTTCCATACTGTTTTCCAAAATGCTGTACCAATTTACATTCCCATGAACAGTGTTCAAGAGTTCCTTTTTCTCCACATTTATTGCCAACACTTGTTCTTTCTTGTCTCTTTTATAATAATCACTGTAACTCGTGAGGTGGTATCTTATTGTGATTTTGATATGCGTTTCTGTGCTGATCAGTGATGTTGAGCACCTTTTCATACACCTATTGGCCATTTGTATGTCTTCTTTTGAGAAATGTCTGTTCAGGTCCTTTGCCCATTTTAAATTGGATTATTTGGTTTTTGTTATTGAGTGTAAATGTGGTGTTAAAGTCCCCCACTATTATTGTATTATTATTGATTAGTTCCTTTATGTTTGCTATTAATTGTTTTATGTATTTGGGTCCGCCCATCTTGGGTGCAAACATATTTACAATAACCATATCTTCTTGTTGGATTGCCCCTCTTTATATAGTGTCCTTTTTTGTCTCTTGTTACAGTCGTTGTATAAAGTGGATTTTGTTCAATATAAATATTGCTACTCTGACTTTCTTTTGACATCCATTTGCAAGATAAATGTTCCTCCATCTCCTCACTTTGATTCTGCGGACATCTTTACATCTGAAATGAGTCTCTTATAGGTAGCATGTGGTTTGGTCCTGTTTTACTCCCTCTCTCACCCTATGTCTTTTGATTAGAACGTTTAGTCCATTTACATTTGAAGTAATTATTGATTAGATACATATCTATTGCCATTTTGTTACTTGTTTTGTGGTTATTTTTATAGTTTTTCTCTGATCTTTTCTTCTCTTGCTTCTTTCATGGTTTTCTGGTTTTCTTTAGTGATATACTTGGATTTTTTTTTAAGCTTTTTAAAAAATCTGTTAGTGGTTTTTGGTTTGTGTTTACCATCAGGTTTGTATATAACATTTTCTGCTCTTGATACTCGCTTAAGTTTCAACCTATTCTTTACTCTTTCTCCCACATTTAGGTATATCATGTCATATTTTACTTCCTTTTATTTTGTGAATCTCTTCACTGATTTTTATAGAAATACTTATTTTTACCGTTTCCTACTTTTCATACTCTCCATTATGGTCTTTCCTTCTCACTCAGATTCCCCTTTAATATTTCTTACAGGGCTGCTTTAGTGGTCATTAACTCCTAGCTTTTGTTTGTCTGAGAAGCTCTTTTTAAAAACATTTATTTATTTATTTATTTTAGAGAGCAGGGGGGGCAGAGGGAAAGGGCAAGAGAGAGAGGGGGAATCTCAAGCCAACTATCCACTGAGCATGGAGCCTGATACAGAGTCTGATCCTGTGACCTTGACATCACAACCTGAGCCAAAAACAAGAATTAGACACTCAGTTGAGTGAGCCACCTGGGCACCCCTGTCTGAGAAACTCTTTATTTCTACTTCTATTCTGTATGATAGCCTTGCTAGAAAGAGTTTTCTTGCCTGCAGATTTTTTCCTTTAGCCTTTTGAATATATTATGCCCTCCTTTTTGGACTGCCAAGTTTCTGCTGAGAAATCAGCTGATAGCCTTATGGGAGAATCCCTTGTATATAACTGTCTTTTTTTTTCTGCTTTAAATTTTTTTTCTTTATCACTTTTTGCTATTTTGATTACTATGTGTCTTTGTGTGGACCTCCTTGGTTTGGTTTCACCGAGGTTTCTCTGTGTCTCTTGGATCTGGATATCTGTTTCCTTCCTCAGATTAGGGAACTTTTCATCCATTATTTCTTCGAATAAATGTCCTGTCCCCCTTTCTCTCTTTTCTCCCTCTGGGATCCCTATAATGCAAATGTTATTATGCTTGATGGAGTCACTGTGTTCATTAAGTCCATTCTTGTTTTACGTAATTCTTTTTTTCTCTCATTTGTTCAGTTTGATTATTTTCCATTACTCTGTTTTAGCTCATTAATTCATTCCTCTTCTTCCTGCAGTCTGCTATTTATTCTATCAAGTGTATTTTAAATTTCATTTACTCATTTATTGTGCTCTTCATCTCTGATTGGTTCTTTTTTACTTTTTTTTTTTTTTTTTTTGCAAAAAGGTAGTTTTATTTGGACCTGTGAGCAGAAAGAGCTGCACCAGGGTTGTGATGAGCAATTGATTATATACTGTGGGGTTGAGGGAGGTAAGGGAAAAGGGAGGTTTTCAAAAGAACTTTCATATGCTAAAGAGGACCTACAGATACTAGAGGCCTTGCCATTGTCAAGTTAAGGTTGTTTTTCCCTCTAGCAAGGCATTAACATTAAAGATAGTTGGGAGCTTCCTGGAAGAATGTCACACATATCCCAACAGGAGTGGGGGTGGGGGAAGTTGCAGGATGTCAACTTATGCTCTGTCCCAGCTAGCCTTCTGCTCCCTCATCCTTTCCCCCTGAAAAATTTTGACCCTTAAATCTTAAAGTTCTTGAAGGCAGAAGGTCTCATCTTTTGTAACTTCTTCCTGCTGAATACGGGCATAGAGATGTCCCTACTTATAGGTCAATATTGGTCCCTTGGAGATCATGAAGGGGAGTTGCAAAAGGGGGAGGCAGTTTTCATATATGAACCTCCTTGAGTAGAAAGGATCATCTGTCAGCTGGATGTTATGGCAGTGAAGGAGTCTTAGCACTAGGCAGGGAGATACCAGAAATGACAATAAAATAGGGGTAATATTATAATGAGAAATAAGTCTGAATAAAAGAACTTTGATAGTTGACGTTTGATAGTTTTCCTCCAGTCCAGGAGTTTAAAGCAAAGAGAGATCATTTAAAGTGCTAATTAAAGTATTCATGTCAGTTAAAAACCTGGAAATGCTTTTGTGATAATCTGGAACGTATACACAGCATTCTGTTCTTACGATACATTTTCTATTGCGTTCTTAAGGGTCTCACCAATGTCCTCCACTCTCTTCTCAAGTCCGGTGAGTATCTTTATGATCATGACCTTAAATTCTCTATCAGACATGTTAATTATATCTATTTCACTTAGGTCTACTGCTGTAGCTTTGTCCTATTCTTTCATTTGTGACTTTTTCCTTTGACTCTGTATTTTGCCTAATACTCTGTGTCTGTTTCTATGTGTTAGGAAAGTCAGCTACATCTCTTGCTCTTGAAAGTAGTGGGTTTGACCTGCATTTTTTTAAAGATTTTATTTATTTATTTGACAGAGAGAGAGACAGCCAGTGAGAGAGGGAACACAGCAGGGGGAGTGGGAGAGGAAGAAGCAGGCTCCCAGTGGAGCAGGGAGCCTGATGTTGGCTAGATCCCAGGATCCTACGATCATGCCCTGAGCTGAAGGCAGACGCTTAATGACTGAGCTACCCAGGCGTCCCTGACCTGCATTTTTAACTAGATGGTGCTGGCCCTCCTCACAGTGGACACACAGCTGGTGAAGAGACTGGCTGGCAGTGGAGGGGTGGGGGTTCAGCTCTGCTGTTCTTCCTCCATAGGAAATGCATAGTGGCTGTGGGGACTGGGCCAGCCAGGCTATTTTGCAAAGCATAATCAGGCTGGAGATGCCCTTTTAACAAGGTGTGGGCATTCTCTGCAGGAGCTGTGGAGGTGCAGTGTTGGCAAGGTTTGTGCATGTCTTCTGGGGGAGGAGATCTGCAGCACCCATGCTGTGGCAGGCCTGGCTTGAAGGGTAGGGCATAGTGTAAGCAAGTTAGGTAGGGAATGCTGGAGCAGTGCTGGTTCTTGCCCATGGTTGTGTGTTTATGATGAGGGGTGGGGAAGAGAAATGGCACCTGCTATCTCCTTTATTCCTAGAGATGTTCCTCAGAGAATTCTGTGATTAGTAACTAACTCTTCCTCCCATAAGCTCCAGGCACCTTTCAAACTGTTGCTTCCAAGCTTTATCTCTGTGGGCTGCTGGCTGTGCTCTCTCTTTGAGGTCAGGGGCTCAGCTTCCTATTGCCCTCTGGGCTCTCTCAGAGCTAAGCCTGATGATTTTTTTTTAATTTTGTATTTAAATTCAATTTAATTAACATATACTGCATTATTAATTTCAAAGGTAGAGTTCAGTAATTCATCAGTTATATACAACACACAGAGCTCATTACTTCAAGTGCCCTCCTTAATGCCCATCACCCGGTTACCCCATCCCCCCACCTTTCTTCCAGCAACCCTGTTTGTTCCCTATAGTTAAAGAGTCACTTATGGTTTGCCTCCCTTTCTGTTTTCCCCTTGTTTTACTTTTCCTTTCCTTCCCCTATGATCCTCTGTTTTGTTTCTTAAATTCTGCATATGAGTGAAATCATATGGTAATTATCTTTCCCTGACTGACTTATTTCATTTAGCATAAATGCTCAAGTTCTGTCCATGTTGTTGAGCCCGCTGATTTTTAAAGTTCCAGGCTTGCGACGCCTGGGTGGTTCAGTTGTTAAGCGTCTGCCTTGGGCTCAGGGCGTGATCCCAGAGTCCTGGGATCGAGCCCCACATCAGGCTCCTCCACTGGGAGCCTGCTTCTCCCTCTCCCACTCCCCCTGCCTGTGTTCCCTCTCTCACTGGCTGTCTCTCTCTCTGTCAAACAAATAAATAAAATCTTAAAAAAAAATACTAAAGTTCCAGGCTTTAAGTTCCACTGGTGGTAAGCAGTCATGAAATTCAGCCCCTCTGATTTTCAAAGCCATGTGCTGTTGGGATTTCTCTTCTTTTTGCAGCCTCCCTGGTGTACCAGTCTGTTTCTTGCCCCTCTCCACACCCATGGCCCCTTCCATCTTGTGGTCAAACTTGTAGGGTTTAGGTTCCTACTGACTCTTCATCCTTTCTAATCTCTTCAATATAGCCTCTCTCTACCTTCATTTGTGGAGTATATTCAACTAGTCTTTGGGTGCTTTTCTGGGTTATTTGCCCTTATGTAAGTGTTATCTAGTTATATCCCTGGGACAAAGTAAGTTTAGGGTCCTCCTACTCTACCATCTTCCCAGAAATTATTAGCAAAATTTTTCAGAAGTATTTTGCTTTCTTCTGGCAAATGCAGCTATATACATTCAATATTCTATCTCAGGGTTCTATCAACTCTCCAGTTTTCTATTCCATGGGACATTGTATAGATCCACTACAGTGATGGTATAATGCTGGTGGACCTGGTGAGAAAGAAGTGGCAAAATTCTTGATGCTTTTGTAAGTCACATGTACGCCAGAGAGTGGGAAGTATATTTCCCCCAAATACATGGACTTGCACCTTTGGGATAAATTCTAGGAGGCTAATGGTCTAGGGTAGATGCAGTGGTGTTTGAATTTACTGAGACACGTATAGATACTATGTGGAGAATTTGTTAGCTCCTATAGGTGAATCTCAGCATAGATCTTTATGATTTAAAACAATGCTCTTCCATCTTCCGCAGCTTTCTTATAATAAGAAAACATTTCTGTAAAACTAATTTGAAAAGATATATGCACCTCTATGTTTATTACATAAGTTATAATAACCAACATATGGAAGCAACCCATGTCCATCAATAGATGAATGGATAAAGATGTGGCATGTGTGTACACACACACACACACACAATGGAATATTACTCAGTCATAAAAAGGAACGAGTTGTTGTCATTTGCAACAATCTGGATGGGCCTAGAGGGTACAGTGCTGAATGAAGTCAGACAAAGAAAAACATGATTTCATTCATATACGGAATTTAAGAAATAAAACAAATGAACAAAGAAAAGAGAGAAACAGAGAAATGAACAAACAAAAACCAGACTCTTAAATACAGATAACAAACTCCTGGTTGCCAGAGGGGAGATGGATGGGTGTGTGGGTGAAATAAATAAAGGGGAATAAGATAGTTACAAAGTAAATAAGTGACAGAGGTGAAAAGTACAGCATCTAGAATATAGTCAATAAGATGGTAATAACATTTCTTGGTGATAGATGGCAGGCCACACTTATAGTGGTGAGCACTGAGTAATGCATAGAGACTTTGAATCATGTTGAAAACACCTGAAACTAATATAACACTATATGTTAATTATACTTCAATAAAGGAATTTAAAAACAAAAAGAAAAGGAAGGAAGAAAGGAAGCAGAAGGAAGGAAGGAAAAAGAAAAGAAGAAAGAAACAAGAAAAGAAACAAACAAACAAAAGAAAAAACATTTCTGGCTAGTTGCTAGAACTTAGTAGAGACCAAATACTTGAAGTTAGCACATAGCATGAGGTCTGTAAGTATGAACTGAGTGAAAATCCATAATGACTTTTAAAATAGTGATTCTCAACCCAGGATTATCTTCTCCAGAGACTGCTTTAAAAATCTATTGCAGGATGAAGTGATGTGAAGTAGAAACTAAGTGAAAAGTGGAATATACCTTGGCATTTATTGTTTCCAAACAAGGAAATAGTTCTTTACTCCCAACACCTGAAAGTCTACCTGACAGCTTCCTTTAATGTACAGTATTCTGTGTGGGAAAGTCTAGACATACTAAGGAGTTAATGCACTCTATGAAAATGAAAAAACAAACAAACAAACAAAAAAAAACCCTCCGGCTTCCTTTACCTTCAATTAGGACAATTCTAAGCACAATTTATAGAGTCCCCCAGTGGGCCATAACAGGCTTGAATTTCAGTTACATTTATCAACATAAGCATCCTTCATGTCTTAGTCTCAATTTCCATGTCCTTAATGATGTTTCCAAAAATCAGCTTTCAAATAAACTACTGACAATCAGTTTTTGTCTTTGGATCTCCTTTTAGGGAGTACAACTTCGGTAACTAGATAGAGTTACTAGTCCTACATATATTTGATAGAATAAGTTTGCAGTTCATTTGGAAACTTATAGGAAGTGGAAGAGAAGTAATTATATCCTTCTATTATCAAAATGATAAAAATTTCAATTATAGTTATTATTTAGTAGATAGTGATGCTGTCTGCTAAAACAACCGATATTGTAGTGGATTCACAATTTCCATGGTAGCAAATGTAATGAGTAAATGCTCTACAGAAGTAGATATCTATTCAATGAGGTAGATGTTATATCCAGATCTGGATGTGTTAAGTATCAGAAACCTAAGTGAAAATATTCAGTAGGCTGATGGATATATAGTTTTAGAGCTCCAAAGCCAGATTCAATCAGCAGAATTTGATATAATGTCCCCGTTTGTTCAATCTTTTTATGGCTATGTCTTTGTTCCATAATGCATAGATGGCAGGATTCAAGACAGGGGTAATAGCAAAGTCAACAATGAACAGGTATTTACCAATTGATGATGTGGGGAAAGGCCAGACATAGAGAAACATGCATGGAGTGAAAAAAAGAACCACCACAGTGATGTGAGCTGATAGAGTGACAAATGCTTTGGATAAGTCTCTGGAAGAACGTTTCCAGACCGTGACCAAAATGAAGATGTAGGAAAGGATCAGCAGGAAGAAGGTGCTCATAGTCATGAAGCCACTGTTGGCAGCAATAATAAACTCAAACTTGTGTCCACCTGTGCACGCAAGTTTTATGATCCTGGGAAAGTCACAGTAAAAGCTGTCTACTTCATTAGGACCACAAAAGGGCAAGTTTATAATGAAAGCAAACTGAGACATAGCATGGATCACCCCAATGACCCAGCCAGCAATTACAAGTGAAACACAGATTTTAGGGTTCATGATATTCAGGTAGTGGAGGGGCTTACAGATTGCTGTGTACCTGTCAAATGCCATGGCTATGAGTAACACCATCTCCACTCCTCCCATGATGTGGATGAAGCATATCTGTGTCATGCAGCTTTGGAAAGAAATGAGCTTGTATTCATTTAAAAGGTCCCTGATCATCTTTGGGACTGTGGTAGAGGCAAGCCCCACATCAATGAACAACAGGTTGGCTAGCAGGAAGTACATACGAGAATGTAGGTGAGAATCAAAAATTACCAAAAAGAAAATGAAGAGATTTCCCAGGATGATCCCTAAATAGATCAAGGAAAATATCAACATGAGAAATACTTTAGTTTCCCAAGAACTAGAGAGTCCCAGCAACACAAACTCAGAAACCACAGAATTATTTAGTCCACCCACTGACTTGGACAGAAGAGCTGATTTTCAAATCACCTGAGGATAGAAAATGAAGAAGGGTGAGAATCAATGGTACAAATGTAGGTTTTCTGGGGCACCTGGGTGGCTCAGTCAGTTAAGTGTCCAACTCTCGATTTTGGCTTGGGTCATGATGTCAGCATTGTAAGAAGCGCCACATCGAACTCCATGCTCAGCATGGAGCCTATTTGAGATTTTCTCTCTCTCCCTCTCTCTCACTGCCCCTCTCCCTTCCCTCTCTCTAAAAAACAAAACGAAAACAAAACAAAACCATAAAAAAATCCCAAAAAACAAAACAAAACTAAGAACCAGATATCAAACGCAGGTTTCCTATTTATGCTGCTACTTTGTTGCATGGTTCATATTCTAGAGTTAGAAATCATTTAATTGGAAAAGAAAAAACACAAAATAGAATTACTATAATGATCAGAGGAGTGATTATATAAAAATAGAAAAAAAATTTGAGTAGCTTAGGTGGAGATCAATTGGGGATATTTCCCTTCTTATTCCATTATTAGGCTTCTTTTTTTTCCTTTTACTGATTTCAAAACATTTCCCTTGATCACTTAACTAGGTATTCTTACAACTGAATAATCTCTAACATTTCTGTCACTTTCACATTAATGCTCACATACTAACTTGCATATTCTGGTCAGCTGGATAGTTTATTTCACTGATCAAACAGACATCATGAGGCTGAAACTGTTTAATAAATTTCACCTTGCTTCACCTCATCCGTGGGCTTTTTTTTGGTACAATTTATCATGCATGTCAGGTATTCAGATTGAAATTATTCATAATGCTTTGTTCAAGACACATTGTCATGATACATGCATAGATCTCTATATCAAATAAAATATTTGATATGAGAGAATAAATACCTGTTAGTAAGGAAATGTTTATTAAGCAAAGATAATATTAATAGATAACATTTATTCCTCCTTGCAAGCCACTGTACTAAGCACATTACCTCATTTTAACTTTATAGAATTCCATAAGATAGTAATTATTTTATTAGATTCATTGTATCAGTGGAGAAACTGAGTTACAGAGAGATCAATTGTCAGAGCCACAGTTTGTATCTGCAGGTGCAGGATACCAGAATTCCTGATCTCAATCATGGCACTACGGTCTTCAAGGACAGCCCCTTCAAGTATATCCTGGGTCTTACCCAACACCCATCAATTAGTTTTCTTCCTCTTTAAATTTTCCTTGACCTATAACAAGAATGGCATTAGTATTATGACCTATTATTAGCATAATGAGCTTTCTTTTGGAAAAATCAAATCTCTATCTTGTGTCGTTTTCCAATTTTTTCTCTAACTCTGATTGGCAAGCTGGTCCACACTTTTTGTTCATTCATAAGCTAAAAATGGTTTCCACAGATTTCTTGTTTCTTAGAAAGAAGCTTTGGATTCCAAATACCTCATGTAATAATCACTTTTCAGTCATTACTTACCTTGATCTTTCTGCGGGATTTGATACTGTTTATCATGCCCTTGTTTTTGTAACTCCTTCTGCCTCTGGATTCCTGTCTTCTTTAAAGCCATTCCCTTTCCCACTCCTGAAATTCTGTTAGTTCAAGTAGTGAGCTGAAATCACTTCAATTAGGAGATAGTGGCCCTATCCCACCTTGAAAGTATGTTATATGATTTTTCTAAACCAGTTATTATATTTTTCTTGGCCCTGGATTGATGTAAGATGGGTCACAGGGCCCAGAACTGTTCAGTGAGTTGTAAATCAATGTCCTCTGTGGAGGGTTTTCTTTCCCAAATAAAAGGACATATATCTTCATGTGCAGATGGATTTTCCTGGTCCATTTCCCCCTCATTTGATGCTAATATTATGCCTAAAGGTGAAGCAAACATAAAATTCTAAAACTCATACACTAAAAGTAATAGTGAAAAGTTCAAAAGGATCTGGGACCCAAGATGCATGTAGTCACTTACCCAAAGCCACAAATGATCTCTCTCCTTCTGCTTTTTAGTACCTACACGCTCCCTTCCCTATCTGTAGATTTATCACTGGACTCCAGAGCAGTATATTTAAAGTTGTATGCGATTCACACAAATTCAAGTCTCACCTGCACCTTCAAGTAACGTGTCAAAACTGAACTCATTATATTCCACTCCAGCGTTTTAATAAATATCATTACCATTTTCCCAGATGCCCAATATAAGCATCTGTGTGGCACTTTTGTTTGTATTACCCTTTCCACCTCTAGTTGCACAAGTTTTATTGTCAAATATTTCTTAATTTCTCTCCTCTGCATTTCTCTTGTCATTTTATTCTGCTTCTTGCCTATTTTCCCATCTTGACAATTGAAAAGGGTACTCAATGATCTTTCTGCTCCATTCTTCCCCAAGTCCAGTCCATTCTATAGTTTGATTTGAGATATGTCTATCCAAAGTCAAATACAATCATGTGGCTTTCCTATGTAAAACCTCCAGTGGGTCTGTCAAGAGAAAATTCTTGGAATCCCACCATATATCTCCTAAGCCTTTGAAAAGAGAGGAGTAATATTTGGTTTCAGAAGATATTTCCATGAAAATTATAGGGAATGAGTGTCCTAAACAGTTACTGGATAAGTTTCAAAATTGATTCCTGGTAAAAACTCTTAGTAAATTAGGAAAGATTAAGAAATATATATATATATATTTTTCCCCCCATTCTCGTCCTTTACTGCCTCAGGAGCCCCTGAGCTTCCTCCCTGCACAGCGCCTGCCTTGGATGCTGGCGGGAGGGGAAGAAAACCCACACAACCCCCCACTGGGAAGTCCGGGCCAAACCCTGTTTCCGGGCCAAATCCCAAACACCGGATTCTGCTGGAGGAGCGCAGGCCCCAACTTTGGTCCACCCACTGTAAAGTCCTCGAGTTCCCTGGGGGAGACCAGTGGCCACAACCAGGTCCGGGACAGGGAGGTCAAAGGGTCAAGCCAGGTGCCAGAGCTCACAAAATATCCACAACGACACCGGCCACACCAGGCCCACCTGGGAAACGGGCCAGCAGGTCCTCGCACAGGTGGGGGCGGGGGGGGGGGCAGCCTGGGCCAAACCAAGTCTTTCCACGGGAGGGGTCCCCAGCATCAAACCGAGCCCTGTGGTTGGAAGGCTCTCTGGACCAAACCAAGTAGTTGTACAGTCATCGGTCAAACCAGATCCTTTGGCAAGAGGGGTTCGTGACACCAAACAAAACATCAAACAGAATCCGTCATGGCAACTATGGGCCAAGCTAAGTCCTTCTATGGGCGGAGGGCTGGTCAGCAGAGCCGAAGGAGTCCCTAGCGTCCCTAGCGGCGGAAGCAGCTTCGAGCTCGGTGGCGGAGGGCACGGCCAGGCCAGACCCGGGTCGGCGGGCCCCCTCAGACACTGATGGTGCGGAAGACGGTGAAGCCTGGCAGCGCGGTGCTGACCAGGAGCCCGGGGCACTGCGGGCGCCAGTGCAGCTCCTTCAGGTCCGTCTCGCCCTGGTGCACAAACAGCAGCTGCTGGGGCAGGTCCGCCAGCCCGGGGTCAGCGGTCTCCGCGTCGCCCGCCTTGGGGTCGCACTCCACGGCCAGGTCCCACTGTGTGATCTGGTTGTCTGCACCCAAGGCCGCGAAGACGCCGCTGTCCTGGGGGTGCCACTCGACCGAGGGCACGGGTGCCACATGCTGCTTGAAGGTGGCCACTGGGGAGCCAGACTTGAACTGCCGCAGGTCCCAAATCTTGAGGGCACCGTGGTCCCCGCCGCTGAGCAGGAAGGGTTCCCGGCGGCTCCAGCTGATGATGTTGACATCGCCGTCGTGGGCGGCGGCGGTGGTGAGCATGCAGGCCTTATCATTTAAAAATAAAATCTTTGTCTGCTGTTTTAGTCACAAAATGGTGCTGAACCTGAGTCACCAAAGTCCGTCCAGGCCCATTATAAAAGGTGATAGCATTATCTACTGTGAGGAGTAAACAAGCTGGCAGCCTACCGAGGGGAGGATAATGCTCCAGGCCCACCCTCTTACTGACTCACTGGCAATTCCTGTTCAAAAGGTAAATGGGCTAAATGGAAAAGAGAACCCTATCCATCCTACTTGTTCCAGAACCCTACCATCAATTCCAGTGTCTCCTGAGTGCTGTTAACTGTCCAAGACAACATAAAACTAACAAAATACATGCAGAAATAATAAAAGATAATCTAGAGTATGGCACTGAGAATGTCCACCCTTGCCCCACACCCTGCAATTGATACATCATAGAAACCAGGGTGACTCCAGAGATACCATGGATGTCAATAAGTGGTTGAAGATATGGGCAATGTTGCAATGTTCAGTGCACTCTCAGCTGAGGTTTGGGGAGCTAAAATCATTAGAAAGAGCCAAGAATCGTAAGTCAGAAGATCTGGGTTTGACTCCTGGAATGGCCAAATGTTGGCTGTTTAGCCTTGAGCAAATCACCTCAATTCTCTGAGATATGGTCTTCTGGCATGTAAGGGGAAAATATGAATGCCTTCCCTATCCAGTTCACAGGGTTGTGGTGGCAATTACATAGAATACTTTATGTGAAAAAAAGAATATGTGTAACTCAAAAGCTGTGAACATTTTGCCTTGAAATATTACATGTTTTAAAAAGAAAGGAAGGTGGTATCTCAGTGTGGTTTTGATTTGAATTTCCCTGATGGCTAATGATTTTGAACATTTTTTCATGTGTCTGTTAGCCATTTGTGTGTCTTCATTGGAAAAGTGTCTGTTCATATCTTCTGCCCATTTTTTGAATTGTTTGTTTCTTGTGTATTGAGTTTGAGAAGTTCTTTGTAGATCTTGGATACCAGTCCTTTATCTGTAGTGTCATTTGCAAATATCTTCTCCCATTCCGTGGGCTGCCTCTTAGGTTTTTTTGACTGTTTCCTTGGCTGTGCAGAAGCTTTTGATCTTGATGAAGTCCCAGAAGTTCGTTTTCGCTTTTGTTTCCCTTGCTTTGGAGACGTGTCTTGAAGGAAGTTGATGTGGCCAATGTTGAAGAGGTTACTGCTTATATTCTCCTCTAGGATTTTGATGGTTTCCTGTCTCACATCGAGGTCTTTCATCCATTTGAGTTTATCTGTGTGCATGGTGTAAGAGAATGGTCCAGGCTCATTCTTCAGCATGTGGCTATCCAATTTTCCGAACACCATTTATCGAAGATACTGACTTTTTTCCATTGGATATTTTTTCCTGCTTTTTCAAAGATTAGTTGACTATAGAGTTGAAGGCTCATACCTGGGCTCTCTAATCAATTCCATTGAGCTATGTGCCTGTTTTTGTGCCAGTACCATGCTGTCTCGGTGATCACAGCTTTGTAATATACCTTGAAATCAGGCAACATGATGCTCCCAGGTTTGGTTTTCTTTTTCATCATTTCCTTGGCTATTTGGGGTCTTTTCTGCTTCTGTACAACTTTTAGGATTGTTTATTCCAGCACTGTGAAAAATGCCATTGGTATTTTGATTGGGATGACGGTGAAAGTATAGATTGCCCTGGGCACCATAGACATTTTAACAATGTTTAATCTTCTGATCTGAGCATGGATTGTTTTTCCATCTCTTTCTGTTTTCAGTTCCTTTCATAAGTGTTCTCTAGTTTCTAGAGTATAGACCCTTTACCTCTTTGGTTAGGTTTATTTCTAGTTATCTTATGGTTTTTGGTGCTATGTAAATTGAGTCAATTCCCTAATTCCTCTTTCTACTGTTACATTGTTAGTTTATAGGAAAGAAAATAATTTTTGTGTGTTGATTTTGTATCCTGCCACATCATTGAATTTCTGTATGAGTTCTAGTATTTTGGGGGTAGAGTCTTTTGTGTTTTCCATATAATGTATCATGTCATCTATGCTGAGAGAGAGATCAGTGCATCATTTAAGTATCTGTTCAACACATCTAGTAAGAAGTGATCCAAACCTGCTGTATGATTATTACAGAATAGCCATTAGTTCCATTAGCAGAAACAACACTGAGATCAATGTGTCTTTACTTTCTTTTTTATATTTTTTTATTACATTATGTTAGTCACCATACAGTACATCCCTGGTTTCTGATGCAAGGTCTGATGATTCATTAGTTGCATATAACACCCAGTGCACCATGCAATATGTGCCCTCCTTACTACCCATCACCAGTCTATCCCATTCCCCCACCCCCTCCCTTTGAAGCCCTCAGTTTGTTTATCAGAGTGCACAGTCTCCCACGCTTCACTCCCCCTTCTGATTACCTCCCTTTCTTTATCCCTTTCTTCCCCTACCAATCTTCCTAGTTCTTATGTTCCATAGATGAGAGAAATCATATGATAATTGTCTTTCTCTGCTTGACTTATTTCATTTAGCATTATGTCCTCCAGTACCGTCCATGTTGCAGCAAATGTTGAGAACTCGTTCTTTCTGATAGCTGAGTAATAATCCATTGTATATATGGACCACAGCTTCTTAATCCAGTCATCTATTGAAGGGCATCTCGGTTCCTTCCACGATTTAGCTATTGTGGACAATGCTGCTATGAACATTGGGGTGCATATGGCCCTTCTCTTCATTACGTCTGTATCTTTGGGGTAAATACCCAGTATTGCAATGGCTGGGTCATAGGGTAGCTCAATTTTTAACTTTTTAAGGGACCTCCACACTGTTTTCCAGAGTAGCTGCACCAACCTGCATTCCCATCAACAATGTAGGAGGGATCCCCTTTCTCCACATCCTCTCCAGCAATTGTTGTTTCCTGCCTTGTTGATTTTTGCCATTCTAACTGGCGTATGGTGGTATCTTAGTGCGGTTTTGATTTGAATTTCCCTGATGGCTAATGATTTTGAACATTTTTTTGTGTCTGTTAGCCATTTGTATGTCCTCATTGGAAAAGTATCTGTTCATATCTTCTGCCCATTTTATGATTTGTTTATTTGTTTCTTGCGTGTCGAGTTTGAGAAGTTCTTTGTAGATCTTGGATACCAGTCTTTTATCTGTGGCATCATTTGCAAATATATTCTCCCATTCCGTGGGCTGCCTCTTAGTTTTTTTTATTGTTTTCTTGGCTGTGCAGAAGAAGCTTTTTATTTTGATGAAGTCCCACACGTTCATTTTTTTCTTTTGTTTCTCTTGCCTTTGGAAATGTGTCATGAAAAAGGTTGCTTTGGCCAATGTCGTAGAGGTTGTTGCCTAAGTTGTCCTCCAGGATTTTGATGAATTCCTGTCTCACATCAAGGTCTTTCATCCATTTGGAGTTTATTTTTGTATATGGTGTGAGAGAGTGGTCAAGTTTCATTCTTTTGCATGTGGCTGTCCAATTTTCCCAGCACCATTTATTGAAGAGACTGTCTTTTTTCCACTGGATGTTTTTTCCTGCTTTATCAAAGATTAGTTGCCCACGAGCCAAGGGTCCATTACTGGGTTCTCTATTCTGTTCCATTGGTCTATGTGTCTGTTTTTGTGCCAGTACCATGCTGTCTTTGTGATCACAGCTTTGTAGTACCAGCTCGAAATCCGGCATTGTGATGGCCCCAGCTTTGTTTTTCCTTTTCAATAGTTCCTTGGCAATTCGGGGCCTTTTCCAGTTCCATACAAATTTAAAGACTAGTTGTTCCAGTTCCTTGAAAAATGTCATTGGTATTTAGATCGGGATAGCATTGAAAGTGTAGATTGCTCTGGGTAGCATGGACATTTTAACTATGTTAATTCTTCCGATCCATGAGCATGGAATATTTTTCCATCTTTTTGTGTCTTCTTCAATGTCTTTCAAGAGTGATTTATAGGTTCTAGAATATAGGTCCTTTACATCTCTGGTTACGTTTATTCCAAGGCAACATATGGTTTTTGGTGCTATTATAAATGGGATGGACTCCCTAACTTCTCTTTCTTCAGTCTCATTATTCGTGTAAAGAAATGCAACTGATTTCTCAGCATTGATTTTGTATCCTGCCACATTACTGAATTGCTCTATAACTTCTAATAGGTTGGGAGTGGATTCTTTTGAGTTTTCCATCTAGAGTATTATGTCATCTGTGAAGAGAGACAGTTTGACTTCTTCTTTGCCAATTTGGATATCTTTTATCCCTTTTTGTTGTCTGATTGCTGTTGCAAGGACATCTAGTACTATGTTGAATAATAGTGGCGAGAGTGGGCATCCTTGCCGTGTTCCTGATCTTAAGGGAAAGGCTTCTAGCTTTTCCCCATTGAGAATGATATTTGCTGTAGGCTTTTCATAGATGGCTTTTATGAGCTTGAGAAATCAACCCTCTATTCCTACACTGTGAAGGGTTTTAATCAGAAAAGGATGTTGTATTTTGTCAAATGCTTTTTCTGCATCTGTTGAGAGAATCATATGATTTCTGAATTTTTGTTTCTGAATAAAATCTAAGACACTGAGACATTTGCGAATGTTGTACCACCCCTGCATCCCAGGGATGAATCCCACTTGGTAATGATGGATAATCCTTTTAATGTACAGTTGGATTCTATTAGCCAGGATCTTGTTGAGGATTTTGGCGTCCATATTCATTCAGGAAATAGGTCCATAATTCTCCTTTTTGATGGGGTCTTTGCCTGGTTTGGGGATCAAGGTAATATTGGCCTCATAGAATGAGTTTGGTAGCTTTCCTTCTGTTTTTTTTTTTTTTAAGCAGTAGTATTTTTTTTAAAGATTTTATTTATTTATTTATTTATTTATTTATTTATTTATTTGACAGAGACAGCCAGCGAGAGAGGGAACACAAGCAGGGGGAGCGGGAGAGGAAGAAGCAGGCTCATAGCAGAGGAGACTGACTCAGGGTTCGATCCCATAAGGCCGGGATCACGCCTTGAGCGTGAAGGCAGACGCTTAACCACTGTGCCACCCAGGCGCCCCATTTCCTTCTGTTTCTATTTTTTGAAATAGCTTTAGGAGAATAGGTATTATTTCTTCTTTGAATGCTTGGTAGAATTCCCCCAGGAAAACCGTCTGGGCTGGAGTTTTATTTTTTGGAAACTTGTTTATCACTGACTCAATCTCTTCATAATTAATTGGCCTGTATAAAAAATCAATTTCTTCCTGTTTCAGTTTTGGTAGTTTATGGGTTTCCAGGAAGGCCTCCATCTTTTCCAGATTGCTTAATTTATTGGCATAAAACTGTTGATAAAAGTGTCTAATAATCCTTCCAATTTCATTGGTGTTGGTTGTGACCTCTCCTTTTTCATTCATAATTTTATTAATTTGAGTCCTTTCTCTATTCTTTTGGATAAGTCTTGCCAGAGGTCTGTCAATTTTATTAATTCTCTCAAAGAACCAGCTTCTAGTTCTGTTGATCTGCTCTACTGTACTCCTGGTTTCTAATTCATTGATTTCTGCTCTAATCTTGGTCAACTGCTTCCTCGTGCATGGATTAGGCCTGTCCCTCTGTTGGTGTTCCAGCTTCTTGAGGTGAGAATATAAAAACTGCATTTTAAATTTTTCTATTCTTTTGAGTGAGGCTTCGATGGCTATGTATTTGCCCCTTAGGACTGCCTTTGCTGTATCCCATAGGTTTTGGACCACTGTGTTTTCATTCTCTTTGATCTCCATAAATTGATTAATTTGATTTTTGATTTCCTGGTTTATCGAGTCATTCCTGAGCAGGATGGTTCATAGTCTCCAAGTGTTTGAGTTTCTTCCAAATTTTTCCTTGTGGTTGAGTTCCACTTTCAAAGCGTTGTGGTCTGAGAATATGCAGGGAATCGGTTGAGACCCGTTTTGTGTCCCAGAACATGGTCTGTTCTTGAGAATGTCCCATGGGCATTAGAATAGAATGAGTATTCTTTGGTTCTGGGGTATAGTATTCTAGGTATGTCTATGAGGTCCAACTCGTCAAGTATGGCATTCAAAGCCTTTGATTCTTTCCTTAGTTTTTGCCATGGTGTTTTGTCTATTTCTGATAGTGGGGTATTGAGGTCCCCTACTATTAATGTATTTTTATCTGTATGTCTCTTTATTCTGGTTAAGAGTTGGCTTGTGTATCTTGCTGCTACCCTGTTGGGGGCATATACATTTATAATCGTCATATCCACTTGTTGAATACTTCCTTTAAGAATAATATAGTGCCCTTCTGCATCTCTAACTATAGTCTCTAGTTTAAAATCCAGTTTATCTGATATGAGAATTGCTACCCCAGCTTTCTTTTGAGGTCCATTTGTGTGAAAGATGGTACTCCATCCCTTTACTGACAGTCTGAGTGTATCTTTAGGTTCAAAATGAGTCTCTTGTAGACAGCAAATGGATGGGTCATTTCTTTTTATCCAACCTGCAACCCTGTGGCGTTTATGGGAGCATTTAAGCCATTCATATTGAGACTGAATACTGAGAGATATGATTTTAATGATGCCATATTGCCAGTAAAGTCTTTGTTTGTATCGGTTGTGACTTTCTGTTCTGTATCACTCTTGGGCCTTTTTACCTTTATAGAACTCCCCTTAATATCTCCTGTAGGGCTGGTTTCGTGGTTATGAAATTGGTTAATGACTGGCGATTCTGGAAGGTCTTTATTTCTCCATCAATTCTGAATGACAGCCTTGCTGGATAAAGGATCCTTGGCTGCATGTTTTTCTCTGAAAGGGTTTTTAAAATGCCCCCCTCAACCCTTTCTCTCATTCCAGGTCTGTGTAGACAGGTCTGACGTAATTCTGATACCTTTGCCTTGGTACGTGAGAAATTTCTTTGCCCTGGCTGCTTTCAATACTGGATCCTTGGTTTTAATATTTGCGAATGGCACTATGACGTGACGTGGCGTAGGTTTGTCATGGTTGAGCTTGGGAGGGGTCCTCTCTGCCTCTTGGACACGAATGTTTGTTTCCCTCGCTAGATTAGGGAAGTTTTCAGCCACAATTTGCTCAAATATCTCTTCTAGACCTCTGTTTTTCTCCACCCCCTCGGGGATGCCAATGATTCTGACCTTGGATCGTTTCATTGAGTCAGTAATCTCCCGTAACCTACATTCGTGGGTGTGTTTTTTTTAAGTCCAGCTTCTATTTTCATTTTTTCTTCTACTAACCCATCCTCCAATTCACTAATACATCTTCTGCCTCATTCACCCTGGCCGTCAGAGCCTCTAGTTTTGACTGCATTTGGCTCATAGACTTTTTAATTTCTGCCAGATTCGCTTTCTTTTCCACCCTTAGAGATTCTATATTCTCATTAACATTTTCCTTAATACTTTTTTCAAGTCTACACATCATCTTGACCATTGTTACTCTGAATTCCTTTTCTGATATTTTGGTTACATCCATATCCATTAGTTCTGTGGCAGAGGCCACAGACTCATTGTCTTTTCTTTTTGGGGGAGATTTCTCCTTCTTGTCATTCTGATGAGGAGATGTTGCGGGGTTGTCCAGAGCCCAAATTATTGACCAGAAACCAGGCCGTGTGCCCTTGTTTTATAGGGATCTTAGGGATGTGGGCTTCTTGATTTTTCAGCCTGCCTTCTCGGGGAGGGGCCTGCCGCGCCGATACTCAGGCAACCCTGTTTGGGTAGAGTCTCCGTGTCCCCTGCGAGGGGGATGGGGATGGGCACCCTGTGAGCCAGTGTTTCCAGGCTTTTGTTCTCCGGCGGCTTTCCCTGGAGGTCTGCTGTGCCTCTTCTGAGAGACAGAGCAACAGTGGCCGAATCTCAGCCTCTGTCACAGAACAGAGGGGATCGCGCGCCATTCTCCACTGATGATCTGGCCACTTTAACTCTGTTTCTGTTGGTGCTGCTCAACCCTGCAGCGTCCCGGGATGTGCGCCCCACACCCTGCGTCCCAGCCCTCACTTCCAGGGCCGGCCCGTCTCTGTCCTTTGTGTTTCTAACACCGCCAGCCGCCAGCCGCCCCCATGCGCTCCCGGAGCTCCCTGTCTCAGTCTGGATCCAGTGAGCACTCCGGAGTTCCATGAGAAGTCTGGTGGCACACGCTCCCCGCTCACAGTCACAGTCTGTTTTCTCGCGGGTGCCGGTCTTAGAGTCCGCCAGCTCCCCCGTGCAGGTGGCTACAGCTTCCCGGCGCCCGAACGCGGCGGCTCCCTCCCCCTTCCGTTTATCTTCCAATATCTGTGCGCCCTTTCATGGCTCCCCAATTCGTACCTCAATACTCAGCGCTGGAGATGTTCATTTGTACAGATCCAGATGTATCTTCCTGCGTCTCAGGCTGATTCCGTGGATGTTCAGGCTAGTCTGGTACCTATCCAGTTCGACTCAGGGGACCAGCTAAAAAAAGGGGTCCCCTACTCCTCTGCCATCTTAACCCTCCCCCAAGAAATATTTTTAACATTATTCTGATAGAATTTTTAAACCAATAGTTAAAATCTGATTAGATGACATATCAAATCAGTAATATAAGAAGGAAGGCTGTAGTACTGTTTCAATCATATGATATAGTCAAGATGATGAAATCAAATATTACTGAAAGGAAGGTAGCAAAATATATTCATTCACAAATCACACAATTGTCTACCTCAAAAACTTAAGACAAATATTAAGAAATATTAAATTTAATGAGATCCATTTAATTAATGTAGTGTCAGTAATAACCTGTTAAATACAAGAGAAACCTTATTTATAAATGAACCAAATGTTCAGTGTATGAATTCTACTGAAAAAACATAAATTTTTCTGAAATATTTGAAACCCTGTATGATATAGGAAATGAAACCATGCAAATGGAAGGAAAAAGACTCCAAGTAATAGAAATATCAATTTTCACTGACCAATCTGTGCAGTAACTGCAATGCTCATTAAAAGTCCAGTGAAAATCTTTTAAAACATTAAAAACTAATTCCAATGTCCATTTTAAAGCTTGGAAAATTTTGCAAAGGAAATGAAATGGAAATTGGAGAAGAAATGATAATGCTTTTTATGAAAGATATTACAATATATCCTAAACCTATACATATTAAACTGATTAATTTGACCAAAGTTGAACAGATAGATATAACAAAACACAGTTAAGATTGTGATACAAATAGAGTATTTAGTATATGATAGAAAGTCATCACAATTATGTAGGTAATGAAGAGTTATTCAATCTAATACAGCACTCTATGTTAAAATACACTGGAATTAAAACAAAAATAAATTCAGAATATTCGATAGTTGTTAAACATGTACCTCAACATTGGGAATATAAAATTTAAAGTATCTTATCATACATTTTATAGAAAGTTTGAAGTAAGTTCTGGATGATTAGAAGACTTAAATGTACAAGTAAAAGTATACAATTTTAATAAAATATGTATGAATTAATTTTAAAACTTGAGGTTAAAGAGGTCTTTCTAGATTTACTCCAAATTCAGAAAGTAGATTCCATTTTTGTATTTTCTCCTCAACAGAATGAATAAGCCTGTTGCTGCTATAGAATTGGGGAAGCAGTGCTACTCATTCTCAGCCTATGGGAAATGTGAAGTGGTACAGTCATTCCAAAAGGCAGTTGAGTCATAAAAGTAAAAACAAACAAACAAAAAGCCTCAGTAATCCTATTGGAATGATTTTGAAAGGAATTAGACAAATGAGCACAATGTATTTGTAACATTATTTTACTTATGAGCATTTTGAATAATGTGAACTAATTGGAAACATATTGTTTAAGAATAACAGTGATTAAGTAAGTGGATACATTCATATAAAGCAAGTTGAAAAATGAATATTAAATCTACCGTAACCAGTGTGAAAAGATATCAAGAAGTCAAGGAAACGTTTATAGAGAAAAAAAAATCCCCTTATTTTGGGGGGAGTGGCATTTTCCATGAGTAAATGTGTCAGACTCTTTCCAAATTTCTACATGTGGTGGGATTTTAAATAACCTTATACTTGTTTCTTTATCCCCAACTTGATTTGCTCTATTTTTAGAGGTAATACTGATTTTTTAAATTTGAAAATAAATGTGTCAAAATAAATTGAGGGGATGGAAACCTTTATATAGGAGCCATTTCCAATACACAGTAAAACACAGTGTTTAAGGGCACAGACACAAGGTCCAAATGGTTTCCATCCCCAGATCCCCCATTTACCTGCTGTGTGTTCTCTGTGAGTTTCTCAGCTGCCAGAAGCGTTCGTTTCTTCATCTGTTAAAGGCAGATACTAATAGTCACTATCTCCTATAGGTGTTTTGAGGACGAAACGAGTTGAAACAAGAAAACATCAGAAAGTGCTTGGACATACACTAAGTGCTAAATAAGTGTTATCTATTACAATAATTTTGACGATTTTCAGGAAACAGACCTAGAGTTTTCAGACTGGTAACAGTGGTTGAATAAATCTGGCAGACAGAAAGCTAGCATGCTTTTATCAGGTTGTTTCAGTAGGAATAGAAGAGCAAAGATATGATATTGCTTTTTGTTTTTCTGATCTCAATATTCAGAAAAAAAGGAGATGGGAGACCCAATATACTTCACATACTATTTTCAAAAAGGTACTAGAGCTTTGAGGAATATTTTATGTTCATCTATCATACAGTTTTAAGTCTGAGAATAAGATCAGAAGGATATAAAACAACATGAATGAAAATCATTCAAATAAAGTAAGTTAACAAAGGAAAAGGGTGACTGGAAGAGAAGTAGATGGTGCGGAACATAAAAAAGGAGGTGATTATGGAACCAGATGCTGGAGAATTAAAGATGGGGTTTCTACCTTCCTGCACAGGCTCTGATTTTCACCCTCAGCAGCTTCAAGGGATTGAGAACCACAGAGAGATTCACTTCCTTTTAGATTCATCATTATTAATTAATACATATAGTTATAAATAGTTCTTACCATTAGGAATGAAACCAATTACAATACTGGGTATTAATAACTAATATCTATTCCATTTTTGGCTGTCTATAGACATTAGGAATTTTAGGAACATTGGCTTTTTTTCCAAGGGTCAAGTTACCTGAGAGGCAGAACAGAGTAACAGAGAAATTGAACAATCTGGTGCGATGAGTAGCAATTGTGTGGTTTTGACAGTATTTTTTTCAAATTTGAAGTTAGAGATGTTATGCATTACAGATGTTTTATAAATTATAGAATTGTTGAAAGTTATCATTATCATGAATCTCTGTTTATATCTGTTTGGCATCAATATCATGTAACAGAATAAATACCACTATACACTCTTTTTTTTTTTAAAGATTTTATTTATTTATTCGACAGAGATAGAGACAGCCAGCGAGAGAGGGAACACAAGCAGGGGGAGTGGGAGAGGAAGAAGCAGGCTCATAGCGGAGGAGCCTGATGTGGGGCTCGATCCCAGAACGTCAGTATCACGCCCTGAGCCGAAGGCAGACGCTTAACCACTGTGCCACACAGGCACCCCACCACTATACACTCTTAATTGCTAATTCCACTTAGAATTTTAAGAAATAATAAGTTGGCATTTCAAAAAATATGAAAGCTTAAAGGATAAGCTCAAAAATGTCACTTGGAGTTTTAATACCTAAAATTATTCTATATAGAGTTCTAGAGACAAAGAAATTTTTGTTTTTTGGAAAAAATTTTGTTCATGTGTTAAATATACCTAAATGCTGCTTTCCAGTCTTCACAAACCACTTAATAAGCAAACAGAGTATCCCACCTAGGGCTTCACTGTAGGGTTGCTTGGATTTCCATCTGTACAGCTATTACTTGGGATCGCTTTTGTGAAGAAATTATTTTCTGTTTAAAGGAGACCCAGAAGCTGTTTAATTAAGGTGAATCTATTTTCTAGAGGGATTAGCTCCAGAACACCAGTCGTTTTTAGCTAAAGTTGCAAAGCTTTTTATAGCAAATATATTGGCTAAGTCCCTATACATAGAGCTCGAAAAATAGCAGATAACAAAATAAGGAGAACATAATGAGTCTGAGGATAATAAGAATACAGTCTAGTTTATGAAGTGTGAATTGCGTAGATGAGGAAGGATCAAGACAAGGTAACAGTGCAGAAACAACTTGCAAAAGCCTGAGGATCTTTTTTCTGCAAAATTGAATCCATAAATATTTATTGTTTCAGGCAGGACTGATTGAAGAGTGGGAAGGCAATAGGTTCAACATTAAAGAATTAAGGATATAGTCCCTAGTGACTACTTGTTCTCCTCCTCATCTCAGCAATATAAACTACAAGGAAAGGGGAGGCATTGTGACTATGCAATGGCATGATGTATTATCTGTGCTGACTTGACGAAAGTCTGAAGAAGTGATCCATTTTGTGGCCAGTTGTTTAGAAATATCAGTATTTTGGTTCATATATTATTAATAAATAAAAAGCCCAACTTGCCTTATCATTTTACCTTTTATTCTTAATTTCATAGTATTGACTTTCCCAGGATAATAATTTACCTTACTTACAATACATTTTATCATCACAGTATTATAATGGGAGCGAAGTAGGTGATTTGGTGTCTGAGGCAAACTTGTTTGCTACCTGACTGGGCAGTTTTGGGTGGTAACCCTTAAAGTCTGGTATTTAGAATTTTGATCACAGACACTTCAGTGTTCAAAACCAAGTGTTAGTGTCAGTTCTGGTGCTCTGTGAAGCAGGGACCATGGCAGAATTATATGATACTTCTTGGCGGAAATGTCCGTAAAGGGGAAGAAGAGCAGTAGTGGTAGGGAAAGGCTTCCTAGCAAAATGCCATGTGGCTCTTGTTTTTGTTTTGTTTTGTTTTAATTTAAATTTTATTGTTATGTTAGTCACCATACAGTATATCATTAGTTTTTTATAGTGTTCTCTGATTCATTGTTTGCAGGTAACACCCAGTGCTCCATGCAATACGTGCCCTCCTTAATACCCATCACCAGGCTAACTCATCCGTCCCCTCCTCCCTGAAACCCTCAGTTTGTTGCCCAGAGTCCATAGACTCTCATGAATTGTTTCTCTCTCTGATTCCCCCCCTTCGTTTTTCCCTTCCTTCTCCTAATGTCCTCAATGCTGTTCTTTATGTTCCACATATGAGTGAAACCATATGATAATTATCTTTCTCTGCTTGTCTTATTTCACTTAGCATAATCTCCTCCAGTTCTATCCATGTTGATGCAAACAGTGGGTATTCATCCTTCCTGATGGCTGAGTAATATTCCATTGTATATATGGACCACAGCTTCCTTATCCATTCATCTGTTGAAGGGTATCTCAGCTCCTTCCACAGTTTGGCTGTTGTGGACATTGCTGCTATGAAAATTGGGGTGCATGTCCCCCTTCTTTTCACTACATTTGTATCTTTGGGGTAAATACCCAGTAGTGCAATTGCTGGGTCATAGGGTAGCTCTATTTCTAATTTTTTGAGGAACCTCCACACTGTTTTCGAAAGTGGCTGTACCAACTTGCATTCCCACCAACAGTGTAAGAGGGTTCCCTTTCCCCACATCCTCTCCAACATTTGTTTTTTCTTTCCTTGTCAATTTTTGCCATTCTAACTTGTGTAAGGTTGTATCTCAGTGTAGTTTTGATTTGAGTTTCCCTGATGGCTAATGATGTTGAACAGTTTTTCAGGTGTCTGTTAGCCATTCGTATGTTTTCTTTGGAGAAGTGTCTGTTCATGTCTTCTGCCCATTTTTTGCCTTGATTATTTTTTGGGGGGTGTTTTCTCTTTTCTTTTGGATAAGTGTAGCCAGTGGTTTATCGATCTTATTAACTCTTTCAAAGAACCATCTTCTAGTTTCATTGTTCTGCTCTACTATATTTCTGGTTTCTAATTCATTGGTCTCTGCTCTAATCTTAAGTATTTCTCTTTTCTGTATAGCTTAGGGTTTATTTGTTGTTCTTTCTCTAGTTTTTTAAGGTGTAAAGTTAGTTTGTGCATCAGGATTTTTCAATTTTTTTGAGCGAGGCTTGGATGGCTATGTATTTCCCCCTTAGGACTGCCTTTGCAGTATCCCACGGATTTTGGACCAATGTGCTTTCATTCTCATTGGTTTCCATGAATTGTTTAAGTTTGTCTTTGATTTCCTGATTGACCCAAGATGGTCTTTGGCTTTCAAGTGTTTGAATTTCTTCCAAAGTTTTTCTTGTGTTTAAGTTCCAGTTTCAAAGCATTGTGGTCTGAGAATATGCAGGGAATAATCTCAGTCTTTTGGTATCAGTTGAGACCTGATTTGTGACCCAGTATCTGGTCTGTTCTGGAGAAGGTACCATGCGTGTTTGAGAAGAATGCATATTCTGTTGTTTTAGGGTGGAATGTTCTGTATATCTCTCTGAGGTCCATCTGGTCCAGTGTGTCATTCAAAGCACTTGTTTCTTTGGTTTTTTTTTCTGCTTAGATGATCTATTGCTGAGAGTGAAGTGTTGAGGTCTCCTACTATTAACGTATTATTATCAATATGTCTCTTTATTTTGGCTAACAGTTGGCTTATGTAGTTGGCTGCTACCATGTTGGGGGCATAGATATATACAATTGTTAGATCCTCTTGTTAGATAGACCCTTTAAGAATGATATAGTGTCCTTCTGTATCTCTTACTACAGTCTTTAGCTTAAAATCTAATTTGTCTGATTTGAGAATTGCTACTCCAGCTTTCTTTTGAGGTCCATTGACAGGCAAAATTGTTCTCCATCCCCTCACTTTCAACCTGGAGGTATCTTTAGGTTCACAATGAGTCTCTTATAGACAGCATATGGATGGGTCATGTGTTTTTATCCAATCTGCAACCCTGTGACATTTCATGGGAGCATTTAGGCTGTTCATGTTGAGAGTGATTATTGAAAGATATGATTTTATTGTCATCATGTTGCCTGTAAAGTCCTTGTTTCTATAGATTGTCTCTGTAAGTTCCTCTTTTTTTTTTTTAAGATTTTATTTATTTATTTGACAGAGAGACAGCCAGCGAGAGAGGGAACACAAGCAGAGGGAGTGGGAGAGGAAGAAGCAGGCTCCCAGTGGAGCATGGAGCCCGATGTGGGGCTCGATCCCAGGACCTTGGGATCACGCCCTGAGCCGAAGGCAGACGCTTAATGACTGAGCCACCCAGGCGCCCCTGTCTCTGTAAATTTCTGTTCTGTATCTCTCTTGGGGTCTTTCTCCTTTTATAGAATCCCCCTTAATATTTCTTGTAGGGGTGGCTTGGTGGTCACATATTCTTTCAGTTTCTGCTGGTCTTGGAAGCTCCTTGTCTCTCCATCCATTCTGAATGACAGCCTTGCTGGTAAAGTATCCTTGGCTGCATGTTCTTCTCATTTAGTACCCTGAATATGTCTTGCCAGCCCTTTCTGGCTTGCCAGGTCTCCATGGACAGGACGTTATTCTGATGTTCCTCCCTCTGTATGTAAGAAATCTCTTCTGCCTCACCACTTTCAAGATTGTTTTCCTTGGATCTAAGATTTGCAAATTGTGCTATTATATGTAGTGGCATCAGTCTGTTCCCATTGAGCTTGGGAGGGGTCCTCTCTGCCTCTTGGACATGAATGCTTCTCAGCTACATTTGCTCAAATATATCTTCTAGAACTCTCTCTCTCTCTCCACCCCTGCAGGGATCCCAATAATTCTGATATTGGAATGTTTCATTGAGTCAGTGATCTCTCTCAGTTTGATCCCTTGGGTTTTAATCTGTTTTTCCCTATGCCAGCTTGGTTTCCTTCTTTACTATCATCTTATCCTCTAGCTCACTAATTTATTCTTCTGCCTCGTTTACCCTGGCAGTCAGAGTTTCGACTGCATTTCGTTCATAGCATTTTTAAGTTAGGCCTGATTAGATCTCATTTCTGCCCTGAGAGATTCTATATTGTCATTAATATTTCTCTCAAGCCTGGATATTGCCTTCATAATTGTCATTCTGGAGTCTATTTCTGATACCTTGGTTATATCCACAACCATTAGTTCTGTGGCCAAAGCCACAGTCTCTGCTTCTTTTCTTTGTTGGAGGTTCCTCCTCTTAGTCATTCTGTTGAGGGGTGGTTGAGGGAATGTACAGAGTCCAAAATATTAATCACAACCCAAGCAAGATGCACCTGTTTTATAGGAACCTTAGGGTTGTCAGCCTCTTGTTCTTCCAGCCTGTCTTCTGGGGGAGGGCTCTGCCGTGCTGTCACTCAGGAAACCCTGTTTGGGCAGAGTTGCCCTGCCACTGTGCAGGGGGGTTGGTGGGAATGGGCTCAGTGAAAATCGGTTTTGGGGAGATTTTGTTCTCTGGTGGCTTTCTCTGGTGGCTTTCACTGGCAGCTTTCCGTGTCTCTCCCAAGAGTCAGAGCAGACCTCTGTCTCAGAACAAAGAGATCGCAGTCTGCTCTTCACTAAGCTCTCCAGGCCACACTATCTCCCTTTCTGTCTGTGCTGCTAAAAACCACAGTCTCCTGGGTTGTGTGCCCCACAGCAGTACTCCCAGCCCTTGCTCCCAGGGCCAGGCTTGTCTCTGCCCTTTGGGCTTCTAAAACTGCAAGCCGCCCCTGGTTTTCACACATGCACCTGTAGCTCCCAGTTTTAGTCTGGGGGGCTGCCTTAAAGTCCTTTCCCCACCACTCCTCGTGTACAAATCTGTACCTGGTCCCCGGGGCGGAAGATTTTTGCCTTCCCAGCACAAGTTCATGGAGGCTCCCTTCCCCTTCTGTTTATCTTCCAATATCTGCCCAAAGAATCACGGCTCCCCGCTTCATACCTCGAGACCAACCGCTAGAGATACTCTGTTTGTAGAGATCCAGATATATCTTCTTACATCTCAGGCTGATTTTGTGGGTGTTCAGAATGGTCTGGTAGATTTCCAGCTCAATTCAGGGGACCAGTTGAAATAGGGTCCTCTACTCCTCCACCATCTTTTTTCCTCTGTCATGTGGCTCTTGTGAAAAAAGAGGGGAAAGGAGGGTGAGTGGGTGGAGTAGCCTCAGACTGCAGTGCAGCTCTGAGAAAACCTCATTTCAGGTTCATGGGAGGCTCCAGAGCAAAGATTGCCCATTAGAAGAATTCCACATGGGGCAGGAATGTCCTAGCTCTGGTATGCCCACTGTTGTCCATCATTGGCTGGGAGAAGCCTGGGCAGACTGTGGCCTCTGTGAATGCTACATTGGAATCTGAAATTGCAACAGCTAGAAGCTATCCATTAAGTTCTTTCCATGAAGCCAGTTTTGTCTTGAAGGGAGACATGAGAGGTGCACTCCTGTGGCTAAGTACAGTGTTAGAGATTCCCTCCCTATTATATAGCAGATTTCACAACATTTGAAGCCTTTGTTTGATTTTTTCATTGTTCTGGTACTTTTGGTTTTCTTTCAAAAGAAGCTCATTTTTCTTTACTAATACCTATTTGCTTCTAAAACGCTATTACATCTGCCTTTATATTACTCTTTACTCCAGCAATTCCTATTCTCATGAAGTTTACCATCTATCTAGAAAAACAAATGAAACAGGCAATATTGTATATTAAATGCTATTTTAAGTAGGTAGACTGTCCTAGATTGAGGAATCTATAGAAAGGATATGTAACTTTTAAACAAAAATATTGTCTAGGAACAATAAATTTATTTCTGTCTCTTTTCTGTGTGTGTACTCTTAATCCCCATTATGTCACACATCCCCTCATTCACATTTCTGTCTTTTTATGCATTTTATTTAGTGCTCTTGCCTGATTGAACTGGTCAGAACTTCCAAAAAAAATGCCAAATATTAGTATTAAGAGGAAGCATGTTTTTCTCATTTCCACTTTTAGGCAACTTGTGCTGGAGATGTAATTAGCTCAAGTAATTTTCATTATAATTCCTTTTCTAAGTTTTATCATGAATGTGGATTGGATTTTTTCAAATGCTCTTTCTATATCTATTCAGATATTTGTATGACCCCCCCCCCCCCCATTTTTAAACTTGGTGATCCACTTCCAATCAACCTTGAACTCCTGGTATTAAATTAATTTGGCATAATGTTTTCTTCTTATTAGATATTGTTCCAGTTTCTTTGCTATGGTTTTGGAATTTCATGTGTATGTTCATGAGAATGAATGGCCTATAACTTTTCCTTTTTATGTCTTTATCTGATTTCATGTCAAATTTATGTTGTCTTCATAAACAAAATTGGAAAAAGTGTTTGCATTGTTCCAAAACCCTTTCTTCCTAGTCTGTGGACATCTTGGAGGAAAAAATATAGAAGGAAAGATAGAAATGACCTGGTCAATCTCCTTGCAAGCATACTAATTGGACCAATTGATAGTATTTATTATTGGAAAGAAAATGGGGAGTCTTCACATAGGGAGTCCTTTTAGCAGGCTACACTTGACCTGTCTAGGTTGCTAGTGGTAAATTAGCCTGCAATTTATGGATTTATTGGATAGAGTCAGCTAATAAATGTCAGCTATCCAATTATCAGAGTAAACGTTGAAGATGTTTTATGACCAAAATAAGCTCCTTTTCTGTAAATGATGCTATTCAGGCATTATCAGAGCCGAGTCTTCATTGTTCTCTCTGGTTCAGGTACTTCCTACAATACCGTGAACAAACTTGGAGATTCAGGTTAGTGGTCTCAGAAGACTCCATTTTTGACCTTTGTATTTTGTGTCCTTTGAATTACTAGTAAATTTTGATACTGGAGAATATTTTTGATTATCCAACTTTGTTATTTCAGCCTAATACAAGGTGTTTCTACTTTTTCTCTTCTCAAGAGAACTTTATGTAAAAAACACTTTTTTTTTCTTTCTTAAATGTTTTGCAGTATTTACCAGGAAAGCCATTTAGGCCTGTGCTTCTCTTTGTGGAAAGCTGTATCAGTCAGGAATCAGACATCAAAGAGGACACACACATTATTTGAACAGAGTTTAAGATAAAAATTAAGCATGTATCAAGTTGTTAACTAGGTATCTGAAAGTGTATAAAGATAGCTCTCTATTGTCATGGAGTTAGGAAGCGGCTACCATTCCTAAGGGTGAGGGAACAAAGGTAAGAAATTAGAATTACTGAAATTTTGTTGTTTAGAAAAAGGGTCCTATGGAGCTGAAAATCCTTTTTTGGAGGGAGCGTGTCTTGGCTATTGCTTGTTACTCTGAACTCAGAAGAGAGGTGTGATAGCCCTGGGACCCAGAGTTTTTGAAGATAGAGTACCAGCATGCTGGTGTTATCGCTTAGAAAGTACAATAAGGCTAGTCCTTGAAACTGTTGGAGAAACAGCAACCTGAATTCACCTTCCGCCATAGAAAAGAAACATCACTGTAGTAGGTATGGCAATGTTCCCACAGCACAGCAAGCAGAGGGGAAGCCCAAAGCTTTCTCTGCCTTTGCAACCTCCCTCTAGCATGCTCTATCATTGGACCATAAAATGCAGCTAGATGGCAAAACAGGATTGTGGTTTGCAGAGTCCCAATATAAGAAAGCAGAGAATAAAAGGGTGGGTTTTGAGCTGGGAGACATTAATAATTAGGACAAAATGTTTTAATTAAAGGTTCAATTTGTTTAATAGATACAGTTGCATTGAGATGTTTTTGCTTTAGTAGCTAGTTTTTTATAGGAATTTTCCTATTTCATGTAAAATTTTAAATTTACTGGTGTAAAGTTGGACATAATATCATCTTATAATATTTTTAAAGACTGCAGCATCTGTAGACATGTCTCCTTTTTTATTTCTGACATTGGGCATTTGCGCCTTTTTTTCTTCTTGATCAGTCTTGCTAACATACTGTCAATTTTGTTGGTCCTTTGAAACAATCAACTTTGGTTTTTTTGAGTCTTTGGATTTAACATTTTTTTATTTAATTAATTTTTGTTCTTATTATCTTCTTCTAGTTTCTTTAGGTGAATTCTCTTGAAATGAACACTTGGATCACTCATGTGTGTCCTTTCTCTTTTAAAAATATGTTCATATATATATATACATAAATAAAAATCTTTTTAAAATGTTCATAAATTAATATCCCCACAAACATGGTTGTAGCTATATTCCATATGTGCTCATGTAGGTATTGTTTTTTTGTTAGTATTCAGTTAAACACTTTTTTCTTAATTTCCATTGTAGCTCTTTTTGAAACATGGATCACTTAGAAGTGAATTGTGTGGAATTGCTGATGTGTTAAATGAAATGTGTATGCTTAAGAAATTAGATGGACAGTAGGACCTCATATTGTAGTGTATCAGTTAGACTACTAATTATGTTGTCTAGCAAGAATTCAATGCAGATTCAGTGTTGTTATATTCCTCCAATAAAGCAGTATGAAAGGACATTATGTATGGACGTTATATATAGCCTTCAAATCACTTCTGAATAATGGCTCCTAAAACTAAAACTAAAGACTTATTATCAATGTGTACAGCTGAGATAATTTCATCTTAAAAATATCCCAAGAAGCCATATGTCCCCATGAATGCCTGTAGGCAGATCTGTGTACTGTTTCATGATTATGTGGTTTGGGGAAACATCCAGACTTTCTTTCTGCAAACAGCTCTTGAAATAGTTTGTACTTCTCTTTTTAAAAATATTATCAGAAAGTAAAAATTATAACTGTAATTATTTATATATTTTTATTAGTTTAGTTATGTCATCATCACTTTATTTTATTATTTTTTATAATAATATTTTTTATTGGGGCGCCTGGGTGGCACAGCGGTTAAGCGTCTGCCTTCGGCTCAGGGCGTGATCCCGGCGTTATGGGATCGAGTCCCACATCAGGCTCCTCTGCTGGGAGCCTGCTTCTTCCTCTCCCACTCCCCCTGCTTGTGTTCCCTCTCTCGCTGGCTGTCTGTATCCTGTCAAATAAATAAATAAAATCTTTAAAAAAAAAAATAATAATATTTTTTATTATATTATGTTAGTCACCATACAATACATCCCTGGTTTTTTATGTAAAGTTTGGTGATTCATTAGTTGCATACAGCACCAGTGTACCATGCAATACGTACCCTTCTTACTACCCATCACCACGCTATCCCATTCGCCCATCCCCCTCCCCTCTGAAGCCCTCAGTTTGTTTCTCAGAGTCCATAGTCTCTCATGCTTCATTCCCCCTTCTGATTACCCTCCCTTTCTTTATCCCTTTCTTCCCCTACCGATATTCCTAGTTCTTATATTCAATAGATGAGAGAAAACATATGATAATTGTCTTTCTCTGCTTGACTTATTTCACTTAGCATTATCTCCTCCAGTGCCGTCCATGGTGCAGCAAATGTTGAGAACTCGTTCTTTCTGATAGCTGAGTAATATTCCATTGTATATATGGAGCACATCTTCTTAATCCAGTCATCTGTTGAAGGGCATCTCGGCTCCTTCCACGATTTAGCTATTGTGGACAATGCTGCTATGAACATTGGGGTGCATATGGCCCTTCTTTTCACTACGTCTGTATCTTTGGGGTAAATACCCAGTCATCACTTTATTTTATTGGTATAGAGATTGATATGGTAATATTAATTGGTATAGGGATAAGACACAAGAAATTATGACTTTTCTTCTTCTATTCACAGGAATGAGCTAGAAATTAGGATATTTTAAGGGTGTGCCAATTTAATTTTATTCAGAAAATGGCATGCATCATCCAGGGCTATAATATATGCTCTATTACAATAACAGTTTCATTTAAGAAGATTATAAGATGCTGACATGACTGGTCTTGCCCAGTCTAACCCTACTAACAGTAACACCACAACACACACATTTTCCTTCTGTATATTTTACTATTTATGTATAATACAGCATACACTTTGGGGGGTCGTTGGTTGAGGGCTTCCCTCAAAGGCAAAAATTGGTTAGGTCTACTGCCCAGAACATGCCTAGTTTGAAGCCTGCAGGAAAGAAAGATTGTGTGGTATGTGGGTTTTTGTTCTTACTGTTTTTTGAAGGCCACAGAGAAAGCCTTTCCTTTATTTTTTCATTAATATTGCAATCTATAATACTTGAAGTATACAAAACAATGTAAGTAAGTCTTGAAGAAAAGCATGCAATGAACAGTGGTAGGATGGTAGATAGAGCATACCAATTCCATTTTAGCTGTCTCAGCTCCTTCTGGAGTCCATCTGTCTCCTGGCTGGAGTATTAGTTCTGCTGCTCTCAAGTTGGAGCTTTCGTTAGTGACTCCAAAGCATCTGCTCCAGTTGTTCTGTGTCCCAGCCACTGGGACAGGGGAAAAAGGAAGTGGAGTCTTTCAAGAGATGGCTGAAGTTGCACAAATTACTTCTTATATTCTGTTGCCAGAACTCAGTCCTGTAGCCACATTTAGCTGTGGAGATTAGGAAATCTCTGCAGCTGGGTGGCCATGTGTCCAGATGAATCTTGGGGCTGTTCTGTTGGGGAACAAGTAGCAGCCAGTTACTGACACACAGTGTATTCACATGTTTGGTTTTACAGGACAAAACCAAGTTGTTTTTCAAGGGTTAAGTCCATTTTCACCCACCAGCAGGGCATAACATTTCCATTAATACACTTCAGTATATGTTCTCAAGAATAATTGTTACTGTCAGATTTTTTTCTCTTACCAATTTAACAGGTGTAAGGTGGTATTTCATTATGATCTTGTTACATTTTCTTGATTACTAATGAGGTTGAGTGTGTAGCGTCCTGTGGTATTTCTTTTCAGAAATAAATACCTGTTCGAATTCCTTGCTCTTGGTCTCCCCTTTCAGGTCATCTTTTTTATTCATTTCTAAGAGGATTTAAGATCTTTGTATAAAATTATTGTGTTGTTTTCACTGATGGTTGCTTTTTGGCTTTCTTCTCATCACTTAAAATTTCTTTTGCTTTGAAGCAGCACATTCTTGTCTTTCCCTATCTTCCCAGCTTTCTTTTCTTTAATGTAAGGTAAAATTATAATCATAAAAATCATTTATTAACCTGAGGAAATAATGTTTCAAGGGATTGCGAATACTTCTTCCTGTGTATTTAACAAAAATGTCAAGAGAAACTCCACCTTTATATCAACAATGAAGACCTGGAAACTTGAACTGTAGGGTTGATGCTATGGAGTACATGGGCAATACCATTACATTAGATTCATTTATTTTTAAGTAGATGCAGACCACTCAAATATCCTTAGTATCTTCTCTAGCTAAGTTAGAGTTCAGGTGAGTAAAACATGTAATTTGAGAAATGAGAATAATGATAATTAACCCAGAGTGGTTTTGTACTAATACATAAGCTTGGTAAAATGCTTAGCATGCTGTTGGGAACATCAGTAGTGTTAAATAATGGTAGCAATGATCATTTTTATAGTTATCATTGTTATCATCTGGCAACCTTTGAATAAATACAAAGGCATATTTATGCAAATTATGATTATCAATTACTATCCTCTCCAAGTAGTAGGAATACAAGTGTTGGATTTTTTAAGATTTATTTATTTATTTATTTATTTATTTATTTATTTATTTGAGAGAGAAAGGGGATAGAGAGGCAGGGGAGAGAGAGAATCCTCAAGCAGAATCCCAGCTGAGCATGGAGCCTGATATGGGTCTCAATCCCATGACCCTGAGATAGTGACCCGAGCCAAAATCTAGAGTCAGATGCATAACCAACTGAGTCACCCAGGCATCCCCAGTGTTGGAATTTTTGAACATATTTTTGTAATGGAATAAACACAAACTGTATACATCTGGGAATACTTCAAGATTCTGGATATGAATAAGTCACATTTCCAGTTTAGTTTAGTGGTCAAAATGTGGCCAAATTGGAATGTGTTTTCTGATTACCTGTAAAAACTAAAAATTATCCCATATACTGACTTCTCAGTCTCTTTATGGCATTCCTAATCTCTTTATTTCTCAATGTATAAATGGCTGGATTCAGGAGAGGTGTGATTACTGTGTAAAACACTGCAAGAAACTTGTCCACCCAAGTGATGCTAAGTGGCCACAGATAGATGAAGATGCAGGGTCCAAAGAATAGCAGCACCACTGTGATGTGGGAAGTACAGGTAGAGAGTGCCTTTGATGCTCCATCCTTTGAGTGAATGCGAACAGTTACTAGGATATAGGTGTAGGAGATTAGTAAGAGAATGAAGCAAGTTGTTGCCAAAACCCCACTGTCAGCATTTATCAACATTCCCAGAGAATGTGTATCCATGCAGGCCAGTTTGATCACCAAAGGAATATCACAGAAAAAACTGTCCACTCTTCTGGGTCCACAGAAGGGCAGATCAAAAATCATGGCTAGTTGGCTCATGGCATGCGCAAAGCCAATGATCCATGATATCAAAACTAGCCGGAGGCACTTTTGTCTGTCCATGATGCTGGAGTAATGGAGTGGTTTGCAGATGGCCACATAACGATCATAGGCCATTGTCACAAGCAGCACCATCTCACCCCCTCCAAAAAAATGCACACAGAGGATCTGGGTCATGCAGCCGCCAAAGGAGATGATCTTATTATCCTTTAGGAGGTCTGTGGTCAGTTTTGGGGTAGTGACTGAGGAAAGGCAGAAGTCCACAAATGAGAGATTGGCTAAGAGGAAGTACATTGGGGAATGGAGATGAGGGTCAGTGATGAATAAAAGCACGACAAGGAGGTTGCCCACAACAGTCAGCAGGTAGAGCATTGAAAAAGGCAGTAAGAGGAAGGTCTGGAGCTCCCTTGAATCACAAAGTCCATGAAAAATGAACTCAGACACCACGGACTGATTTGCTTCCTCCATTTAGTACATGGTGTTCTAATGCAGCCCAAAGAAAGAGATGAACTAAGAACTTCTAGAATGGAAAGAAGAACCTCATTAAAGCTCAGGTGCTAGAGAGCAGGCAAGTTCTACTCATGTGCAAAATCAAATCTTACCATTGTACCAGCTCAAAATTGAAAATAAAGTTTTCTTGAATTTAAGGTAGACACAGTCTTATAGTCAAGATGGAGAGCTAAGTAAAGAAGGGTAGGTCAAAAACCTTACGTATCAGAAGTATAGTTGTTATGGGAATCAAACATGAGTGTTCTGATTAAAAATGTCAATAGTAATGTATTACGGAAATACTTTCTCCTGAACTTGAATCTACCTCTTCTGTAGGGAGAGTGCACAGCTTTAAAATATATTCAGAGGGGCTCCTGGGTGGCTCAGTCATTAAGCATCTGCCTTTGGCTCAGGTCATAACCCCAGCAGCCTGGGATCAAGCCTTGTGCTTGGCTCCCTGCTCACTGAGGAGCCTGATTCTCCCTATCCTGTTTCCCCCTGCATGAGTACCCTCTCCTGCTGTCTCTCTCTGTCAAATAAATAAATAAAATCTTTAAAAAGGTAAATAAATAAAATAAAATAAGATAAATATATATTCCAAGGTTCTATCTCCCCAGGGCAATAATTGAATGCTACCTTTCTGATACAGAACATACGTCTCAGAAACAAATCTATTGCTAAGTGGATATGTGTTAGCAGACTGTACTGAACCAAATTATTTCACAAACTCTGGGAAAAACTGTTCATCAAATGACTCGAGAAAAGATATTTGTGTTCCAAAAGAGACCCCAGGAGTTGACTATGGATTTCTAATATCCAGTATTTCCCTGCATTTAGAATCTCCCCATGAAAGGATATTTCTACAAACTCATGTATTCCTTGGCCTGAGTAACATCATTTTTGAAAATATATTGACTAGTCCTTGGTTCTCCTTAGTAACAGAGATTTCTTTCCTGAGATTGGATTAAATGACAGATATGTGCAAACTAGTTTTACTTCTAACTGTACCTCATTGGAAAAAATATAAAGTCTAAATTCATATGTACCTAAACTATTGACATACTCTTATTGACCTCTGTGAAAATGCATACATTTACAATTTCCTTAAGCCAGGAGGCCAAGTCCTTCTCTTTTTCCATTCTTTCTTGTATCTTTTTTTTTTTTTCAGGCTATGAGTTCAGATTATAGAGTTGACTAAGTAGCTCTTAAATTGTACCAAATCTATGTTAAGCCCCTTAAAAGCATGTATCTGTTTTGCTTTTTATTTGTCTGTTTGTATTCCTTCCATAGGGGTTAAAGCATCTTAGATTTCCACCAGCAGTGTACGAATTACCTGTTTCTTCTCAAGCCTCTCCAGTGCAGTGTTATTGTCATATGATGTTGAGAAATGGCAACTAAAGGTAGTTTTATTTTATTTTTTTAAAGATTTATTTATTTGAGAGAGTGAGTGTGTGTGTGTAAGTGTGAACATGGCAGGGAGGGGCAGGAGGAGAGGGAGAGAGAATACCAAGCTAACTGTGCATTGAGTGCTGAGCCTGATGCTGGGCTCCATCTCAAGACCCTGAGGTCAGGACCTGGCTAAAACTGAGAGTCTGGCCCTTACCCGACTGAGCCACCCAGGCACCCCTTGAATGTAGTTGTAATTTCTTATTGTGAGATTAAGTGGTTTTCCCATTTTTAAGAATTAAATGCCTTTCCTTTTCTTTGAACTGCATACTCCTCTTTTTTTGTATGTTTCATTCTTTGGGGTTTTGCTCTTTCTCCTTCTAAGTTTTTATTTTCGTCAAAAAAAAGACTTTTTTGTTTTTTGTTTTTTGGGGTTTTTTATTTTTATATATTTATTTTTTTTAAGATTTTATTTATTTATTTGACAGAGAGAGACAGCCAGCGAGAGAGGGAACACAAGCAGGGGGGTGGGAGAAGAAGAAGCAGGCTCCCAGTGGAGGAGCCTGATGTGGGGCTCGATCCCAGAATGCCAGGATCACGCCCTGAGCCGAAGGCAGATGCCGAAATGACTGCGCCACCCAGGCACCCCGACTTTTTTGTTTTTAAACAAAAGCAACATGTGGATGTGATATCCTTGCCACTATCATCTCACTACTAATTCTAATTATTTTATTTATATTATGTATTTATTTTTGGTAAGAATATTTAACATAAACATCACAAGCTATATACACATATTTCAGAAATTACATATTTTCCAAGTTGTAAAATAACAAATAATAAAGCTTGAATTTAAACTGAGGTCTGGGGCTGCCTGGTTGGCTCAGTTGGTGAAGCATCTGCCTTCAGCTCAAGTCATGATTGTGGGGTCCTGGGATCAAGCCCCAAGTTGGGCTCCCTGCTCAGCGGAAAGCCTGCTTCTCCCACGCCATCCACCTGCCACTCACCCTGCTATATCTCTCTCTCACAAACAAACAAATAAATAAATACATAATCAATCAATCAATCAATCTTAAAAAATGGAGGCCTGTCTGACTCCAAAGCTTCTAATATAACTTCCCTAGGAGAAGATCACTTGTGGTAGAAACCATGATTTTGACAAGACTAAGAAAACAAATAAGATTTCTGAAATAAGACATTTTGTTCAATGAAAAGGTAACAGAGATATGAATAATTATAACTGACTAATAATGATAGGAATGAAATATGCAGGTTCACATTAAAATCAACGCAGTTTCATTGTTTGATTTTTAATTTTAGGCACTTTGGCTTATTAATTTTTTACTGAAGCACTTCTCCATTTGCTACCTTGAGGAAAGGTAAAACAAGTAAAATCCAGAAGGAATTAGAAAATATGGACTATGAGAAACAAACTGAGGGCCTCAGAGGGGAGGGGGTGGGGGATTGGGATAGACCAGTGATGGGTAGTAAGGAGGGCACGTGTTGCATGGTGCACTGGGTGTTATACGCAACTAATGAAGCATCAAACTTTACATCGGAAACCGGAGATGTACTGTATGGTGACTAACATAATAAAAAAATCATTAAAAAAAAAAAAAAGAAAGAAAATATCAGGATAACTTGGAAGTGTTTTGAGAACCAGTCTCCCCCAACCTGGACATCTGGGAGCCTCTAAGAATGTAGATAGGCCGTGCTTTTGTTAGTGTGTGAAATGCTGTTAGGAATTCAGAAGTCCCAGGGATTTGTTGGGAGAGAAAACCCATAATCTTTCCCATAAGACATTCACTGAATAACACATTCAGAACTCTAAACTCTATACAGATAGGTATGGAAAACCATGCTTCAGGGGAAAAGAGAGAATTTAGTCTTAAAATAGGGGGAAGATATTAAAAATGTGAGTTCAAACATCAGTTATCTGGGATGTACTCACCTTACACAGATCACCCTCTTACTGAGAGGCCTTGCTCTAGAGTCTACCTTATGTGAAACGAAGTCCAGTTAATTTTCTGCTGTGAGCGGTATGGGAGGATTGTGTCCTCCTCAGCGTGCCAAGTATACAGTGTGAGGAGTACCTCTGAGCTTGGAGACTTTCCATCTCTGTGGTTTAAATAGAGCCAAGTATTTGGAAAGGCTTTCTCTGTCATGCTCTTGAGGATCCTTCACTTCCAACTTTCCCTGAGGAAAAGTTGGGCATGGAGGGCATCATGCAATAATCCATGCTTTTCAAAGCTAGATCCAAGTTAGTCCAGTTAAATGCAAGTAAAAGTGTAAGAGAAGTAAGTTCAAATGTTTAATTACTTTGTTTATTAAGAGGCTATAACTTTCTTTCTTTTGCTTTGTATCTACCATGTCATAAAGTGAACTAAGATGTCAGTTCCAGTCCCACCAGAAGCCAGATGAGTTATGTAGATGGGCAGTCGACAACTAGCTCACCTTTGGCATGTTGCAACTATGCTCATGATTTAAGGGCCTACTTGAACCTTGCTTTCTTGGATTTCAGAGGAATATTAGGTCTCAGCCTTCACAGTCCTTCCTTGAGCCAGGTCCTGAATATTTACAGTTTGAGTGTAAACCATATTAGAGGCATTTCTCTAAGCAATGGAAAGATAATGAAAGGCTACTTTTTAATTCATTCATTTATTAAAGAAATAATATATGCATGCAATCTAACTTAATAAGAGTTCAACTATTAATAGTAGATGTATTTGGAGCAAAGAGTGAAGGCCCCCTTTATCTGTGCTTTCCCAATGTCATGCGCTCTGGGAGGTAACATCTACCATCTTGCAGTGCATCCTTCTGTTACTGTTCCCATCAATGATGAGGAGTGTACATATCACCATAGACTTTTGTCTTTTATCATCCTTTTGTGTATGTTCTTAATTTTGATTTTAAATAAATTAGATGTGAAAGGCTATTAATAAAATTCTCCATTTCTTTCTTTTTCTCTTATTCCTTACTGGTCCTGCCCTTCTCTATCCTCTTTGCTGTCTCATTTTCCCCTTTCAGAGTTTTATTCATGTCTTTCCTATCTGGATCTCAAAACACTAATTCATTTGCTCCATGAGCCATTTTGTGCTCTGAGTTCTAGAGTCCATGACCATCTCAATCTGAGAACATAAAGATTCAACGCTTATTCTCTTGCTTGCGAGCTACAACACACTTTGCAGGCACCATCTTGTGCAATCATGGTAACACATAGATCCATTTATAGAGGAAAAACAGGCAAAAAGAGGCTGACTTTCCCAAGCCTTACAGCTGTTAGTGAAAGATCAATGAGATGTACCCTCTGGGGAAGGATGCTGGTTTGGAGTGGAGTTTGAGGAAGTGCATGATTGCTCTGAAACTTAAGAAGAGTGAAAACTTTGTAATGCAATAAAGTATTTCATTTGATAAATGTTTTTGCAATTTATAATTTTTGACACATACACTTTACATGTACTAAAATTAAGTCCTTTAAGTATTTAATTCTGTAGTTACACACACAAATATTTAAATTTTTATTTAAATTCCAGTTAGTTAAAATACAGTGTACTATTAGTTTCAGGCATACAATAGAGTGATTCAACGCTTCCATACATTCCAGTGCTCATCACAACACATATATTCCTTAATCCCCATCACCTATTTAATCCACCCCCCCACCTCCCCTCTGGTAACCATGTGTTTGTTCTCTATAGTTAAGAATCTGTTTCTTGGTTTACCTCTCTCTCTCTTTTTTCCCCCTGTACTTGTTTGTTTCATTTCTTAAATGCCACATATGAATGAAATTGTATGATATTTGTCTTTCTCTGACTGACTCATTTTGCTTAGCATAATACACTCTAGCTCCATCCATGTCATTGCACACAGCAAGGTTTCGTTTTTTATGGCTGAGTAATATATACCACATCTTCTTTTTTATCCCCCTCAACTCCAGGATTAGGGCTAGGGTTAGGTTTCAGGTTAGGGTATGTGCCTGCCTGGGATCCTGCAGTTCAGAGACCTCTGGAGGAATAAAACTCCAGAATTCCACCAGAGTGTGAATAGACAGGGCAGCCACTTAGGGAGCTGAGTCAAGGAAGGCATTTGGGGCTCCAAATAGTCTTTATGTAGATATTCAATAGTTCCTTCTGTTTTTATCTCTACTTTCACACCCATTTTCAGAAATATTAACAATGCTTAAATGTTTGGGTACTTCTCAAGAATAACCAGGCTGCTTCTCAGCTTTCATGTATATATAATTGGATAACCAGATCACACCAAGATACACTACAGTTTCATTTCACAGCAACTTCTCCTGTGGTCGGCCACACACCATTCCCTTGTCTCAGGAAACCACAGATCTCTTTTCTGTCCCTATGGTGTCCTTGTTTAAAGGACCATAAAAATGGAATCATATGTTACCTTTGGAGTCTGGCTTTTCTCATGCTGCACTTGAGATTCATCTATTTTGATGCATGTATTAGTAGTTTCTTTTTATTGCTAAGTAGTATTTCACTGTATAGATATAGCAAGTTTATTTATCTACTCCCCAGTTCAAGACATGGTGGTTATTTCCAATTTTTGGTAATTAAGAATAGAGCCTTTTGAATATTCTTATACAGGTTAGGGTTGATCTTTATATTTCACTTCAGGAAATAACCAAGAGTGGGATTTTGGGTCATATGGTAGTTTACATTTAATAATGTAAGTCTTCATGAGAATTCTTTTCAAAAAGTTGGAATGAATGGAGCCTATGCATATGAAAAGATATTCTATAAACATTTTTCATTAGTGTTGGTACAAATTACTTAAAAGTTTTCTCTAATTTAGTCTGCATTCACACTCATAGTATGTAAAAGGAGAAGTGTTCTGTCTTCCACAGTGGGGGCAGATGGCAAGTTTGGAAAATGAGAATGGAATTAGAAAATATAGGAATGGAGGTTTAAGTCTTCATAGACTGTATACTCATAGCTTCAATATAATTGATGGCTCATAGTTTTTATGTTTAGGGAAGGATTATTAATCTATTATATAATGAATTTGTAACAGTGGTGGGGCAATTAGGATTAAGACAATGGCTGGCAGAATATTTCAGACTTTCTACCTGTGCATCTGTTTTGCTTGTGTGGGTTAATTTGGTTGTAAATGTTAATGAAATGATGTAGAGAACTAAAGAGCTAGTTAGGAACTAGTTAGTATGTCATCATGAACGTGTAAAAGTTCTTCTACGTCAGGTGATGCTGTACTTTGAAAACCTAGTTGGGATGGATGTGCCATGGCGATCTAAAGGATTTGAATTTATAATTTAACTTAGATAAAGTTATATAATTTTTCACTAATGTCTGAGAAAGTCACAGTGGTTATGATATTGGCTTGTAGCCAGTTGAAGAAGCTTCATTCTGTCCCTTTTTCATTTTAAATTTACTTAGGTATGTTCTTCAAATTTATGAGATGGTAGGGGGCATCCATGTAGTCATTTGCGGTTAGTAGTTATTGGTTCTACTGTCAGTACTTCTCACTTGAATACAAATGCTTCTCAGATTATGAAAACTATTAATATTGCTGTTAATAAGATGAACAAACCTATGGTTGACATGGTGTTTCATGTTGTATGTGTATCTGAGTAGTCAGAGTAATGTCATGGTATTCCTTAAATGTCAAGAATGTGTTGTATGAAGAAAGTTATGTTAATGCCTACAAATATAAATGTGAAATACATTTTTGCTCAGTTTAAGTGTAACCTGACAATAATGGGAATCAATGAACAAATTTTCATATAATGGCAAAATGCTCATATTGATGACACAATGAAAATGTGCTACTCTATAATATATATTATGGAGAACAATGTTGAATGATGGATTTGCTAAAATATTTCCTGTTTGACCTCTTACTATAAATAAGAAAATAAAACCTAAGGGTCATAGTGTGGCTGGTGGTCATTTAATATTATCTCCAGTGAGGATTGCTAGTGGACTAAATATTTTTATTCCTGTAGGAATGACAATAATCATAAGAACTGATATAATATAGATGTATCAACATCTATACCTGCTGTGAATATATGGTGAAGTCATACACCAAATCATAGGAAAACAATGGATATTATAGCTCAGGACATTCTTACATATTAAAAAGTTGCTTTTTTCCCTGAATAGTATGCAACTATGTGGGAAATTATTGTGTCTCCCAGTGGGATAAGAATGCAGACTTCAGGCTAACCAAGAAATCAGAACAAGTGGTTATATAAAATTGGATGTCGTCCTGTGACATTGAAGAAAACAGTGTTTAGGTTGTGGTCTATTAATAATATAGTAATTCTGGCTGCTAAAAGTGTGAATGATAGTAGTGAAAGCATAGCTGTAATTAGGACTGGTCAAACAAATAGTGATGTTTGATATTCAGATATGGCTGGTAGTTTCATATTAATAATTACAGTAATAAAATTAATGGCACCTACCATTGAGGATATGCCTGCTCAATGTAGGGAAAAATGATTAGGTGAACAGAAGCTCCAGCATGGTCTAGATTGCTGTCTAGAGGTGGGTATGCAGTTGAACCCGTTCCATCACCTGCTTCAACTATTGATGATTTGAGCAAAAGTAACAGTGATGGTGGGAGTAGTCAGAAACATAGGTCATATATATATATATATATATATATATATATATATATATATATATATATTTAAACAGGTTCAATGCCTGGTGGAGATCCTACACACAGGGCATAAACTCATGACCATTCACTTATCAGAATATTATACAATCATGAAAAACCATTTTGAAGAATATTTAATGATGTGTGAACATTAAAGGGATACAAATTTCTATATAATACAAGCTGTCTTATGTAAGTAAAATATGTGTATATATAATGAAAAAGCAACGTTTTCAGTGGTTCCTTCTGGAAAAAAAAGAAAAAGAAAAAGAAACGTACGTTATTATTCAAAGGAATGCTATGTTAGGTGATCCAGTTATTAACGTGATTAGCCAGTTTCTGAATCTTCCAGTTATGACAGGTGTAGATGAAAGACAATTATTACAAATGTATGGGTGATTACAACTACATTATAGATTTGGTCATCACCTAATAAACCTCCCAGCTGACCTGGTTCAGCACTGATTAAAAGGCTTAAGGCAGTACCTTATGTATTCCAGGTTAGCACCAAAGAGTAGATATGAAGTATGGTTTGTTGAGAATAGTCAGTAGTTTTTGAGCATAGGTAAAATGGCTGAGCAAGCATTAGCCTGTAAATTTAAAGAGAGAGGTTGGTTGGGTCCTCTTTTTGCCAAGCCCAAGCCCTGTGATGAATAACATATTGAATTGTAAATTCAAAGAAACAGCTTCAGTTCTGCGGGAGTTTCTCATGACTTTTTCCTTAAGTGGCAGGAAAAGCAGATTGAAGCCTGTTACCTGGGATATTTAGCTGTTAGCTCAGATTTTGTGGGGTGAAAGCCCACCAAATTGGTAAGGATTTAGTTTAAATGAAAGCATTTGATTTGCATCCAGTTGTTATAGCATAAAGTCTTATCATCTTTATTTTTTTCAAGAATTAAGTGAATTACACTTGTTTGGGGCTTAGAAGCCTCTTTGTCTATAGTAAGCTCCTAAATTCCTAGTCCAGTACTGATAATATTGGTGTTAAGAGAAGTAATGACACTACCATTAGTGGTGATATAAGGGTTGGTTGTTTCATGTTTTCAAGTTGTCATTTTATTTTTGTTGTTTGTTCATGGGAATATAGTTAATGATGTGGAGTAAGTTAATCGTATGTAGAAATATAGATTAAGTAGTGCTCTAATTGCTGTTAATGATGGCAAATGATGTCATATTTTTATTTCTTGAATATTCATTTGGGTGAGAATCCTGAGAGTGGTGGGTGTTGATTTAATGGCTTGTGTTAAAAAAAAAATGGTGGATGCTTCCATGGCTTGTGAATTAAATTTTTAAAATTAAATCTGGAAAAATAGCTACTATATTTATTTCATAGCCGTTTCAGATTATTTGTCACCATGAGCTTATTATTACAATTATGGTTCCTACAATGATCATTAGTAAGATGATAGTGAGACTTGGAGATATTTAATATGAGAAGGATATAAATCATCACTTTTGGGTATGGGCTTGATAGGTGACCTTAACAATATAATATAGTATAATGGTAGCATGAAGATTTTGGTTTCTTAGGAGTAGGTTTAATTCCTATAATCTAGAAATAAAAGGATTTAAGCTCTATTATTTACTCTATCGAAGTAATTCTCTTAATGTTTATGCTAGAATGCTTGATATATTAATGAGCATTGCTGCATGCTATATAGGCAAAGGGGTAGTCTTCATGGTAGAAAGCTTTTCATAAGAGATGCATGAGTTGATCATATTGGACTCATGGGTAGGATGTTCAGGTTCATAAAAAAGAGATAGTTAGGAAAAGGGTTTTGATAATAAAGTTAATTGTATACAATCTGGTATGTAGGGTTTGTGGAATGCTCCTAAAAACAGAACTGTTGTAAAACTATTTATTATAACAGCATTTTCTACTAGGAAGAACAGGGCAAATGGACCTGCTGCATAGTCAGTGTTGAAACCAGAAATGAGTTCTGATTCTCCCTCTGTTGGTCCAGTGGAGCTCGGTTGATCTCTGCTAGGGCTGGGATAAGTCATGTTACAGCTAGTCATCAAGATGGAAAAATTAGTCACGGATATTCTTGAGAATAGTGTGGAGAGTGTAAATAATCCGTATAGCAACAGGACTGGTAGGAGGATAACTGCTGATGTCACTTTGCATGAAACTTTGGTGTCACTGCTGGTAGGGCTCCCATGAATGGGAATTTTGGATTTGCAGCTCAGCCTGATCCTGATCAGGGAATGGAATAAATAGCTAAGCTTGGTATGACTAATACAAACAGTTTGTTTGTATAAATTAATTTATTATTAAGTTTATATTAATTAATGGATACAGTATGGGGAGTGGAATTCATATTCTTAGGGCTAAAGTGAGGGGTAGGGTTGGTGCAACAATAAATATGGATATTGATGATATTAGTGATTGTAATGGTTCTGTAAGGAATAGCTTGAGAGCATCAGTGATAGATTGTAGTAGGCCATGGGGGCCAACCGATGTTTGGTCCTTTATGAAGTTGTGTCTAGGCTAATTGTTTTCACTGGATCCGTGTGAGGAATGTTACAGCCAAATAGCATAGGTATAATCAATGACAGAATATTAATTCTGAGCATGCTGTTAGGAAGAGGAATTGAACCTCTGGCAATAAAGGTTTAAGTTTTAGGCAGTTACTGGGCTCTGCCATCCTAACAAGCCCCGTTCTTTGGCAGGGTTATGTATAAATTGATCAGATTAATACTATCTCATCTATTAGTATGAAGGCAATTTTGTAAAGTAGTCCTTATTTCTCGTATCCTTTCCTACTGGGAGAAATGTGGAACAGATAAAACTGACCTAGGTCACCCAGATCTAAAACCAGATCACACAGGACTTTAATAGTTGGACAAACAAATCATTACTAGTGGTTACACTATTGGGATGTCCTGACCCAACATCGAGGTCATAAACCCTATGTACTATATAGAATAGCATAGTGCTGTTATCCCTAGAGTAACTTGTTCTGTTGATCCATATTTTGGATCAATAAGTGATAAAACATTTTGACTGGTTGGTCTAGATTTTAATTACTTGGAGGCTATTTTGTTATCTAAGTTACCTCAAACAAAACTGTTAGTCCACTTACAGTTTCTTTATCCTTTAAATTTGGCTAAATTTTTTGTTCTTTTTTTGGACTGATTGATTAAAGCTCCATAGGTTCTTCTCATCTTATTATGTCATTCCTGCCTCTTCATGATTAAGAGACAGGAAAACCTTTATGTGGCCATTCGTACAAGTCCTTATTTTAGGAACAAATGATTCTGTTGCCTTTGCACAGTCAGGATACCACGGCCATTGAATGGATATCCCTGGTTAGGCAGTGCCTCTAATACTAGAAGTGCTAAAGGTGATGTTTTTGGTAAACAGGTGAGGTTTATGTTCGCTGAGTTCCTTTTACTTTTAAAAATCTTTCCTTAAATGCATACCTGTGTTCGGTTAACAATTAATTTAATAAGTAAGGAATTGTGTAAAATTTATTTTATTGTCAACTATCAGTGATTATCTATACTGATATAAGCTTATGCAAGGAGAAATAATTCTTGTTACTCAGATGAACAGTATACCTTCTATTAATGAATAGATTAATCTAGTATTAGGTTAGGAGTTGGTCTTTAGTGTTGGAATTTAGATGAATATATGGTTGAGCTTGAATACTTCAGTTGATGGCTACTTCTAGGCCAACTATGGTGTTGTTTATACTTACTCTCCAAAGAAGATTGTATCCTGTATCTAAAGGCTGTACCTTAGGTTCATATCTAAATTTATGTTGAAATTATTATTTTTTAGGGTAAGTTTAAAGTTGAAGTAAAATTCTGTTCTGGATAACTATCAAATAGTTAGTCTCTTCTGGATAGCTATCACCAGGCTTGATAGGCTTTTCACCTCTTCCCATAAATCTTCTCACTATTTTGCTACATAGGTGAGTTTGTTCTTTGTTTGTAGGTAGCTCACCTGGTTTCAGGGCAGTTAAGTTCTCTTTAATTGTTCTAGGTAAACCTTTATGCAAAACTGAAAGAAGGTAAACTTTGCTATTTAGTGCTTTTAATATTTCTTTTATCATTCTCTTATAGTACTTTTTCTATAGCACCGATTAAAATATTCATCTCCTCTACTTTTAATTTTCAATAAGTGTTTTGTTTAATTCATTTGTAATCATTGAGTTTGGTGGGGCACCAGGGTGGCTCAGTCTGTTAAGTGTCTGCGTTTGGCTCAGGTCATGACCCCAGGGTCATGGGATTGAGCCCCATGTAGGTCTCCCTGCTCAGCGGGAGTCAGCTTCTCCCCCTTCTTCTGCCTCCTCCAGCCCTCCCCCGCGCCCATGCTCTCAGTCAAGGAGCTCTCTCTCAGAAAAATCAGATCTTTTTAAAAATTTGAGTCTGGTAAGTTTGGGCTAGCTTTCGTTCAAGTGCTCATAATAAATGAGATCTCCTGGGTGTAAACTGGGTGTTTTATTTAAGGTACACTTTGATCTGTCCAAACACACTTTCCAGGACATTTTAATGTTTTCATGTTTGTGCTTACTATAATTCCTTTCTAGGGTTTGTTGAAGGTGGTGGTATATAGACTGTATTAGCAAGAGTTGGTAAGGTTTGTTGGGTTTTACCAATTATGGAACAGGCTCCTCTAAAGAGATACAAGCTTGCCCAGTCCTTTGAGTTTCAGGTTGTTGCTAGTAGTACTCTGATGAATAATTTTGTGATAATAATTATTTGAGTTTGGGGCTAAGCATAAGGGGTATCTATTCTCAGTTTGGATCTTAGCTATCATGTAGTCAGGAATATTAAAGTCACTTTTGTAGGTTATTTCTATTTTAGTTGTAGCCCTTTGCAGGCTAATTAAAATTTAACTTTATTGTAAAAATACCTTTAACACAATTTATGCCGAAATTTTATCACTTCGAGTTAAGTGTATGGCCACAGTGGCTGGGGCCAAATTTACCAATCCTAATTAACGTAACTGTCAAACTTTTGTTTATGGCTTAATTTTTATCACTGCTGTTTCCTGTGGGTGTGTGGTAAAGCAAGGCATTGTGAGCTACTTTTATTGTACTTGATTGTCAGCACACAAAAAGGCAGTTGGAAGGATCTAATTTTCTCTAGTAAACTCAAAAGGATTTACTGACCGTTTTCATAGAGCCCAACCTATCGGGACACCTCAGGTGAAAGAGACCCAGAGTGCTACAGATGACACCAAAGTCCATGCCTGGTTGCTCCCCTTACCGCTTTCCTTGAAAGGTGTTAAAACTGCTTTATGTTGTTTTACAAATCACAGAGTATTGATAATATTGTAAAATTAATTTATGTTACTAGCCAGATAAAGAATACTGTAGTAATAAATTTTAGAAATACAAGATGTTTAAGGTTGAAGAAGTAGATATTTAGGTTCCAAGAGTTAATATTTTTATCTTCAAATATTTAAGACAGAACTCTCCTAAAAGAGGGGGGTGAATATATGCGGAGATCAAAAGGAAAGATCAGGAAAAGAGAACCTGAGTACACTTCACATGCTGGGAGCTTCCATTCACATTGTAATACCTAATCTTTGTTATAAGCCATGAAATGGATTTTACATTGAAATGTATCTCAGCATATCTTGCAAGAAGCCACAAAATTGGAAAGAAGCATGACTTGGGTACACATATTAGGTCCTCTGACTCCTACTTCAAAGGTGCCATTCTGATTCCATTAAGTTCTAAAAGCTTCCTCCTTTTCCATGGAAAATAACTGGTTTTCATAGCATTCTGAGAGGCTTCCCTCCATATAATTCACTCAGATTCTTCCTGACATAAACTATTAGCAAACAACACTATTAGCAGCCAATTTTTGTTTGGACATTTCTGGTAACTGACATTACAAATCTCTGCCCAGGGCCATCTCTTCATACCGGACGATTGTGAATCATGAAGTGAGAACAGTCCTTCCTGAATGTCAATATGTAGGGAGCTCTAAGACTGTACAGAAGGCATCTGTTTTGGTGCGGGAAAGTTTTTGCTCTAGAGTCCAGACATTCCAGGAATTACCTGAGAAGAAACCCTTGATATTTCTGGAAACTTTGTAAAACTCCCAGAAACAGGGGTGCCTGGGTAGCTCAGTCGGTTAAGCTTCTGCCTTCGGCTCAGGTCACGATCCCAAGGTCCTGGGATCGAGTCCCACATCAGGCTCCCTGCTCAGTGGGGAGCCTGCTTCTCCCTCTCCTGCTCCCTCTGCTTGTGCTCTCTCTCTCTCTGTCTAATAAATAAATTAAATTAAAACATTGTTTAAAAACTTCCAGAAACATCCAATTTGATGTACATATGGAAAGTTGGTTTTGAAACACTGTGACATTTGGTTGAAATGTGAGGAAGAAAGAGAAGTAAGAGAGAAGTTAAGAGTTTATTATAGAGTATAAGATGTATTACATTCAGAGACATCATTATCTAGGATCAGAGTTTTCTTCGTGGAAAAAAAGCTGAGTCCTAAATCTATTAAGGGCCTAAATACAGTCAGAACATGATAAAACAATACATTTTGTTTGGACAAGTTTTATCAGATAACAAGTGTTATCCTCAGGAATGGATGTGTTTATTTTGCGTAAAGTAACGTCTTGAGTGGGAAACATTAGAGCTCTGTGTTGTGGATAGAGAAAGGCTTATAGACAGGTTATCCATGCTGTGTCTCTTGGGACCTCTTGGTAAGTTCCCCTAAATTGAGACATCATTTGTTAGTGTGCCTTTTCTGAAATTCAGAGCCAAAAACCACAGTGAATTTTATTATAACAGTTCTAGAGTTGGATGTAAAATATCTTTCAGTTCATTTGAATTTTTTGTAGGTGTGAGAAAAATCTAACTTTATTTTCATCTACGTCTACAGTTTTTGGATCAGAACCAAGATTTCACTTCACATTTTTTGAGGAGGTCGGAAGGCTTTTGTGGGCAGTCTGTGATGGCCAGTTGTGGGACGTGATCCCACAGGCTGGTCATGACTTGCAGAACCATGCTCATGGCTGAGTGGCCTACTTTGAACTGCTGGTTTTATGAGACTTGTAGAAAGCAGAGAAATATTTTATATCATGGAATTCTCTGTGCTCAATCACCAGTTTGGGGTGCATTGGAGTAAAATGTTTAAGTAGTACTTCTTTAAGTTACAAAGCAATATTGGGAGGCTGCTTTTAAGTTTACTTTTATTGAAGATGGTTCTTTACTGTCAGCACCAGAAAGTCTGTCTCACTGCCTGTCTCTGGCTTCTCGACATCGATACACAATATTTGCTGTGGGAAAGGCCAGGCATGCTAAGGAGTTAATGAACTCTCTACAAATGAAGAAACGCTTCAAATACCTTGCCCTTCAGTGGGATAATTCTAAATCACAGAATCTATACAGTCTCCTGGAGGACTACGGTTTGCTTGCATTCCAGTTATGTTACCAACATAATCATCTTTCCTTTCTCAACACCACTTCCCTGTTCCCTTACTGGTGCATCCAAAAATCAGCTTGCAAATCAACTACAGGCAATTCGGTGTTGTCTTTGGATCTTCTAAGGGAAACCAACCTAAGTAACTAAGTAGAGCTACTACTCCTACATATATAACCATTCAATGTGATAGTTGCTGACTTTCCCAAGCAGGGTTGTACTGATGGGAAGCAGAAGGGATTTTCTTACGTTCTTACTTATTGTCAAAATGACCACAATTTCAATTATAAAATATTATTTAGTAAATATTACTGCTGTCTGCTGAAATAGTAAAATAATACCATTACACGGTAGATTCACATCTCCCATGGTAGCCAAGGTCATGAATAAATGCTGTACAGAAGCAGTAGAATTTTGTTCCATGAGGTAGATAATACGTCCAGTTCTGTCTATTTTAAATGTCAGCTGCCTGAGTAGAGGTGTCCAAAGAGCAGATGGATGTATGGTTTTAGAGCTCCAAAGATAGAGCCAGTTAGCAAAGTCTGGCATAATGTCCCTGTTTGCTCAGTCTTTTTATGGCTACCTTTATGTCTTTATTTCTTAATGTATATATGATGGGATTTAAAATGGGGGTGATAGCAAAGTCAGCAATGAACAGGTATTTATCAATTGATGATGTGGGGAAAGGCCAGACATAGAGAAACATGCATGGAGTGAAAAAAAGAACCACCACAGTGATGTGAGCTGACAGAGTGACAAATGCTTTGGATAAGTCTCTGGAAGAACGTTTCCAGACCGTGACCAAAATGAAGATGTAGGAAAGGATCAGCAGGAAGAAGGTGCTCATAGTCATGAAGCCACTGTTGGCAGCAATAATAAACTCAAACTTGTGTCCACCTGTGCACGCAAGTTTTATGATCCTGGGAAAGTCACAGTAAAAGCTGTCTGCTTAATTAGGACCACAAAAGGGCAAGTTTATAATGAAAGCAAACTGAGACATAGCATAGATCACCCCAATGACCCAGCCAGCAATTACAAATGAAAAACAGATTTTAGGGTTCATGATATTCAGGTAGTGGAGGGGCTTACAGATTGCTGTGTACCTGTCAAATGCCATGGCTATGAGTAACACCATCTCCACTCCTCCCATGATGTGGATGAAACATATCTGTGTCATGCAGCTTTGGAAAGAAATGAGCTTGTATTCATTTAAAAGGTCCCTGATCATCTTTGGGACTGTGGTAGAGGCAAGCCCCACATCAATGAGCGACAAGTTGGCTAGCAGGAAGTACATAGGAGAATGTAGGTGAGAATCAAAAATTACCAAAAAGAAAATGAAGAGATTTCCCATATGATCCCTAAATAGATCAAGGAAAATATCAACATGAGAAATACTTTAGTTTCCCAAGAACTAGAGAGTCCCAGCAACACAAACTCAGAAACCACAGAATTATTTAGTCCATCCATTGACTTGGTTGGAAGAGCTGATTTTCAAATCACCTGAGGATAGAAAATTATTAAAAAGACACAGTCAGTGGCACAAATGTAAATTTCCTATTTCTTGCTAGTTTGCTCTTTGGGGTACATCTCCTAAATTAGAAATCATTTAATTGGATACGAAAAAAATTAAGGATATGGAAACATTATGGTGATCAAGAGAATGATTACATAAAAAGAGAAGAACATTTTTTAATATTTTAGATGGAGATAAATGATGTTATTTCCCTTCTATTCCATTTTCAGTTCTTTTTATTTTGCCTCTCAAGGATTTCTAGACATTTCCTCTGACCACTTACTAGGTGTTCTGTCACCTGAACAATCTTAGCTATTACTGTCAATTTTCACAGTAATATTCTCACACTAATTTGCTGATTCTCCTTACCTAAATTTATTTCAGTGGTCACATAGAGATCTTTAGGCCAAAACAATTTAAAGCCTTTCACCTTGTTTCACCTTGTATTTGTGTTTTTTTTTTTTAATCTTGTATAATTTACCATGGATGTCAAGTGCTCAGATTGTGATTATTCGTAATTTTGAATCATAACTATTGTCATGGTACGTGCCTCTATATTCAGTTAAACTGTTAGATACAGAGACTGAATACTTGTAAGTAAAAATTGTTAAACAATTATAAAATTAATAGATTGCATTTATGCAAAACTTTGTACGAAGCACATTATCTCATTTAAACTCACAGAATTCTGTAAGAAAGCTTTTCTTACATTCATTTTGCTAATGAAGAAACTGAGTCTTAGAGGGATCAAGTGTCAGACCCAGGACTTATGTCCAGAGCTCTAGGACACCATAGTGCATGCTTCTAACCATGGCACTGTGCTCTTCAAGGCTGGAACCTTCCAGTATATGCTGGATCTTCCCTAAGGATCAATCAGTTAAACTTTTTCTACTTTTTGCTTCCTTTTACCTATGTACATAGTTAAGTTCTTTTTTTTTTCAAAGATTTTATTTATTTATTTGAGACAGAGAGCATACCTGAGTGTGGGGGGAGGGGCAAAAGGAGAAGGGCAAGTTGACTCCCCGCTGAGCAGGGAGCCTGAAGTGGGGCTCAATCCTAGGACCATGAGATCATGTGTGACCGGAGCAAAAGGCAGACACTTAACCGACTGATCCACCCAGGTGCACCTACCTAGTTAAATTATGTTTAAAAAATCAAATCTCTAGGGGTGCCTGGGTGGCACAGCGGTTAAGCGTCTGCCTTCGGCTCAGGGCGTGATCCTGGCGTTATGGGATCGAGCCCCACATCAGGCTTCTCCGCTGTGAGCCTGCTTCTTCCTCTCCCACTCCCCCTGCTTGTGTTCCCTCTCTCACTGGCTGTCTCTCTCTGTCAAATAAATAAATAAAATCTTTAAAAAAAATCAAATCTCTAAATCTTGTGTCTCCTAATTTTCTTTCTCTCCCTAATTCCTCATTGGCAGTCCTCACTCTTTGTTCTGTAATAGGCCAAGAGAATTCAGTTTCCAAAATTCCTTGTTCATAGAAAGATACTCTGGATTCCAAACACATCATACAATAATCAGTTTTTCATCATCACTTTCCTTGATCTCTCTGCAGGATTTGATACTGTTTATCGTGCCCTTAGTTCTGTAACTCACTCTGCCCTTGGCTCCTTGGCTTTTATAAAGCCAGTCGTCTTCTCACTGCTTGCCAATAGAAATTCCATTTGTTCTAGTGGTTGGCTGAAATCTCTAGATTTGAGAAAACAGTAGATCTATCCCAAGTTGAGAGCATGATATATGATTTTTTTAAACCAGTTACTATAATCCCATTTTCCCTGGCCATGAACTAATCTAAGATAGGATATGTGACCAAGAAATGTTCAATGACACATAAACCAATGTTGTCTGGAGAGCTTTCCTTCCAAATGAAAAGACAAAGCTTCATGTAGAGAAACTTCTTTTCATGTTTTTTTTTTTTTTGCATTTAATGACAATGATATGCTTAAAGGTGCAGCAACAACAAAGTTGTAAAGCCCGTATAATACAAATGATACAGTAAAAAATTAGAGAGGACCCAGAAACCCAAAGCCATGTTGAATCACATCATTAAAGCCTGCAATAGCCTCCCTTCAGATTTATTCTTGTAACGTGAGAAAAATAAATCAGAACTTCTTTAATCAACTATAAGCAGGTTTTATGTTAATTGGTTGAATGCATTCAGACCATTTTTATGATAGCCCTTTCCCAGTTATACTTCCGCCTTTCTGACTCCTCTGTACCTTTTACTAACACAGCAATCATTTTTCCTCTGCTCAACCTTAATTTCTGGTGTGACTCAGAATCTGTGGTAAGTATTTGCTCTTTTCTTTTTTAAGATTTTATTTGTTTATTTGACAGAGAGAGACAGCCAGCGAGAAAGGGAACACAAGCAGGGGGAGTGGGAGAGGAAGAAGCAGATCCCAGAATGCTGGGATCATGCCCTGAGCCAAAGGCAGACGCTTAAGGACTGTGCTACCCGGGCACCCCATGCTCTTTTTTTTTTTTTAAGTATGTTGGAAACATCTCTTCTAACCAGTCACTCAGCAAAGTCTTATATGCCAGTTTACCTTGGTCTGATGACAGAAAGGATTTAAAAATGCGAATCTTACATTACATACCTCCACCTGTATCTTTTTAAACCCCTTGTAAGGATTCTCATTGCCCAGAAGGGAAAAGTTTTATTCAATATCAGTTTACTCATTTTAACTAGTACCTACATGTTGAATTCTGAATCTGTAGCTTTATCCCTTGCTCCAGAGTAATGTATCCAAAGCAGTATGAGGTATATACAAATGGAAGTTCCACCTCCATCTTCTAGTTAATATGTCAAAACCGAATTTATAATATTTTAATTTACTGCAATGCTTTAATAAATGTCATTACCATTCTCCCCAGTGCCCAGTATAGATACCTGGGTAGTGTTCTGTCCTTAGCATTTCCAGTGCCAGTTGCACAACTTTTACTCTCGACTATTTTTCATTTCAGTTCCTTCCTCCTTTCTATCGTCATTTTGTCTTTTACGTCTGGTCTACATAGTTGCCCATCTAGACCGTTGAAGAGGTTCCTAAACGATCTTCCTGTTCTATTCTTGCTCATGTCCAGTCCGTTCTACAGTCTGTTTCCATATCTGTCTATCTAGAGATCAAATAACACCCGCTGGCTTTCCTGCTTGAAGGCTTTGGTGGGTCTAGCAAAGAGCAAGTTTTTAATCCCACAGCATATCACATAAGGCCATGAGAAGAGATTAACAATATTTGATTTCAGAGGATATTTCCATGAACATTTTAGGTTACGAATATGCTAAACAGTCACTGGATAAATTTCAAAATTGATCCCTGATAAAAACTCTTAGTAAAATAGGAAGATTAAGGAAAATTTTAATATGATGATTTTAAGAGAATTTTTAAACCAGTAGTCAATGTCTGATTATCATTGAAACATTAAAACCAATAACATAAAGAAGGAAGCCTGCAGCACTATCTTTCAATCATTTACCATAGCAGAAAGATTAAATCAGATAATAATCCTGAAAGAACAGTATCAAAACTATAATCATTCACAAATAATACAATTGTCCATGTCAAAAGCTTACAATTAAATGAGGAAATAAATCTAGCAAGATTATGTTAATAAATATAATAAACAGTAAAGAGCTTATTTAAATTTGATTAAAAAGCTCTCATTTGGAAGTCAAACAAATGTGTAATATATGCACACATTTGAAAAAACAAACTTTTTTGAAACATTTGAAACGCAGATTAAAATAGGAAATGAATCCATGCAAATAGAGAAAAAAGACACAAAGTCATAAAAATATCCATTCTGCCTGAGCCATCTTGAGCAATAACTGCAGTGCCCATTCAAAGCCCAGCGGAAATGTTTTGGAGCATTACGGAAATATCTAAACGTCCATTTCAAAGCCCAAGGATATTTTGAAAAAGAAATGAAGTGGGTGCCAGTTGGAGAAAAGAGAATACTTTCTGTAAAAGATATTGGGATATGTCATAAACCCATGCTAATTAAGCAATGATCAATTTGACTGAAGTGGAATGGACAAATAGAACAAAATGCTGTTAAGAATGTGATACAATTTAGGGTACTTAGTATATGATAAAGATGACAATACAATTAAATCCGATAATGGAAGGCTATATACTAAATTCAGAGCATTCAGTGGTTATCAAAAGTGTAGCTCAACACTGGAAACATAAACTTCTACGTGTCTTACTATACATCTCACAGCAAAGTATATTCTAGATGATTAGAAGGCTAAATGTAAAACTAAAATTGTAAAGTTTTAATAAACTGAATTATGAATTACCTTCTAAAGCTAGAGATTGAAGAGGACTTTCTACATTTACCTCAAGTTCAGAAAGCAGATTCCATTTTAATGTTTACTCCTCAACGGAATGAATAAGCCTGTTGCTTCTGTAGAATGGGGGTAGCAGTGCTTCTCATTCTCAGCTGAAGGGAAACGTGAAGTGGTACAGTCATTCCGGAAGGCAGTTGAGTCATAAAAGTAAAAAATATTTTAACTGTAACTCAGTAATCCTAGGTCTTGGAATTAATCGAAAGAAAATAGACAAATATAGAAAACGTATAATGTTATTTTACTTTAACATTTCTTATAATATGAAATGTTTAATGATAAAGGGCTGATTATGTGGATATATTCAGTTTTTAAAAGGTCATTCAGTCTACATTAATGATCATGGAAAGATATCGATACGTCCAGAAAAGTGTAGTAAAAAAATATTTTTACTGGGGGAGGGGAGTACAAATGACATTTGCATGAGCAGAGGTTTAGAATTTCCCCAAATTTCTACAGGTGGTGGGGTGAAAAACATTTTTTAATATGAATGTAATTGACACACAGTGTTACATTAACTTCAGGTGTACAGCATTGTGATTCAATATCATTATGTGTTATGTTCACCAAAAGTGAAGCTATCAGCTGTTGTCATACAGGTGGTAGGATTTTAAATAATCTTATGCTTGTTTCTTTATCCCCAACTTTATTTGCTCTACTTTTAGAAGTAATATTGATTTTTTAAATTTGGAAACAAATGTGTCAAAATAAATTGAGGGGATGGAAACCCTTATATAGGAGCCATTTCCAATACACAGTAAAACACAGCGCTTAAGTTCACAGACACAAGGACCAAACTGTTTCCATCCCCAGATCCCCCGTTTACCTGCTGTGTGTTCTCTGTGAGTTTCTCAGCTGCCAGAAGTGTTTGTTTCTTCATCTGTTAAAGGCAGATACTAATAGTCTCTATCTCCTATAGGTGTTTTGAGGACGAAATGAGTTGAAACAAGAAAACAACAGAAAGTGTTTGGACATACATTAAGTGCGAAGTAAGTGTCATCTATTACGATAATTTTGATGATTTTCAGGAAACAGACCTAGAGTTTTCAGACTGGTAACAGTGGTTGAATAAATCTGGCAGACAGAAAGCTAGCATGCTTTTTTCATGTTGTTTCAGTGGGAATAGAAGAGCAAAGACATAGATACTGCTTTTTGTTTTTCTGATCGCAATATTCAGAAAAAAAGGAGATGGGAGACCCAATATACTTCACATACTATTTTCAAAAAGGTACTAGAGCTTTGAGGAATATTTTATGTTCATCTATCATACAGTTTTAAGTCTGAGAATAAGACCAGAAAGATATAAAATAACGTGAATGAAAATCATTCAAATAAAGTGAATTAACAAAGGAAAAGGGTGACTGGAAGAGAAGCAGATGGTGGGGAACATAAAAAAGGAGGTGATTATGGAACCAGATGCTGGAGAATTAAAGATGGGGTTTCCACCTTCCTGCACAGGGTCTGGTTTTCACCCTCAGCAGCTTCAAGGGATTGAGAACCACAGAGAGATTCACTCCCTTTTAGATTCATCGTTATTAATTAATACACATAGTTATAAATAGTTCTTACCATTAGGAATGGTATTACAGGAGTAGGTATTAATAACTAATATCTATTCCATTATTGGCTGTCTATAGACATTAGGAGTTTTATGAACATTGGCTTTTTTCCTAAGGGTCAAGTTACCCGAGAGGCAGAACAGAGTAACAGAGAAATTGAAGAGTCTGTGTGATGAGTAGTAATTATGTGGTTTTGACAGCACTTTTTCAAATTTGAGATTACAGATGTTATACATTACAGCTGTCTTATTAATTAGAGAATTGTTGAAAGTTATCATTATCATGAATCTCTGATTATATCTGTTTGGCATCAATATCATGTAAAAGACTAAATACCAGTACACAGTCTTATTTTAAAAAAATATTGAAATTCAGTTAATTAGCATATAATGTATTATTATTTTGAGAGGTAGAGGTCAGTGATTCATCAGTCTTATATAATACCCAGTGCTCATTACATCACGTGCCCTCCTTAATGGTCATCACCCAGTTACCCTATCCTTCCATCTCCCTCCCCTCCAGCAACGCTCAGATTGTTTCCTATGATTCAGAGTCTCTTATGGTTTTTTCTCCCTCTCTGATTTCATCTTGATTTATGTTTTCCTCTCTTCCCCTATGATCCTCTGTTTGTTTCTTAAATTCCACATATGAGTGAGATGATATGATAATTGTCTTTCTCTGATTGACTTCTTTGCTTAGCATAATACCTTCTAGTTCCATCCACATCATTGCAAATGGCAAGATTGCTGTTCTTTTTTTTTTTTTTTTGATGGCTGAGGAGTATTTCAATATGTATATATACCACATCTTCCTTATCCATTCATCTGTCATTGGGCACCTGAGCTCTTTCCATAGTTTGGCTGTTGTGGACATTGCTGCTATGAACACTGGGGTGCATGTGACCATTCAGATCACTACATTTGTATCTTTGGCGTAAATAGCCAGTAGTGCAATTGCTGGGTTGTAGGGTAGTTCTGTTTTCAACTTTTTGAGGAATCTCCATACTGTTTTCCAGAGAGTCTGTACCAGCTTGCATTCCCACAAAAAGTGTAAGAGGGTTCCCTTTCTCTGCATGGTAACCAACATGTGTTATTTCCTGACTTGTTAATTTTAGCCATTCTGACTGGTGTGAGGTAGTATTCATTGTGGTTTTGATTTGTATTTGTCTGATGCCAAGTGATGTTGAGTATTTTTTCCTCTCTCTCTTGGCCATTTGTATGTCTTCTTTGGAGAAATGTCTGTTGATGTCTTCTGCCATTTATTGATTAGATTATTTGTTCTTTTTGGGTGTTGAGTGAAAAGTTCTTTATAGTTTTTATATACTAGCCCTTTATCTGATATGTTATTTGCAAATATCTTCTCCCATTCTGTTGATTATCTTTGGGTTTTGTGTAGTGTTTCCTTTGCTGTGCAAAAACTTTTTATCTTGATGAAGTCCCAATAGTTCATTTTTGCCTCTGTTTCCCTTGCCTTTGGAGATGTGTCTAACAAGAAGTTGCTGCAGCCAGCGTCGAAGAGGTTGCTGCCTGTGTTCTCCTCTAGGATTTGGATGGATTCCTGTTTCACATTTAGGTCTTTCATCCATTTTGAGACAATGTTTGTGTGTGGCATAAGGAAATGGTCTGGTTTCATTCTCCTTCATGTGGCTGTCCAATTTACCCAGTGCCGTTGAAGAGGCTGTCTTTTTTCCATTAGATATTCTTTCCTGATTTATTGAAGAATATTGGACCATAGAGTTGAGGGTTCATTTCTGGGTTCTCTGTTCTGTTCTATTGCTCTACGTGTTTGTTTTTGTGCCAGTATCATACTGTCTTGATGATTATAGCTTTGTAATATAGTTTGAAGTCTGAAATTGTGATACTACCAGCTTTGGTTTTCCTTTCAACACTCCATTGGCTATTCGGGGTCTTTTCTGGTTCCATACAAAGTTTAGGATTATTTGTTCCAGCTCTATGAAAAAAAATTGATGGTATTTTGATAGGGATTGCTTTGAATGTATAGATTGCTCTAGTAGAATAGACATTTTAACAATATTTGTTTTTCTAATCCATGTGCATGGAATGTTTTTCCATTTTTTTATGTCTTCCTCAATTTCTTTTATGAGTGTTCTATCATTTTCTGAGCACAGATCGTTTACCTCTTTGGTTAGGTTTATTCCTAGGTATAGTACGGTTTTGGGTGCAATTGTAAATCAGATCGACTCCTTAATTTCTCTTTCTTCTCTCTCATTGTTAGTGTACAGAAATGCAACCAATTTGTGTGCATTAATTTTATACCCTGCCACTTTCCCGAATTCCTGTATCAGTTCTAGCAATTTTGGGGTGGATTCTTTTGGGTTTTTCACCTAGAGCATCATGTATCTGTGAAGAGTGAGATTTTGACTTCTATGCTGATTTGGATGCCTTTTCTTTTCATTGTCTGATTGCTGAGGCTGTGACTTCTAGTACTATGTTGACCAATACTGGTGATAGTAGACATCCTTGCCATGTTCCTGACCTTAGGGGAAAGCCCTCAGTTTTTCCCCACTGAGAATAATATTGACTATTGGCTTTTCATATATGGCTTTTATGATATTGAGGTATGTTCCCTCTATCCCTACACTGTGAAGAGTTTTAATCAAGAAAGGATGCTATACTTTGTCAAATGTGTCTTCTGCATCTATTTTGAGGGTCATGTGGTTCTTGATTTGCAAATGTTGAACCACACTTGAACCCCAGGAATAAATACCACTTGATCATGGTGAATAATCCCTTTAATGTACTGTTGGATCCTATTGGCTAGTATCTTGGTGAGAATTTTGGCATCCATGGTCATCAGGGATATTGGTCTGTGATTTTTCTTTTTGGTGGGGTCTTTCTCTGGCCTTGGGACCAAGGTAATGCTGACCTCATAGAATGAGTTTGGAAGTTTCTCTTCCATTTCTATTTTTTTGAAGCAACTTCAGAAAAATAGGTATTAATTCTTCTTTAAATGTTTGGTGGACTTCCCCTGGGAGGCCATCCAGTCTGCACTCTTGTTTGTTGGGAGATTTTTGATTACTGCTTCAATTGCCTTGATGGTATGGGTCTGTGAGGTTTTCTATTTCTTCCTGTTTCAGTTTTGGTAGTGTATACGTCTCTAGGAATGCATCCATTTCTTCCAGATTATCTAATTTGTTGGCATATAGTTGCTCATAATTTGTTCTTTTAAGTGTTTGTATTTCTGTGGTGTTGGCGTTGATCTCTCCTTTTTCATTCATGATTTTCTTAATTTGGGTCCTTTCTCTTTTCTTTTTGGTAAGTCTGGCCAGGGGTTTATCAATCTTATTAATTCCTTCAAACAACCACCTCTTAGTTTTGTTGCTGTGTCCTACTATTGTTTTGGTTTCTGTTTCATTGATTTCTGCTCTAGTTGTTATTAATTCTCCACTCCTGCTGGGTTTAGGCTTTAGTGGTGATTCTCTCTCCAGCTCCTTTAGATGTAAAGTTTAGCTTGTGAGTTTGAAACCTTTCTTTCTTTTTTTTTTAACATTTTTTAAAAAGATTTTATTTATTTATTTGACAGAGGTAGAGACAGCCAGCGAGAGAGGAAACACAAGCAGGGGGAGTGGGAGAGGAAGAAGCAGGTTCATAGCGAAGAGCCTGATGTGGGGCCCGATCCCATAACGCTGGGATCACGCCCTGAGCCGAAGGCAGACGCTTAACTGCTGTGCCACCCAGGTGCCCCGAAACCTTTCTTGTTTGTTGAAAAAAGCTTGCGTTGCTATGTACTTCTCTTTTAGGACCACCTTTGCTGCATCCAAAAGGTTTTGAACATTTGTGTTTTATTTTCATTTGCTTCCATGAATTTTTTAAATTCTGCTTTAATTTCCTGGTTGACCCATTTATCCTTTAGTAGGATGCTCTTTAGCCTCCATGTATCTGAGTTCTTTTCAAATTTCCTCTTGTGATTGAGTTCCAGTTTCAAAGCACTGTAGTCTGAAAATACACAGGCTATGACCCAGTCTTTTGGTACAATTTGAGACCTGATTTGTGAACTAGTACGTGATCTATTCTGGGAAATGCTCCATGAGCACTTGAGAAGAATATGTATTCTGTTGCTTTAGGATGGAAAATTCTGAATATATCTGTGAAGTCGATCTGGCCCAGTGTGTCATTCAAAGTCCTTGGTTTCTTGTTGATCTTTTGCTTAGGTGATCTGTCTATTGCCGGGTGTAGGATGTTGAAGTCACCTACTATTATTGTATTATTATTGATGTGTATTCTTTAATTTTGTTATTAGTTGGTTTATATCATTGGCTGCTCCCATGTTAGGGGCATAAATATTTACAATTGTTAGATCTTCTTATTAGATAAAGAGAATGGAAAAGAAAGCAGAAGAGAATAACCAAAAATTATGGGACAATAAAGAGATGTTTTGTATGTGTTAGTGGATGGCCAAAGAGAGAAGAAAAAAAGAACAGAGCAGAAAAAATATTTGAAGTAATAATGGGTGAGAACTGTCAAAAAATAATGAAAGAACTCTAGATCCAGGGAGCCAAGGGAAAACCAAAAGTGATAAATACAAAACAAAACAAAAGCTTCACATGTAGGTGTATCAAATACAAACTGCAGAAATTAAGACAAATAGATAAATCTTGAAAGAAAAAAGAGGTGGAAAGGACATCATACCAATCACAGTGAGCTTCTTATTAGAGCCTTGTGAGCAAAAAGAGTGGAGTGAAATTCTATGTCCAGTGAAATTATCCTTCAAAAGCGAAGGAGAAATAACAAGTGTCACAGACAAAAACTGGAGGATTCCATTATCAGAAAAGCTATCCTGCAATAAATGTTTAAAAAAGTTCTTCAGGCAGCAAGAAAATGATATAATCCAGAAACTTGGATTTACATAAAGAAATGAAGGGCACTGGAGCAGGGATAAATGATAGAATAAGATGTTTTTCCTTATTCTTAACTGATTTAAAGATAACCCCTTGTTTAAAGCAATAGATGTAATAATGTATGGGCCATTATAACATACAGATGAATGAATGGTAACAGTATCACAAAGGAACAAGGGGAAGAATTGGGGATATTGTGTGATAGGGTACCTGCAGTACATGTGAAGCAGTGTAATATTATCTGAAAGTGCTTTTAGATTAGTTACAATGTATATCAAGTCTAGGCAACTGCTGAAGGTTTTTTTAAGTATAATTTATATGGTATGAGAGGAGATTAAATGGAATCAGTAAAAAATATTTTTTTACAATTTTTGGTTGAGTGAAACACAGCTAAAATTTTTAAGCAATCTGTATCATAATAATAATGATAACAGGAGTCATCAGGACCTTTAGATTGTGGATAAAATATTGCTCACAGAAAATTTTATAGCTCTTCAACTTCTAACACAGACCGAGTGAAAATGAACAAAATATTTTAAATGTGTTTTCAACTTTAGAATGTAAGTGATGAATAATATAGTAAACCCATGAAACATGGCAGAAAATAATATATAGAAAAGTAAATATTAATGAATTTAAAAACAAATTCACAGTAAAATCAGTAAGTAAATCCAAATAATTTCTTTGAAGAAAATATTGTAATTGAAATATTAGCTAATAGTTTTAAATAAAGAAAGCATAATTTCATGGTATTTTAACTGAAAATGAAGAAATCATCATAGACACAGAAGAAATTTAAAAATAATTTTGTATTTATTTTCAAAAATGAACTTGAAATACAAAATTAATTTGGAGGAAATATTTATTACCAAAACTAACTCTAGAAATTATTTAAAAAGAAAATCAAGCATACCAGGTATACCAGGAAAAAACACAAGCAAACTGATTCTCAAATAAGCACAGTTCTTCTCCAAGGTCAAGACATTTCTAAAGTGTGGGAAGATTATCAATCCAATAGTGAAACAGTGTGGTTCTTTCATATGGGGACTAGATAAAGTCTGAAAGTGTTATGAAAAAGATAGATACAGTGTCTTTATTTCTGTCTTCTTTGGTAATTAACATTCTTGTCTTTCAAAGTTTACAGCTAGATTATTAGCAATCTTTCCCTCATGCCTCTACTTCATTACTACATAGCCACTTAGAACGCTGTTCCCACTCTGCTTTGGAGGTCCATCCAAACATGTTATGTTTTATAGCAATTTTTAATATTAATGTCTTACTTCCCTGGTTTCCCAATTTATCAGGCTTAGTTCTTAGAAAATTTTCTTAAAATAATTCCATAATATACATAGTATGATTCCTTCTGTATCTAAAAAAGGGATATAGTGTGTATGCATAGAAAACTTTTCAAGAGATGCAAAAAAAATTTTCAACAGTGATTACTTCTGGGAACCTGGGGAAGGATAGGGGAATTTAACATTCTTTCATACATTTTGAAATTCTTTTACCATATATGTGTTCATATTAAATAAGCTAAACAGATATTTTAAAATATTTTAAAGTGGGGCACCTGGGTGTCTCAGTTGGTTAAGCATCTGACTCTTGATTTGGCTTAGGTCATGATCTCAGGGTCCTGAAGTCCAGCCCCCCATCAGCTTTGTGCTCTGCTCCGTGGGAGGTCTGCTTGAGTTCTCTTTCTCCCTCTCCCTCTGCACCCACCCCCCCCACTCTCAAATAAGTCTCTTTGTCTCTCCCAAACAAGTAAATACATCCTTAAAAATATATATTTTAAAGTAACATATTTTCATTTCGATTTGGATTCTGGACATAATGTATGGAAGTCACTTTTACAATAGCTATTTCAGGCATATTTTCAGTTAAATAGGCAATACAATTTTTGACTAAACAAAACTGTGAAGACCTTGAATCATGAAAGTACAGGTTTGGACTCCATAGAGAGTATTCTAAAGTCAGTATGAGATGTTAACATGCAAAAACATTTTGCTGTTGTTAACAAGCAGAAGATAGTCAATAAACATTAGTGAGTAAACGAATGAATCCATGTTGTCCACTCCCACATCGATTCTGTTCAGTTGTAATCATTCCTTTGACATTTCTCACTCTAAAAGGCATAGGTGTGCATGGAGCATTGTGTGTAGGGCTGCTTTCACAATCCAATATGAACTAATTCATTCAGTCAAAAAATCTATCTAATATTGTTAGGAATTAGTTGGACAGTTAGGTAGTTAGGGCCAGGGTCCCCAATAAGAAAATGTGGAGTCGGGACAGCTAAGACAAAACAGCTCTAACATCCTGTTTGCACTTAGATAAGATCATCAGCATGCGAACATTAACCTGTAGGTAGAAGGATGTGTGATCAAAGCCCTGGTTGGCATGTCTTAGCACGCCCTCGTTGCTTAAGATAGTTCTGCAAAAGAGCTCATAAAAACTCCTAGACTTAGAAACTCCAAAGGCAACCCTCTTGGGTCTCCTCCCTCTTTGGGAGCTTTGTACTTCTGCCCAATAAACTTTGCTTTGCTGCCCACCGCTCTTCGCCTGGTCTACCTCTTCATTCTCATAGTGGTATGACCAAGAACTGTAGGCACTAAAGGAAAAGTCCTGAAACAATATCACGGACATCAAATAACTGGTTTATCAACTAGGTTTTCTACTTCTCCTTTGTTTCTTGTAGTATTGAATGGGTGGATTATAAGACTGCTATTTAGTTAATCTGACAAAGAAATATTTTTAAGTCAGTCATTATTGAAATGCATTTTTTGTAGCTCAACAATAATGAATAATGAGTAAATTACTTTCCAACTACTGTTTTACCATTAAATGTATATTCCAAATTAGCCTTTGAAAGAAATCATATTAATGAGTCATAAATCCTTCTGTATGAAAAGACCTGAGAAAATATCTAATATAATTTTACCCTATGGCAATTCTGTCAGATGACTGATTATTTATTTTTGCTCTAATTCTTCTGGTGACAGAAATCTCACTCCCTAGCTATAATAATAATTTCATGGAAGCTGATATATGTACACTCTATTCTTTCATTCATCACAATTTAGTTAAAATTTTAAACAGATTTCAGTCATTTTTCAGGAACTGGTTTCTATTATTAATTACTCATTTGGTCATTTACTTTGGATAAACATGATTTTAAAAATCACACTCAGCTTTATATCCTGTCTGTGCCTGTAAATGTTTAAACAATTAATGCATAAGATTTCTCAGCTACTTTTAAGCTCCCCAGACTAGGTTTTATGAAGAACTTGGTATAATATTTAATAAACAAAAAATGATGATAGAATTTCATTGACAACAATTAAGTTTGCATATTTTATTTCAGCTGAAATCATGTGTTTAAAAGTAATTTTTATTCTAAATTTTAATTCCCATGATTAAGGTGTATGAGGTTGAATTTTTATTTGTTTAGATTTCTTTTCTGAACAACATTCCAGGCATTTAGGATGTCTGGTGTCCTGGAGTAATGTGCGTTCTCTGCTACCTGCCTTAAGTGAATCATGTGTTGTAAGTTCTCATTTTTAATCTATCAAGTCAAGAGTATGTGATGAGATATTTGTCATATTGATTACAAAATTTAGAAGCTACCTAAACTTACTTTTTAAGCTACCTAAACTTATGAACCCCTGTTGATATGCTGTAACAATGAGATGAAAGGGAGACAGTATAGCATAGTGGTTAATTTCTTGATCTCTGAAATCAGACACATCTGGATTTGAATATTGGTTACATAAAATCAACAGGGTGACCTTGTTCAACTTATTTTGCCTGACACTTAACTTAATTGAAGTGAGAATGCATGTGCAGACTTTCTCACTTAAGCCTTTCCATTGTTAACATGCTTACAATAGAATTTTAAAGTGTGTTTATTGAATGGGCAAATAGCTATTTCCTGTTCACTGAGATTAGTTTCACAGGTATTTTGTAACATTCTACTGCCTGGAAATAGTGATTCTCCTTTAAAGGATTCCCCAGGCGTGCTGGGTTGCACAAATATTTGTTTTCCTTTAATTTTACTCAATAAACTTTACTCTACAAACTATATTCCAAACTTCTGTATTCCATCTTTCTTCAGACCATGGGGATTCTAAGGCAGAATTCCCGAGGTGAATGAACTGAGGACTATTAGGTAGGTCACCAAAGTATAGTTTGGTCATTGAGAGCTGGCATTTGTGCTGGAGCAGCTCCAAGGTACTCTAGTGGCATCTCAGTAATAACCACAGGATATCACAAGGAAGGATTTTTAAAATGATACAGGCATTTCTGAAGATATTGCTTTTTAATATCCTTTTCTTGTCTCCATGTTGTTGTTGTTGTTGGGTCAGGTAAGTGAGATAAAATTAAAGTTGGTAGTCTGCTGCAATTCAGAATTGTAAGGATTCTCTCTCTCCTTTTCAATTCATTCTGAATACCTCCCAGGTGCTAACTGTTAGCAGGCTGCATGGGTTGTTCTACACATCTGGATTATACCCTGATTTCTGGGAAGACTTTTTTGTGCCTGGATCATAGCATATCCCAGGAGGGGCTAGACTGACTTGGACAGTGATTATTAGGTACACTGCTTTGGACTGGGCCTTGAAGGTTTTTGAATACTCATTAAGAATAGAGCTGTTGTTCTCCCTCCGTGTCCCATACTTTTAGCTCAGATAAATTCTGCTGGTTGTTTCTATTTATTCAAATTTATTTTACAGAGTACTGAATTTTCTACTCATTGTCCTTGAAGCTATAAGGAAATCTAAGTGTGACCCTAGAAGTATTCCAGGTTTCATGCTTGTGGAATTACAGGTATAGGTAGGAGTGGGAAAGGAATGAAGATGGGTAATATTCTATCAGCCCTGTCAGGTTTAGAGAACCCTCCTCTGGAAATAAAAATGTTTTATGTGCATGAGTCTCACTTGATAAAAAATATACTTTTAGATGAGTTAGTTATAGTACAGTGCCTTAGAAGATTCATTATTCTAGTGTAGAGAAAGCCATTTGAAGTTTAACAAATCAGTGGATTTAAAATAATTAAAGTAATATCCGTACTTTCACAGAAGGATTGGTTTGGAGAAGACATCATAACTTGTCTGGTAGATCACAGAATCTTACAGGACACAAGTCTGGCCTGGTGAGAAGAGTCCGTTAGGGAGATGCAAGAAAACAGAAACAAGAGAGACTTTCAGTGATTTCTCACTGCAGGGATCACATTGTGTTTCTTTATAATATTATATTTTATTCCTTCTTCTCATAGAATTCATGGAAGGAATGCACAGAAACTTGGTTTCCTCTGGTCAAAAATATAAATTCAATACGCAAATTTACTATAGAATTTTCAAACTTTGATTTTTTTTCTATTGGAAAGACATTAGAGCAGTATTTATTTCATACCTGTAATTTCTTCAAGGGCATGAACTACATATTTGGATATTATTGCATGGATCATAGACTTTTCAGTGATAGGGATGTATTCATAGGGAATCTCTTTACAAAGGCTTCTATAAATATACAAATACCACCATCAGATAAAAATTCCTAAGAATATGTTCTATTATAGACTTCAAAGTTTCTGGAAGTGGGGGGATATAAAATAAATAAGTAAACTGAAATTAAAAAATCATTTTTCAAGAGACTATTTCAGTTGGTTGGATGTCATGAATATCAGTTATTATAAGCATATCAAAACTAGTTTAAGAAATTTAGAATTCTTTAGAAATCTAATAGAAATTAGAGTGGAGAGTTGAAAAATGTCCAACTTGGTTCAGTTATTTCTAACCCGTATTTAAAAAATAAAGAAGTAATAAAGGGAAAACTCACTCAAGGAATTAGAAGATGAAGTTTGTATCCTCATAAACATTTGACTATTTTGAAGTAATCAAGATTAGTAGGAAAAAAGTGACCAGTAGTATGAAACAGCTGGATAGTGATAATTTTCTATTTATTTTTGACTATTTCACTTTTTATTAAGGAGAATAAATTTTCACATGCAGAAACAGCTAACAATATAAATAATTTACAAGACAAGTATGCACTAAGATAATTGTAGGTCTCAGTAGAAGGACATGGAAGGGACGTCCACAGTTCAGGTTAGAGATAGTTTAAAAAATGAAGGAAAGTATTCAGTATGTTGATGATGACAGGAATATCACCAGGTTGTTGCTTGTACATTGTCACCAACACTCACAGCTTCTGCTGCTGCTGCTGTTTCTACTTCCTCCTTCATTTAATAACAATCAAAATCTTCATTTGAAGCAAGTAATGTAGCTCTGAACTGCAGTGAGGAGTGCTTTAGGATGTGTGGTCTGGGAAATTCCCTGAACGGACAGGATTCAGAGATGAATGGAAAGATAGGAATTAAAGTTATTATGGAGAAATCTGAAACATAATGTAGTGTGTTTCCTGAGAAAAAAATTAGGACAAAAATATTTAGACAAACATTTAGCCAATAAATAATAAAGTAGAACTCACCTGGACACTGGGATGCATGGGGGAAATGTCAATGCCGATGTTCAGGACCCCGTCTCACCGCCTGTGCTTCCTAAACTCTCGAAGACATGGATTTAGACAGCGGACCCTGAGGGCAGCCTCTTTAGCATGGCAGGTTTCAACAAGACTGCACAGTTGTTAGGTCACTTTATATTTTCTAACTTACTGTTGCATGTTATTCTGTGGGAAATGGTGTTAGCTGGAGTCTCTCCTATCAATTCTTTTTTATTACAATTAAAATAAGATAGACATGTATGCTTCAAAAATCAATTCTGGATTCATAGTAGCCTTTGAATGAACCCTCCCTTAAACTTGATGGATTCACTCTCCTGGCTTGTGGTAAAGTGACAGGCAGGTTGTGAGGGATTAATTCACCCTGCCAGATGCTTAATTACATTCATGGACCATGTAATTAGCCATTTTATGGACAGGATCAAAAATATAAAATAATATATAACAAAATACTATGATTATCAGATCATTCATCCATTCATCCATTTATCCACACGTTCACAAACATTTACTGAACACTTACTATGGGCCAGAATTTGTTAATAAGATAACTGTATCTCTTTAGGGAGCTCCTAGATGTGGTAGGAGCGATATACAGAACAGAGTAGTATCATGAACATTATGCTTGCACAGCATGACATGAGAGCATAAAGCAATGAGATTAGTTGCAACTGGAAGAAAGAAGGCTTGTCCTTGAGGAGGTGTTACGTGAGCTGTACTTCCTTGTGAAAAGCAGTCAGCCGAACGTATGAGTTCAGTCATAGCAAGCAAGGAAACTTAACAAAAACGAGGTTATTCAAGTAGTTCAAGAAAATTGGAGAGTATTTTTTGGGAATAGGGGAGAATCAAGATGCGAAGCTGGGGATAGACAGAGGACAGATCACCTATGTGAAGGAGTCCAAACTTTTGTGCAGGAGTAAAAGTCATAGAAGGAGTTTAAGCAGAACTGTAACCAATCAGAGGACTCTCACAGAGACCTCTCTTCTTTTCTTTTCTCAACTGATTACTTCTATTTCTCTTTTCTCCTACTTTTTTAAATCTTTATCAGTTCCTTCCTTCTCTCTCTCTCTCTCTCTTTTTAAGATATTATATATTTGATAGAGCACGAGAGAGACAGAGAACACAAACAGGGTGAGGGTCAGAGGGAGAAGCAAGCTCTCCGTTGAGCAGGGAACCCAATGTGGGACTCGATCCTGGGACTCCAGGATCATGACCTGAGCCCAAGGCAGATGCTTAACCGACTGAGCTGCCCAGGCGCCTGGAGAGAGAAAATCTTAATCAGGTTCCACGCCCAGTGCAGAGCCCAGCACAGGGCACCATCTCACCACCCCGTTGAGATCGTGACCTGAGCTAAAATCAAGAGTCAGATGCTTAACCAACTAAGCCACTCAGACACCCCCCTTTTTCTGTCTTTTAAAAATCATCTCCATCCTTAATCAAAAATGTATCCATTCTCTCGCTCTCACACACACATACACATATATCTCCAGGAAAAAATAGTATTAAAAATATAAATATGTAAAGGTTGTACCTCAAGATGGACCCCTTGCTGAGAGCTTCTGCCATATTGATAGTTTTGATTTCCGGTGAGAAAAGAGTTGGTCACTTACTAGTAAAGTTTTATGTCATTTTTTTAATGTTTGTGTTGTGTTTTTTCTTTTAACATTCTGTACAGCTTGAATTTTCACTTTTGTAATTTTTTAATTCTAAAATTTTTAGATTTTAACATAGTGTTTATTAGTACCAATATACAATATAATGATTCAGCAATTCTATACATTATTCAGTGCTCATTATAAGTGTACTCTTAATCACCTTACTCATTTCACCTAAATCCCCCCCACCCCCCAGCTTTCCTCTGGCAACCAGGTTGCTCTCTGTATTCAGGTCTGTTTTTCTTTTTTTTTTTTTAATGATTTTTTACTATATTATGTTAGTCACCATACAGTACATTCCCGGTTTCCCATGTAAAGTTCGATAATTCATTAGTTGCGTATAACACCCAGTGCACCATGCAATACATGCCCTACTTACTACCCATCACTGGTCTATCCCATTCCCCCACCCCCCTCCCCTCTGAGGCCCTCAGTTTGTTTCTCATAGTCCATTGTCTCTCATGTTTCATTCCCCCTTCTGATTACCCCCTTTCTTTATCCCTTTCTTCCCCTACATATCATCCTAGTTCTTATATTCCATAGATGAGAGAAATCATATGATAATTGTCTTTCTCTGCTTGACTTATTTCACTTAGCATTATCTCCTCCAGTGCCGTCCATGTTGCAGCAAATGTTGAGAATTCGTTCTTTCTGATAGCTGAGTAATATTCCATTGTATATATGGACCACAACTTCTTAATCCAGTCATCTGTTGAAGGGCATCTCGGCTACTTCCATGATTTAGCTATTGTGGACAATGCTGCTATGAACATTGGGGTGCATATGGCCCTTCTCTTCATTACGTCTGTATCTTTGGGGTAAATACCCAGTAGTGCAATGGCTGGGTCATAGGGTAGCTCAATTTTTAACTTTTTAAGGGACCTCCACACTGTTTTCCGAGTGGCTGCAACAACCTGCATTCCCAACAACAATGTAGGAGGGATCCCCTTTCTCCACATCCTCTCCAGCAATTGCTGTTTCCTGCCTTGTTGATTTTTGCCATTCTAACTGGTGTAAGGTGGTATCTTACTGTGGTTTTGATTTTAATTTCCCTGATGGCTAATGATTTTGAACATTTTTTCGTGTCTGTTAGCCATTTGTATGTCCTCATTGGAAAAGTATCTGTTCATAACTTCTGCCCATTTTTTGATTTGTTTATTTGTTTCTCGTGTATCGAGTTTGAGAAGTTCTTTGTAGACCTTGGATACCAGTCCTTTATCTGTAGTGTCATTTGCAAATATATTCTCCCATTCCATGGGCTTCCTCTTAGTTTTTTTGACTGTTTCCTTGGCTGTGCAGAAGCTTTTTATCTTGATGAAGTCCCATAAGTTCATTTTATCTTTTGTTTCTCTTGCCTTTGGAGATGTCATGAAAAATGTTGCTTTGGCCGATGTCGTAGAGGTTGCTGCCTATGTTCTCCTCTAGAATTTTGATGGATTCCTGTCTCACATCGAGGTCTTTCATCCATTTGGAGTTTATTTTTGTGTATGGTGTGAGAGAGTGGTCAAGTTTCATTCTTTTGCATGTAGCTGTCCAATATTCCCAGCACCATTTGTTGAAGAGACTTTCTTTTTTCCACCAGATGTTTTTTCCTGCTTTATCAAAGATTAGTTGCCCAAAGAGCCAAGGGTCCATTTCTGGGTTCTCTATTCTGTTCCATTGGTCTATGTGTCTGTTTTTGTGCCAGTACCATGCTGTCTTTGTGATCACAGTTTTGTAGCACAGCTCGAAATCCCGCATTGTGATGCCCCCAGCTTTGTTTTTCCTTTTCAACACTTCCTTGGCGATTCGGGGCCTTTTCTGTTACCATACAAATTTAAGGACTATTTGTTCCAGTTCTTTGAAAAATATCCTCGGTATTTTGATCAGGATAGCATTGAAAGTGTAGATTGCTCTGTAGCATGGACATTTTAACTATATTAATTCTCCCGATCCATGAGCATGGAATATTTTTCCATCTTTTTATGTCTTCCTCAATGTCTTTCAAGAGTGATTCATAGTTTCTAGAATATAGGTCCTTTACGTCTCTGGTTAAGTTAATTCCAAGGTAACGTATGGTTTTTGGTGCTATTGTAAATGGGATGGATTCCCTAATTTCTCTTTCTTCAGTCTCATTGTTCGTGTATAAAAATGCAATTGATCTGAGCATTGATTTTGTATCCCGCCAAATTACTGAATTGCTCTATAACTTCTAATAGTTTGGGAGTGGATTCTTTTGGGTTTTCCATCTAGAGTATCATGTCATCTGCGAAGAGAGACATTTTGACTTCTTCTTTGCCGATTCGGATACCTTTGATCCGTTTTTGTTGTCTGATTGCTGTTGCAAGGACATCTAGTACTATGTTGAATATAGTGGCGGGAGTGGGCATGCTTGTCGTGTTCCTGATCTTAAGGGAAAGGCTTTCAGCTTTTCCCCATTGAGAATGATATTTGCTGTAGGTTTTTCATAGATGGCTTTTATGAGATTGAGAAATGTAACCTCTATTCCTACACTCTGAAGGGTTTTAATCAGGAAAGGATGCTGTATTTTGTCAAATGCTTTTTCTGTATCAATTGAGAGGATCATATGGTTCCTGAATCTTTTCTTGTTGATATGATGAATCACGTTGAATGATTTGCGAATGTTGAACCACGCTTGCATCCCAGGGATGAATCCCACTTGGTCATGATGGATACTCCTTTTAATGTACTGTTGAATTCTATTAACAAGGATCTTGTTGAGGATTTTGGTGTCCATATTCATTAGGGAAATCGGTCTGTAATTCTCCTTTTTCAAGGGGTCTTTGCCTTGTTTGGGGATCAAGGTAATATTGGCCTCATAGAATGAGTTTGGTAGCTTTCCTTCTGTTTCTATTTTTTGAAATAGCTTTAGGAGAATAGGTATTATTTCTTCTTTGAATGTTTGGTAGAATTCCCCAGGAAAACCATCCGGGCCTGGAGTTTTGTTATTTGGAAGGTTGTTTATCACTGACTCAATCTCTTCATAATTAATTGGCCTGTTTAAGAAAGCAATTTCTTCCGGTTTCAATCTTGGTAGTTTATGGGTTTCCAGGAAGGCCTCCATCTCTTCCAGATTGCTTAGTTTATTGGCATATAGCTGTTGATAAAAGTTTCTAATAATCCTTCCTAATTCATTACTGTTGGTCATGACCTCTCCTTTTCATTCATAATTTTAACAATCTGGGTCCTTTCTCTTTTCTTTTGGATAAGTCTTGCCAGTGGTCTGTCAATCTTATTGATTTTCTCAAAGAACCAGCTTCTAGTCCTGTTGATTTGCTCTACTGTACTTCTGGTTTCTAATTCATTGATTTCTGCTCTCATCTTGGTCAACTGCTTGCTCATGAGTGGATTAGGCCTGTCCCTCTGTTGCTTTTCCAGCTTCTTCAGGTGAGAATATAAAAACTGCATTTTAGATTTTTCTATTCTTTTGAGTGAGGCTTAGATGGCTATGTATTTGCCCCTTAGGACTGCCTTTGCAGTATCCCATAGGTTTTGGACCGTTGTATTTTCATTCTCATTGGTCTCCATAAATTGTTTAAATTGATTTTTGATTTCCTGGTTTATCGAGTCATTCCTGAGCAGGATGGTTCTTAGTCTCCAAGTGTTTGAGTTTCTTCCAAATTTTTCCTTGTGGTTGAGTTCCACTTTCAGAGCGTTGTGGTCTGAGAATATGCAGGGGATAATTCAATCTTTTGGTATCGGCTGAGACCTGTTTTGTGTCCCAAAACATGGTCTATTCTTCAAAATGTTCCATGGGCATTAGAATAGAATGAGTATTCTTTGGTTCTGGGTGTAGTGTTCTATATATATCTATGAGGTCCAACTCGTCGAGTATGGCATTCAAAGCCTTTGATTCTTTGCTTAGTTTTTGCCAGGGTGTTCTGTCTATTTCTGATAGTGTGGTATTGAGGTCACCTACTATTAATGTATTTTTATCTATATGTCTCTTTATTCTGGTTAAGAGTTGGCTTGTGTATCTTGCTGCTACCCTGTTGGGGGCATATACATTTATAATCGTCATATCCACTTGTTGAATACTTCCTTTAAGAATAATATAGTGCCCTTCTGCATCTCTAACTATAGTCTTTAGTTTAAAATCTAATCTATCTGATATGAGAATTGCTACCCCAGCTTTCTTTTGAGGTCCATTTGCGTGAAAAATGGTACTCCATCCCTTTACTGACAGTCTGAGTATATCTTTGGATTCAAAATGAGTCTCTTGTAGACAGCAAATGGATGGGTCATTTCTTTTTATCCAATCTGCAACCCTGTGGCACTTTATGGGAGCATTTAAGCCATTCACATTAGGACTGAATACTGAGAGATATGATTTTAATGATGCCATATTGCCAGTAAAGTCTTTGTTTGTATCAGTTGTGACTTTCTGTTCTGTATCCCTCTTGGGGCCTTTTTACCTTTATAGAACCCCCATTAATATCTCCTGTAGGGCTGGTTTCATCCAGAGCCCAAATTATTGACTGGGACCCAGGCTGTGCGCCCTTGTTTTATAGGGATCTTAGGGATGTGGGCTTCTTCTTTAAAGATTTTATTTGTTTATGTGGCAGAGAGACAACCAGTGAGAGATGGAACACAAGCAGGGGAGTGGGAGAGGAGGAAGCAGCCTCCCAGCAGAGGAGCCCGATGAGGGACTCCTTTCCAGAACGCTGGGATCAAGCCCTGAGCCGAAGACAGGCGCTTAATGACTGCGACACCCAGGCGCCCCGGGATATGGGCTTCTTGATTTTTCAGCCTGCCTTCTGGGGGGGGGGGGGGGTTGCCACGCCGATACTCAGGCAACCCTGTTTGGGTAGAATCTCCGTGTCCCCTGCAAGGGGGATGGGGATGGGCACGCTGTGAGCTGGTATTTCCAGGCTTTTGTTCTCTGGCGGCTTTCCCTGGTGGTTTGCTCTGCCTCTTCTGAGAGTCAGAGCAGCGGCGGCCGAATCTGAGACTCTGTCTCAGAACAGAGGGATTGCGGACTGTTGTCCGCTGATGTTCTGGCCACTTTAACTCTGTTACTGTTGGTGCTGATCAACCCTGCAGCGTCCCCGGATGTGCGCCCCACACCCCGCGTCCCAGCCCTCACTTCCAGGGCAGGCGCATCTCTGTCCTTTGTGTTTCTAACACCGCCAGCTGCCAGTAGCCCCCGTGTGCTCCCGGATCTCCCGGTCTCAGTCTGGTTCCAGTGAGCACCCCGGAGTTCTGTGAGAAGTCTGGTCGCGCGCGTTCCCCAGCCCAAGGTCTCAGTCTGCTGTCTCGCAGGTGCCGGTCCCCGAGCCCACCTGCTCCCCCGTGCAGGTGGCTACCGCTTCCCGGGTGCCCGAATGCGGCGGCTCCCTCCCCCTTCCATTTATCTTCCGATATCTGTGCGCGGTTTCATGGCTCCCCGCTTCGTACCTCAATACTCAGAGCTGGAGATGTTCATTTGTAGAGATCCAGATGTATCTTCCTGTGTCTCAGGCTGATTCCGTGGATGTTCAGGCTGGTATGGTACCTATCCAGCTCGACTCAGGGGACTGGCTGAAAAAGGGGTCCCCTACTCCTCTGCCATCTTAACTCAATTCCGAAATCCAATACTTGTTGACCACCTGCTCTCTGTCAGGTACCACTCTTCACCCCAGATGCCTCAGGGAAGACCCTTTGTGGAGGGAGCTGCCTCTGTAACTACAAGGCATGACAAGATTACCTTCTGACAGTTGTCTCCCTGAATTCTGAAATTACGCAGCTTTTCAGCTGTCTGGTTAGTTTGTTGTTGTTCTTCTTTTTTTTTTTTTTTTTCAAAAGTTCCTGTGAATTATTTCTTGTAGAAAGTGGTCACTTTTCTGTTCATACAGTTGCTGTTATTCTTTTCTTCATTCTCCAGTTGAGTTTGTAGGTATTCAGAATGGTTTGATAGCTCTCTAGCTGAATTCCTGGGACCAGATGAAAACTAGGTCTTCTGCTCCTCCGCCATCTTGGACTCTCAATCTCCAGGTCTGTTTTTCTGTTTCTCTCTTTTTTTCCTTGTTTTATTCCTTAAATCCACATATGAATGAAATCATGTGGTATTTATCTTTCTCTGACTGATTTGTTTCATGTAGCACTATATCCTCTAGGTCCATCTGTGTTGTTGCAAATGGCAAGACCTCATTCTTTTTAATGGCTTTTTAATGGAATATATATAATTTTCCACTATATATACAGTAGAATATTAACACACACACACACACACAACACCACATCTTCTTTATTTATCTATGGATGGACACTTAGGTTGCTTCCATTTCTTAGCTATTGTAAATAATGCTACAATATAGATGGGGTGCATGTATGTTTAAAAATTAATGTTTTCAGTTTCTTTGGGTAAATACCCAGAAGTGGAATTATGTACTGGAAAAGTCAGCTACATCACCTGATCTTGAAAGTAGTTGCTTTACAAAGAAGAGATACTATGGTGCTTAGGACATAATGCGTGTTCACCAGCCCCTGGCACCTCATGGGTGTCTCCTGTGTGCCTGTGTGTGCCCGACTGTTTTGAGATTCATAAATAGATCCCCTTCAGTATACCCCGGATACCCTAGGCACTTTTCAAACTGCTGCTTCTGTGCTGTATCTTTGTTATGCTGGCTCTTTAAGCGCAGGGACTCAGTTTCCTCTAGTCCTTAGGCTCTCTCAGAGCTAAGCCATCTGATTTTTAATTTTTACCTAGAGTTAAGCCCCATTGATTGTAAAAACTAGAGAAGTTAAGCTCCACTGGTTTTCACAGACAGTGTTATGGGGCTCATCATCTCAGTGCAGGTCCCCCGTGCCTGGAGTGCCTGGTGTGGTGTCTGATCCTCTCACTTCTCTGTGCCTGTGATTTTTGTTTGTTGTTAGTGTCCCAGGAGCTTGATTCCAGGCCGCGTCTCTGCCCCTTCCTACCCTTTTCCACTTGGCTTCCTCTCTATGATTAACTGTGGAAAGTCTGTTCTGCCAATCTTCAGGTTATCTTCAGTTAGTTGTGTTAATGTGGTTGTTATCTTGGTGTGTCCATGGGACAAGGAGAGCTCAGGATCCTCCTACTTCACCTTTCCAGAACTCCCCTGGATCTGATCTTCACTTTCATGTTTTCAAAAATCCATGTTTTTTTTTAATTAAATGCCAATTCTTTGTAGAAGGCATCCAAATTTCAGAGATAAGGATTTTAGAAAGTTAAAGTCATGTATAATCAATCACATTTTACTATATTAATTCTAAAAAGCTAGGCATTTGTTCTTAAAGATGTCCTTATGTGCATATACACAGAATCATACTACTGATTCTATTCTGCAAAAATTGAAAGATTTGGTATTAATTTATATTTTGGTTATTTACAATTCTTTGTCATTGCTGTTGTGTACTAGTGCACTGAACATGTAAATATATATCAACACTGGGCAGGTAAGCTGTGGCATTTCCTTTTGGTTATGATAATATGAATTTAGCCCTCTGTTTAGGGTTAGGGGTCTGAGGCACCTCTGTTCTTGTCTATACTTGGACATTTTAAATTCTAATAAATATTTATTTCCACTCTCACCAATCATGCATAAAAATTCCCATCATAAGGACTTCTTTGAGCATGCTAGGATTAATCTTTATGTTTTTCTTTTTCCAGTTTTTTTGGGGGGTTTGTTTTAGCCAATATGTTAAGAAAGAATGATAAAACAAAACAAGACTTTTTTTTTAATTGCATTTTCTTAATGATTGGTGAGGTTGAATATTTTTAGATAAGTTTAATTTTCAATTGTTGTTACTTATTTGTATATTTTTCTATTTTTTAAATTGGAACTCACATTTTAGAGTTAGTGCACTAACATATTTTAGCATAAGTAATCTATACTCTTTATGACAATATTGCCTCTTTTCTCCCATTGAACTGTGTCAGCTGAAGTCAGCTGATAATAAGTCAAGAAATCCTGAATTTTAAAAAATAAGGAAAAGGAGAAGAGTGAACAAAAATCACCCATTTATTTTTATTACTCGGAGAAAATGATTGGTAATTTCCTTTTAGTGCATTATCTCTGAGTCTAAAGCAATTCTGTCTTCACCTTCTATAATTGTGATTATATGGATCATATGTTCTGCATCTCAAATATTTGTTTTTTAAGGCCCACACATTACGTGGTCAAAATATAAAAACACCTGGAAGCTCCTTGTAAGTCACATCCATTGCCATTCCCTTCTGTGATTGTCCTATTTTTCTGTCCAATTCTTATTTATTTTTCCCCATTATTGTCCATATTCTCCATTAAGGGCCCTTGTAACAGAGCCTCCTAGCATCACTCCCATAGTGTTTCTTTTTGGCTACAATACCCGGCTCATGCCATAACCCTCAGGATGCTCATTTCTGCTTGACCTGGCTGCCATCAAGTCTATTCTTGACTACATAGCGTCCCTGGTGATTCCACTAATATATGCAGTGGAGGCTTGTGCCCAGGCTGAAGCCCAGGCATGACTGAAGTGGCAGGGAGAAGTCATGACATAAAAAAAATGGTTGTCAGTGATGTGGGGCCTGGAGAGAGCTTGGTGGTAGCAGTGCAAGGGGGGGACCCATGGTATTCCATTCACAGGTGGAATAAGCATCAATAATGCTTGGTTGTGAAAAGGAAAAGTAGTTTACAAAATCATATAAGGGAAAAAATTAATATTAGTTGGCTTCCTGTGAAATTGGTATTTGACTATTTTTTGATCTATCAAAGTACCAATTTCATATGGTTCAAACTAATATATATTTTATATATTATATATATATATATGTATATATTATATATATATATATCTCCAGAGATCAACAATCTGTTGCTTTTTTAATTTCTGTTTTTCTAGCTTAATTTAAAAAAAAAATGTTTTCTGTACATTTTCTTGTAAACTGCTCTTTGTAAATAAAGGTTTATTATTTAAATTTTCATAATTTTGTACATATAAGGTTGAATACCTTTCCACTTTGAATATACTATAGATAATTCCTTGTTATTTGAATTTAGGTTACTTCCATTTTTTCCCTTTTTATAAATAATTGTATAACATTTGCCCAGTAGCTAAATATTTTGGCTTATCTGTTGTTTCTACCTTAAGAAAAATTTCTTGTAATATAAGTCTTAGTCCTAAAGCGATTTAAAGATATTTGATATGTATTTTGAAATTGTGTTCTGGAGAAGTTTTATGAATTTGACTGTGAATAATAAAGACTGTTTCCTCATAGCATAACTGATGATATATTATTCATTTATTCTTACATAATAGCAAATCCATATTGTTTTACTTACATTTCTTTGATTGCTAGTGAGTTTGACTATTCTTCATATGTTGACTATTTAGATTTCTTATTCCGTCCAAGTTTTTATGTGTTTGTTCATTCAAAATTTGGTTCATCATTATATTTAATAACTATTTTCCCACATTTGTCTTTTTTTCTAAAAATAGTATGTAGAAGATTACATTTTTTAACCTGAAGGTGTCCATTTTTTTCCGCATGATTTACACATGAGGGGATATGCTTAGATTTTTCTCACACAAAGGATTATGTAAAAATAAGCCTATATTTCTTCTATTTTTCCATTTCTTTTATTATTTAAATATTCATTAAAATGCATTTGATATACTGTTGTAAGGTCAGGAATTTACTTCTACCAAGTTTGGTTAGTTATGTCAACACCATTTATTGATAAATTTATCCTTTCTGTAGTGATTTGATATGATCTTTCGATAGACTCGTAATAGATCTCTCTCTTCCCTCTGGATTACTCTGTTGCATTCTTTACTTTGCAGCTACTGTCAACTCTTCAAGGTACTAATATTATTTCACTGTTCTACTTCAGTGGCTTTCTATCACTTCTAAGATATTGACCAAATTCTTTATACAGAGTAGAGGACTCTACCTTGATCAGACCCTTGCTGATCTTTTATTTATTCCAAATTGTTCTGTTTCTTCATTCTTAAGAGTATTTCCCATGTTTTTCTTCTCGGTAGATCACTCTTCCTACTCTTCCTCACTTATTTAACTCCTACTCATCATTTAGATCTTAGCACAAATGTCTTCTTCCAGATCACAGCAGATGGCACTGCTATGAGCTCTTATAATTCTCATACCCTTTGTTCTTTTCTTCAAATAACTTATTACCATTATAATCATATAGTTATGTCATTAGTTATTTAATGCCTAGCTTCACGACTAGACTACAGACTACATAAAGACAGGGCATTTATTTGTCATGAGCATGCTATAAAGGCGCACACATGAGTTGTGTCTCTCCACAATGTCAGCTTTATTCAGTCATAAAGCAAAATTAAATCACAATTATAAAGCAGGTTCAGGATTCCAAACTCAATGACATTTCACCATGCGATTAAACTTGGCTTCTTACACAGCACACAGAGCAGGACAGAAGACAAGCCACACAACAAACAAGATAACAGAAGGGTGTAGGAAGTTAACGAACCAAACGCAAAGTCATTCTGTGGGTGCACAATTGAGTTAAGACCTCCCTCTCCTCTGGGTCAACTCTGGCCACTTACTGCTTCAAGTTCAAGCAGTGAAGGATCTCCATTCTGTTCAGAGATCAGTCGGGCAGAGTGTTTCATGGCAGTTGCCTTTTCTTAAGTGGTCAGACATAGTGGGGTCAGGTCTGAAGAGTCTGACAGCTTATTGCCAAGATCCTTCAGTTTTTAAAGGGATTTAATCAGTTTGGGGTCTCTGCAGACCTCCTCTGGTTTTGCTCCTTATCAGTTCTGGGGTGTCAGCTGACGTTGGTCCTGGCGATATCTCCTAGCTACAGTCCCTTAACTGCTTGCATCATTGCTTGACACATGCTCCTTCTTGACATGAGAGACTCTGTACAATAGTATTCCCCAGAATGTGGCACAGTGCCAAGTATGTAGGTCTTCATGATAGCTGCTTAATCAACATTTATTGAATGAATAAACTTTCTATGACTTTTTCAAGGGACTTTTGTGACAAGAGTGAAGTTTTTTCTTTAGTGTCAGAATTTGAAACTCAATGACATCTGTTTCTTTCAATAGCTCTGGTGCATCCCTTTATAATTATTTTTATTTGTCCCTTTCAGGTAACACAAAGTCAATGAATAAATCAAATTACTCTTCAGTGTCTGAATTTGTGTTGCTGGGACTTTCTACCTCTAGACCAGTGCAGCATTTTCTCCTTGCCTTCTCTACAGTGTTTTATGTAACAATTGTTGTGGGAAACTTCCTTGTTGTGTTTGTAGTGACCTTTGACCCTTACTTACGTTCTCCCATGTACTTCCTTTTAGCTAATCTCTCATTCATTGATTTGTGTTTTTCTACCTTGATAGTACCTAAGATGATTCATGACCTGTACTCTGGGGACAAAACCATATCCTTTCAGGGATGTGTCATCCAGATATTCGCCCTTCATGTCCTGGGTGGATCAGAGATGGTGCTGCTTGTTGCCATGGCCCTGGACCGATATGTGGCCATATGTAAGCCCCTCCACTACCTGACTATCATGAGCCCACAGATGTGCATTTTACTTCTGTCTGGTGCTTGGGCTATTGGCTTCATTCATTCGGTGGCCCAGTTAGCTTTTGTTGGCCACTTGCCTTTTTGTGGTCCTAATGAGACAGATAGCTTTTACTGTGACCTTCCTTGGTTTATCAGACTTGCCTGCACAGACACCTACAGAATGGAATTCATGGTTACTGCCAACAGTGGGTTCATTTCCATGGGCACCTTCTTCTTATTACTTATGTCCTATATCTTCATCCTAGTCAGTCTGTGGAAACGTTCCATATGTGGTGGTTTGTCTAAGGCCTTTTCTACTCTGTCAGCTCACATCACCATGGTGGTTTTGTTCTTTGGACCATGCATCTTTGTTTATGTGTGGCCATTTCCCACCGTGTCAGTGGATAAATTTCTTGCCATTTTGGACTTTATGATTACACCCATTCTGAATCCTGTTATCTACACACTGAGGAACAAGGACATGAAGATGGCAATGAAGAGGCTGCGTAGTCAACTCCCGAGTTTGAGAATGATCTCCTAAATAACTCACAGGAGCACAAATTACTCTTTGCATTTTCAAACAACTTCAACTAATACAGATTCTTAAATAACTATACAAAATTTGAGGCTGTTTTTTTCTAAACTCACCATTTTTTAATATTCAGAATAGATCACTAATTATGAAAGTATATGGAACTATCAGTTAATTCTCTATTTAACAAGTTGTTTGACAACTGAATTAAAGTCCCAAGAAAAGTTTATGGGAAGTTGATAAAAAAGCACAGATTATAGACTTAGAATCTGCTGAAAGTATGACCTCAGACATTAATTAGACTGTCTGGATTCAAACTGATCAATTTAGAGCTAATATATAGAAACTTTTTAGGGAACTATGAAATATACAGCTTTCCTTCAATTTAAACCCGGGATATGAATAATTCAATTTTATTTTTTCTGAAAGAAAAAATATATGAGAGATGATTTAAACTCTGGAGGAAAAAGGAACAAAGAGGGAGAGTGAGGTAGATAGAAGTAATAAGGAAAGATTGAAATACATAGGTGGGAAAACAAGAAGGAGAGCCTCAGAGATAGCATGTTTCATGTATTTGGCCTATGTCTATTACTCTCACCCTTGCTTACCTCAATTCCATGGACTGAAGCCACCTTCAGTTGGCCTAGGGCAGGGAAATTATATATATATATATATATACACACACACACACGTATATATGTATATACACACATGCATACATATATAATCTTTATTATACATATCTAATATTTATATTATACAGATTTACATATCTTATTGCACAATTTTTGAACTTCTGACTTAATGTCTATGACTCAATAAGCAGATATTCTTTAAATGTCAAATAGATACTAATCTGATCTTTTCATGATTGATATCATTATTGAGCAATTACTTTGTCCACATTGTTTGTTGACAGTTTTTCCTCTAGTAACAGGTCTTGTATAACTCTTTTCTTAAGCTCAAGCTATGGGTCTCAAGTATATGTGTGTGCGCGCGTGTGTGTGCAGAATCTGTAGAAATTGCTAAACTAATTTAATGTATGTTTTGGTTTGATAACAAGAAAACCAAGCCAAATTCACTGCTAGACTATGAAAGGACTCTACATCCTGAGTATTTGCAATTCTTTCTGGTTATACAATCAGTAATATTTTACATTTTTCCTGTATTGTTGCTTAATATTTATGTTTGCAATGGATTCTTACTGGGTACATTAAATTGAAAAGGACAAACATTAAGATAGATTTCTGAGTGAGGAATCTGCCATATTCTTGAGGCTAGTAGAAAAAGGGAGAAGACTAAAGTTCTAAGCTCAAAAATTCTGAAGGACAGGGCACCTGGCTGGCTCAGCTGCAGAGCCTGTGACCCTTGATCTCAGGATTGAGTTTGAGCCCCACATTTGGGTATAGAGATCCCTTAAAAATAAAAAATCTTAAAAATTCTGAAGGGCAAAACTGAATCACCTAAAATCTTTCAGATTGAGAAGCAAGAGATCCATTAGAATCATAATTAAAATTTGGAAGGGATATATCCAAGGAGGAGGTGTAAACCAGATGTATACTAAGTCTTTTAAAAACTACAATCCGATTCAAAGAAGCTCAGTACTTGATTGGAGTGAGGTGATTACCCTTTAACTTTTTATGCCTGATAGACGAAACAGTAAGGAGTTTCTGGAGGAATATATAATGTCAAATCTATAAGATTTTTTATACACAATGCCTAAAACACATAAAATAGGAACATGCAAAGAAGCAGGGATATATGCCTCATAATTAAGGGGAAAATAGTTAAAAGAAGAACACAGAGGGCTCAATTGTTAAAATTAGTAGAGTATAAAATCACTATTTTAAAGAAGAACTTAAAGAGTTGAAAAAAATTGAGAAAACAATAAAAATTTTAACAGAGAAATGGAATATCTAAGGAAGACCCAAATGATATTTTAGAACTGAAAAAGCAACATAAAGCTATGAATTTAAGTGGGCTCACAAACAGTGAACACAGAAGAATCAGTGGACTCAAAAACAAGTCAACAGATAGCATCCAGACTGAGGTACAGAGATATAAAAGACACAAAAAAACTAAGAACATATACACACACGCACACATAGAAATAATAATTATTGTAAATAAGGTTCATGTTTCAGGTGCTCTATTTGGGGATGTTACAAAGTACACAAGACCATGTTGCTTTTAAAAAACAGTATGAAATTGGAGCCTACTCCTCGGCCTGGCCCTTGGCCCTTGGAGCCCATTGCCACCGCCTGTCTTGAGGGCCAGGGCCCGCGTGCTCGCCTGCAGCACTGGGTGGGGCAGCAACTGCTGGAGGCCAGCGTGGGGAGGATCAAGGTCTCCCAGGCAGCAGCAGAGCTGGAGCAGTATCGCATGCAGAATGCCTGCAAGGATGCCCTGCTGGTAAGTGTTCCAGCTGGAAGCAATGCCTTCCGAGAGCCCAGATCCTGTGCCTTATTCTAAAGGCTGTAGAGGAGAAGTTTGCTGAGGAACGCTTTTCAGTGCAAAGCGATGAATGCCTTCAAGTCTCAAGAAAACGCTTTTCTCCAGCCAAATGACTTTCATATATTTTAGACCTTTCCTGTGGCTTTGGTCCTGTAGTCAAAATTCTACGGAAATTGATGAGTTTGTACTCAGATAAGGAAACTGGATGAAGGAGTACACTTTAAATAATAATGGCCTGATTCTTTTGGTAAAGTGTTTTATATTTAAGATCAACAAAAGTTTGGGGCACCTGGTGGCTCAGTCTGTTAAGTGTTTGACTCTTGATCTCAGCTCAGGTCTTGATTTCAGGGTGGTGAGTTCGAGCCCCATGTGTACAAGTAGTCATGAGATTCTTTAAGAAAAAAAAAATGATACCGCCTAATACACCCCTTTCATAAAGGAATTACTAGTGTTTTTATACCCAGAATATTATGTTTGTTTTATTTACTGGATGTTTCCATTTTGGGAAGGAAACATTTTTGTCTGTTAAAAAGTTGAATATTTGTAATTTGTTGTTCCTAAAGTTTTTATACCCTAACAAAACTTGTTCTTTTTTCATGAATTTACAGTTTCTAAATGAAGACAAGCAAGTACAAAACTGGGGGAAGAATAGGCTTTATTAATCAAATCATGTCTTGATTTTTTTTTAAATGAGAAGATTGTTTTATTTGTAACACTAAGGGAGCTGCGTCTTAGCAAACTTGTTTGGAAAGATTCATGTTGTGTTGGGTATTAGATTACCTCATCCTGTGTACAAAGCAGACTTGTCTCTGTCTTCTTAAGTTCCTCTACTTTACAGTTGTGGTTATACTTAAAAAAAAATACTACATTATTTCATGTCTTTAAAAAAATGTTTTAATGTGGGGCGCCTGGGTGGTACAGCGGTTAAGCGTCTGCCCTCGGCTCACGGCGTGATCCCAGCGTTATGGGATTGAGCCACACATCAGGCTCCTCCGCTATGAGCCTGTTTCTTCCTCTCCCACTCCCCCTGCTTGTGTTCCCTCTCTCGCTGGCTGTCTCTATCTCTGTCAAATAAATAAATAAAATCTTAAAAAATAAAAATAAAATAAATAAATAAATGTTTTAATGTGACCATCAAAACATGCAAATGATTAAACACAAAGTAATGTGAAAATATGACAACCTAAATGAATTCTTAATGTCACAAGTGTTTTACTTTGATGATGTGCCTTTGATTTTATTTGGGACACTTTGGAAAGGATGTTTTGTGTTTGTAATAATCTTTGATGAGCTTGGAAATAAAATTTCTCCTTAATTCATCACTTAAAAACAGTAACAGGAACTTTGAAGTATGTCTGGTCCAGGGATTTCAGATAAGGAGATGTAAATTTGCATACCTTTTTGAGGCATACAGTTGGAAGAATTCTTAAGAAAGTTATTGATGTGGGGCCTCCAGGGCATGGGCAAGAAAGAATTCTTGAGACGTTTTGGTGCAAAAAGGTGCTTTGGGGATGTGAGGGTGATCTGGCTGCGACATCTGTCACCCCATTGATCTCCAGGGTTGATTCAGCTGATCTGGCTGGCTAGGCGGGTGTCCCCTTCCTCCCTCACTGCTCCATGTGCAACCCTCCCAAAGCTGTGCACTCGGGTGAAGAGGATGACCTTCCCTGATAGAGGAGAACCATTCTTCAGTCAAGTGTATAGGAGTAGCTGCGCTCCCCTGCTAGAACCTCCAAACAAGCTCTCAAAATGTGCTTTTGTTACAGCACGGGGATAGGACCCATCGGCAGAAAGGGCTGCACTTCTGCTGTGTGAAGCTGGTGGTTATATGCTTGGTGTTCAAGGCAGAGGGAACATGCAAGGAGTGTTAGATCACAAATGTTTTCTTCAAATTTCTACTCCTAAACTACTTTTGCGAGACTTCTATGGTGTTTTACAGTAATTTTAACTATTGGTGAGATGTACAGGCAGTCATGAGACCTTTTAAAACTGAAGCAACTGGCACATATTTGATCCTTATTGGAGCTATGCAAGCTTCAGATCAGCCTTCTGGGCTAAAGCTGAACATTCTGCTTCCATTCCTCTTCAGTTATGTTGTATGTAGTAATAACGAACAGTTCACAAACTTTGTATATAATCCAGTTGCTTACAGGCCATCTGAACACTGAAGTGAATTAAATGGATAATTTACTCTAAAATCAGACTTTTGGGCCTCACTTTCAGAAAACTTTTCCCTATTTTTATCTGAAAAAAGATAATGAACTTTCTAACCCATTTACAAATAGAAAGAAGTAAAATCCCCAAAGGCCGTTAGTATATCCATGTTTGTATTTAATTTAGCACATGTTCTGAAGGTAATTACACTGTTTCACAAATGACTAAAATATGAGGTTGAGGGGACAATACTCTCATCAGATTATAACTATGATTCATTTCTTTTCTGAGTATGATAGGGAATACTTAATTATTATCTTTACAGCTGTCTCTCCAGATAAGGTAGCTAAAATATCAACTGAGAGACTAAGTATCCATTTATAAATATAAAGAGCAACATTCAATACACTGACCTATTGACCAAAATTTAGAGATCTATGTGAAATGCTTTGCTCAAAGAAATGCTTAGCATAATAGAAAACTTTAAGATAAGGTGTTGAAGTAGCAGCACTAATACTAGTAAGTAACATTAACTTGTTATTAATTTTAAGTCATTCTTGAGCACAACCAAAATCATAGTCGTAGAGATTTGCCAAATTTTCCAGACAGGAAATCATTTTGCATTCCATGATCAACAAATGATTATGGAATATGATAGAATTGGCATAAAAGTTTTACTAGAGATACACATGATTACCATATGTGAATTGGGGAATGCTTCCCAGTCCCAAGCAACAGGACAGGCATGGCTAATTTAGACATCCTACGGTGGACATTCTGATACTGTGAGACCCTGAAATACAGAAATCCATATGCCGACATCATAGTCTCTTAATGGCATTTTTAATTTCTTTGTTCCTTAGAGTATAAATGGCTGGATTTAGGAGAGATGTGATGACAGCATAAAATACAGCAAGAAACTTGTCCACCCAGGTGATGCTGAGTGGCCACAGGTAGATAAAGATGCAAGGCCTGAAGATACACTACCACTGTAATGTGGGCAGTGCAGGTGGAGAGAGCCTTGGATGCCCCATCCTTAGAGTGAAGGCAGATGGAAAGCAGAATATAAGAGTAAGAGATTAGCAAAAGAATGAAGCAGATGGTTGCCAGTACCCCACTGTCAGCATTTATCCACATTTCTAAAACAGAGGTGTCTATGCAGGCCAACTTGATCACCAATGGAATATCACAGAAAAAGCTATCCAATTCCCTTGGTCTACAGAAGGGCAGCCTTATAATCATGGCTAGTTGGCTTATTGAATGCACAAACCCAATGATCCATGATGTCATCACTAACCCAATGCACATTTGCCTGTTCATGATGCTGAAGTAGTGAAGTGGCTTGCAGATGGCCACGTAACTGTCATAGGCCATTGACACAAGTAGCACCATCTCACCCCCTCCAAAGAAATGTCCAAAGAAAATCTGACACATGCAGCCTTCAAAAGAGATGGTCTTGTTTTCCTTGAGAAAGTCTGTGATCATTTTAGGGGTAGTGACTGAGGAAAGGCAGAAATCAGTGAATGAAAGATTGGCTAACAGGAAGTACATGGGGGAGTGGAGATGAAGGTCAGCAATAATTAGGAGCACAATGCAGATGTTGCCTAAAATGGTGATCAAATAAAGTGAAGAAAATATCACTAGTAGGAAGGCCTGGAGCTCCCATGAACTACAAAGCCCCAAAATAACAAATTCAGACACCACAGGCTGGTTTACTTCTTCCATTTAGTCCAGTTTGTTCTAAATTTATCTGAAGAAAAGACAGGCAATTAGATTTTCTGAATAAACAGTATATGAATCAGGAAGATTTCTTCTCCATTGCTGATGAAAGTGTATACTAATATAATCAGTCTAGAAAAATCTTGGCCTTATCTTGTAAAGCTCAATATTCACAAATTCTGTGGTTCATCAGTTTCACTCCCAATTCCATACCCAAGATAAACTCTTATGTATGTACATAAAGAGAAATATAATAATCCCCATAAACAAGACAATGGAATGTTATTCAGAACCATAAAAATTACAATTATAAAATGATATAGATATATCTTAGACATAGTAATGAAGGAAAAGGAGTCCAAAATGGATCCACTCAGTACAATTTTTATAAAATGAAAAGCAATAGAAAAATAACAGTATACATTGCAGGAACTCAGATAAGTGATAAAACTATATGCAGAAAGAGAAGATGTACAATGTAAATAACCTCAAGTAAGGGGAGGCGAAAGGTCATCATAGAGATGAGCACATAAGCAGTGTATGTTATTAACAACTGTTTAGATCTTGTATTAGATCTTTGGGTCATGTTTTTATCAGCATAATTTTATCATTAAATAAATAAGCAAAGAAACACAAAATGGGCTTGCAAAAATAGTGAGACTATGTTATGAATCAAGAATTATGATCAATTTGGTGTGCCTGGCTGGCTCAGTCAGTAGAGTATGCAACTCCTGACCTTGGGTTTATAAGTTCAAGCCCCACGGTGGGTATAGAAATTACTTTAAAATCTTTTTTTTAAAAAAAGAATTACGATCACTTCAATACTATAGACCTGAGGTAAAATAATATTTTTTAAAATGATATTTTATTGTGTAAGGCATGTATGTTAGAAAAATAGTTTCTATTTATAAATTGGAAAAACGGAGACAATGTTTAACACATTATTGAAGGTTAATTTTTTTAATGAATAAATAGATGAATAAGTTTTTGAAAAGAGATAGTAATACTATTTTTGACAAAAGACAAAACTTTTTGACTAATGAACATAGTTAACTAAGTACAAGAGGAGATAAACTATCAAAAAGAAGGTAGTTAAAAATCATTAAAGAATAAATGTTCCAGGCGTAAAGAAAGGATGAATCATGAGCAACAGGAAGAAATTGTTCTCTGTTCATGAAATTCAAAGCTTATGTAACCTGTAAGAAATTACTTACAGCCTGAAGTATACCTCAGCCATAGTGCATCCTGAAGTTTGGTTTTGAGTATCAAACTCTAAAATGTGTTTGGAAGCCATTGTGCCAGACATAGTATAAGACCATCGAATACACAATCTGCTGTTAGGTTTCCAATTCCAAGCAAGATGGCTTCTGAGAAACTAAAATCTGGAAATCTCCGCATGGACTAAAATGATCCAAAGTCTGTAACTAACTCTGGGGGAGACTCTGCATCAAGCTACCAGAGGAAAATATTTTTTTGAATTACAAATGAGAGTTTCAGAGTTAGGCAAATTCCTTCATTTCCCAATATCCATTGGAAGCCATTTCTGTTCAGTCTCATTTGCTTTAGCCTAAGAAGTCATGATTTTTGAAAGATGTTCCAGGAAGAACAAGAAAAGAAAATCTTTGGCAGAAGACTTTTGCAATAGCAAAGTAAATGGCAAATACAAATTAATTAGATGTCTTATCAAACAAGGTAGAGAAATTTTAAGTTTGCCTTTGAACTTGTCATTTTTGCTGTTTAAATTAATTACTTTAAAAATCGAATAATCCTATCAAGCTAGAAAATAGATTCATATTCTTTCTCTCTTTTCCTTTTTGCATTTCTCTCTTCCCAGTTTCTTTTTTCCTTCTTTTTTTTTGCCATCTGCTTCTGCCACTTTCTTTTGAAACTGTGTTTATCAGAAGGGCTTTGCACAGTGGCTCAGTTGTCTCCAGCAGCCACTACTAGTTCTTGATGACTGGTGTTCGTAGCCCTCTGTGAAAATTGGAGACCAGCTCTGCAGTGTTGTTTTCCTTTTCTCTATAACTCAGAGCTATGATGAACATTTTTAATAATTGTTTCATAGCCGTGAGGACAATCATACTTTACTGCTGAAAAGTTGAGTTAAAAGGTAAATGCCCAAAATAACACAGTTAATAGAGTCTATTTGGAGTAAGCTCCTGGAAAGAATGTTGGTGTAGAGAAAAGTTTAGTTCAGTTGAGAAGAAATAGCATTTCTATGAATCAAGAAAAATAATAAAACTCTTTATAAGAATACATGTCCTATGAAGAGGTAATTGACATAAGAAATATAAATGGTCAGTAGCTATAAGAAAAGTATTCTCTGTATCTGTAATATTCTGTTTTTGCTCTTGGCACTAACTGCTTCAAGTTTCCTCTAATTTAGTCTGTTACCCTCACCTCTGTCTATAATTAATGTGTTGTTGATATTATTGTTTAAATCTACAAAGGTGGTCAGATACCAGTGATGAAAATGACTAGAAAGTACTAAATATAGGAGGGCCTTTTAACTTCTTCTAATATGGTCAAGAAGAATTTATTGAGTTTATTTTTACTGCATACTCTGATCACTTTTGAACACTGCAGATGAAAAAGAAACAGTCTGTAGGTGCTGTAGGTTACACCAAAGAAATAAAAGCTTATTTATGTTTTCTCACTTAATACTTGCCTTAAAAGTTGTTAATATTATTTTAGTTGAATTACAAAAGGCAATATTACTGCTAAATTAAGTATATTAATAGTCATATTAATAATACTGTTATAATTTATTTTCAAGCGTGTCCTAAATGGGGGAGTTAAATCTCCCGATTCCAAGAGTATAATTTAAAAATCAAATGACTTAAAGTAGACCTACCCAAAGAGAATCAAAACTTAGGGGAAAAAAAGAAGGAAAGAAAGGAAGAAAATGAGAAAATTCCTATTTTTGTTTTTTTAGCTACTATTTTCAGGTGGTGTGGAAACTAATCTCCCTGTTTCTTTCTATGTCTCCCTCTTCCTCCCCTGAATACCCACTGTGTACCAGAAACTTTCACTCACATTGTCTAATTTAATCTCCACAATAATCCCATGAAACAGGTCTTATTAGTCTGAGGCTGACTCCCAGTGTAACCTTATAGAAGTCTCAGAGCAGAGAAATAGTGTGACTGGGGTGTACACTCAAGGTCTCTGACTTTAGTCCTTCTCTGACTTTGGTACCATTCTGCATTTCCTTCTGTTCATTTCCAAAAGCATAATTTCATCCCCATGGTAGCTGTTGACTGTTAAAACTTTTGAGAGAGTTCATTCCATATTTTCTATCAGTTTTTTTCCTGAGCTTAATTATTAACAACCAATTTTCTCCATGTTTGGAAATTTCTGTTAATTATGCCTACATATCTGTGTCTGGAACAGTCCCGTAATCCAGAAAAACTGTAGACCATGCTGACTGTGGTGCTATGAGAACACAAATGCTTCCTCAACCAGGGTATTTAGGGAGGGGTGACACTGAATAGAAGGCATTCTTTCTGATGCTATGGGGAGCCCAAAAGTCCCAAGATGTAGCTGGGTGAAGAAACCCTTGATATTTCTGGAAGCTGTGCAGAAATTCCATGCCATCCCAGTTAGTATGTATGGAAATATGATATTAAAACATTATGAAAGTGTCTTAAATGTGATAGAGGAAGGGAATTAAGGGAGCAGTTAAGAAACTTACAGAGTATAGACTGTAACTTCTTCCCAGAGGAACACCGTATTTGATCAAATTTTTTCCCATGGATAAAGCACAGTTTACATTCTAACTAGAATCTGAAATAAAATCATATTGCAGCAAAACAAATAATCCATTTTCAGTCGTGACCAGTATTCATGTAAGAGTGTGAAGCTTATATTCACTGTAGAGAATAGCCTCTGGAGGAGGAAACTACCTATGCTATGTTCCCATGGGACCTCTTAATTTCTGAGTTTCTCTGAATTGAGAATATCACCTGAAAGTGTGCCTTTTGTCAAGATCAAAGACAGACCTGGTCAGTACAATCATAAAATTTCCAATGATGGAAGTTAAGTACAGTTTTAAAACATTTCTTTGGCTACCTTTTTTTTTTTTTAAAGAAAAGTATTATTTTAGAATGAAATTGCCATTTAGTTCTAGTCCCTTTAGAAGCCAGATGATTTAGGTAGTGGTCAGAAATGCACTAGCCACATTGCATGAGAATGATGATAAAAACTTGAATAACTGCCTGATAGGAGCAAGCCAAGTAACCAAACAGTAGAAGCTCAGGTATGAGAGGTAAGACACGTGCACACAACTCAAAAAGACTAAAAACCTGAACAATGCCTCTTGGATTTATATTATTCATTAATGTTCAAGGTGGAGGAGGGAGGTGACGTTTAAATAATTATGTATGCAAATGAGTTGTTGCCAATTTAAAAAGGCATCCATAGGTATTTATCTAGGGGATGTTAGGAAAAAGATGAAGACATTCATGTCTTAAATCAGAATGCTGGATTATGTTAGAAAGGACTATTCTAAGACCACTGACTCAACAAGAATTATAATTTGGAGTTAAGTAATTATTGCACAAAAAGGAATTTACTTATACAAATAGAAATTTTCTTGAATGCTGGCCTGGGTCTTCTCCCAGACTGATAGTGTAAAGAGCAATAGGCTAGTAGCATTGGGATCCCTAATCAGCAGACAGCTCATAATTTTCAGTTTGTGCTGGCCACCTAAGTTCAGATGGGCTTCTATGAAGTAACATAGAGGCAATTAAAAACTTCGTTTTTTTTTTAATTTTGGTTTATTGTCTTTTGTATCAATTGCTTGTTTGAAAGAAAACTAGAAATTATCAAGGCAACTTAAAACGAGTCTAAGTTGTTTCTCTCACAAAATTTTGAGAAATACCATCTTTTGTTTGTCTTTGGTTTTTGGTCTAAGTAGTTTGGATAGCCAACTAGATTAATAATTTCAATGGCTTTAAAATGTACTTGTATATTTCTCCAGCTTCTAGGCAATGGGGCTCCTGTTCAATTATAATGAGAATAAAACACTGAAAACCCCACCCTGATTAATATAATTATAAATAAGGTCAAGATATCTATGAGCTAAGAATTGTTGTGCAAGGGTAATGAGGAGGTAAGAGTTAAGTGGTATAGTTATGAATGGGCTCCACTTCCCACATTTTTAACAGTACCATTTTGATGATCTCTTTGTAGGCCCTAAAGAGATGATGCTTTCTGTGTTGCTAATGATTATCTTTTGTCTAACCTCAACTTCTGGAAGCTTGGGATATATAAGGTTATGATTTCTTTAACCTGCTGTTTTCAAAGCAAAGTTTTCTTTGGTGGAATACCACCTGCTTGGTGCCTGTCATTTTCTAGCCATCATCTTCTAGCAATCTACCCACGGAAGAGACTGAGTTATGACTATGTCTTAGAAGAAATGCTAGATGTAAATACATATAGGTAAGATCCCTTACCTTAAAGAATGTACTATTACAGTAATAAATATTAGAGTAATAAAACAATGAACAGCAGAAGGTAGTATATAATTAAGGGCTACATATTTCAAAGGATTAAAAGACCAACATGGGCAGCACAGATTGGTGAAAAGTAATATGGAATATGCCAAATTTGACTGAATGGTAGATAGCCTTTCCAAAGATATAGGGAGTAAGCAGTGTAATTTCAAATAGTGAGGACCCTATTAGCATAGTGCATGAAAGAGGATAGTGAATGGTATAAACCAGAGAGCCCAGGCTTTAAAGACAGGCAAATGTAGTCTGAAATTTAGCTCTATCTGTTATAAACTATGGGAACTTAGTCAAGTTACAAACTCTGAGCCTCATATTTTTGTATCTAAAATGGGATTCTTTTATTAGCTTAATATTTGTGTGTGTGTGTGTGTGTGTGTGTGTGTGTATTTCTAGACAGTATCCAACCAAAGTAGTTCAGGTAAACAAAGAAATGCACAGTATGTAAAATGGTGATAATAGTGTACTAGATTTAGTTTATATATCACAGCAGATATTCACTCTTGCCTTCCTTGCTTTCTCTCTAGCTGTAGTATCTATGACAATGATTGTCTTTGCCTCTGCCATACAACCAAGGTCCCAATGTGGGTGGTTGTGTAGGTCCTTTGTGTCTCTCGCAGGCACGTTGTCTCCTTCCAACACTTCACCTTTGGCTTCCCACCTCTGGACTCTGTCTTAGTTTAAGTTTCCTTCTCCCAAAGAGGAGCTTGAATAGAAGACTTGTATGTAGCTAGTTTATGTGAGAAGGGGATCTCTGGAGGTAGAAATGACAGAAAAAAGGAGATGAGACAGGGAAGGAGGGAAAGGCAACATAAATGCACATTTTTGAGGTCACTGAGGAGAGCAAATGCTATGTCATGTGTCCACAATGTGCAAGGCAGTGGTCCTAGCATTGGGAATATTAGGTTGACTAAACTATGGACAAGAACTTTGAGTTTCGAGGGAAGATCAGATATCAAACAAATACTTATATAAAGAAATAGCTGAAAATTATAATTTCTGGGGAAGAAAAGGTATACCGTGTTGTGAGAGAGTGAAAGGGGGAATAATTTATTATTTAGTGTTTTTTATTTGAGTATATTTGACACACAATATTACATTAGTTTCATATGTACAGCATAGTGATTCAATTTCTCTTTATATTATGCTATGCTTACCACAAATGTAGCTACCATCTGTCACAACACAACACTATTACAGTACCATTGACTATATTTCCTATGCTGTGCCACTTATTCCCATGTCATTCATTCTATCACTGGAAGCCTGTATCTCTGACTCCTCTTCACCATTTTGTCCCCTACCCCACAGTAATTATGACTTTGTTCTCTGTACTTATAGGTTTATTCTGCTTTTTGTTTGTTTTGCTTTTCAGATTTCATGTATAAGTGAAATCATATGGTATTTGACTTTCTCAGTCAGATTTATTTCACTTTACATAATACCCTCTAGGTCCATCACAGGTGTCACAAATGGCAAGATCTCATTCTTTTTTATGATTAATATTCCATTAGATAGATAGATAGATAGATAGATATAGATCGATCGATCTGTAGGTTGCTTCCATATCTTGGATATTATAAAATAATGCTGTGATAAATTTAGGAGTGCATATATCTTTTCAAATAGGTGTTTTCATTTTTGGGAGGTAAAACCCAGTAGTAAAATTATTGAATCATATGATATTTCTATTTTTAATTTTTTGAGGAACCTCCACAGTGGCTGTGCCAATTTGCATTCCCACCAACAGTGTACAAGGATTCCTTTTTCTCTACATCATTGCCAACACTTGGTGTTTCTTGTCTTTTTTATTCCAGTTATTCCAACAGGTATGAGGTAATATCTCATTGTGGTTTTAATTTTCATTTCCCTGATGATTAGTGATGTTGAGCATCTTTTTCATGTGTCTGTTGGCCATCTGTATGCCTTTTTTGGAATAATGTCTATTCAGGGCTTCTGCCCATTTTTTAATTGAGTTATTTGGGTCTTTTTGTGTGTTGAGTTGTATGAGTTCCTTATATATTTTGGATATTAAACCCTTACGGGATATATCATTTGCAAATACCTTCTCCTATTCCATAGGTTGTCTTTTTGTTTTGTTGATTGTTTCCTTCACTGTGCAAAAGCTTTTTATTTTGGTGTAATCTCAATAGTGTATTTTTGCTTTTGTTTTCCTTGCCTGAGGAGGCATATCTAGAAAAATGTTGCTGTGGCTGATATCAGAGAAATTGTTGCCTGTGTTCTGGCATTTTTATGGTTTCAGGTCTCACATTTAGGTGTTTAATCCATGTTGAGTTTATTTTGTGTGTAGCATGTAAGAAGCTGGTCCCCAGTCTTATTTTTTGCACATATCTCTCTGGTTTTCCCAGCACCGTTTATTGAAGAGACTGTCTTTTCCCCATTGCTTATTCTTGCCTCCTTTGTCATAGATTCATTGGCCATGTAAGTGTGGGTTTGTTCTGAGCTCTTTGTTCTGTTAGACTGATCAATGTGTCTGTTTTTGTACCAAACCATACTGTTTTGATTACTCCAGCTTTGTAGTATATTTTGAAATCTGGGATTATGATATCTCCAGCTTTGTTCTTCTTTCTCAGGATTGCTTAAATATTCAGGGTCTTCTGTGATCTGTAAAATTTTTACATTAATTGTCCTAGTTTTGTGAATAATGCTGGTGGTATTTTGATAGGGATGGCATTGATGGAATATCTTTCAGTTTCTTTCCTCAGTTTTATAGTTTTTGGAGTACAGGTCTTTCACCTCTTTGGTTAAGTTTATTCCTAGGTAATTTATTCTTTTTGGTGCAATTGTAAATGATCTGGTTTTTTAAATTTCTTTTTCCTCTACTTTATTGGTGTATAGAAACACTACCGATTTCTGGGTATTGATTTTGTGTCCTGCCATTTTACTGAATTCATTTATTACTTGCTGCAGTTTTTAGGATTTTATATGTATAGTATCATGTCTTCTGCAAATTGTGACAGTTTACTTCTTTACCCATAGGGATGCTTATTTCTTTTTCTTGTCTGATTGCTGTGGCTAGGACTTTCAGTACTGTATTGAGTGAAAATGTTGAGAGTGGACATCCTTGACTTGTTCCTGATCTTAGAGGAAAAGCTCTCCATATTTTACAATTGAGTATGAAGGTAGCTGTGAGTTTTTCATATATGGCCTTTATTATGTTGAGGTATATTTCCTCTAATCCCATTTTGTTGAGAGTTTTTATCATGAATCGATGTTGAATTTTGTCAGATGCTTTTTTTGCATCTATTGAGGTGGTCATATGATTTTTATCCTTTTTGTTATTGATGTGGCATATGACATTGATTTATATATGACTATCAAACCACCCTTGTATCCCCAGAATAAATCCCACTTGATCGTGGTGAATGATTTTTTTAATATATTGCTATATGAAATTTGTTAATATTTTGTTGAAGATTTTTGCATCTGTGTTCATCAGGGATATTTGCCTGTAGTTTTCTTTTTTTATGGTATCTTTTTCTGGGTTTGGTATCAAGGTAATTCTGGCCTCAAATATATTGGGAAGCTTTCCTTCCTCTTCTATTTTTTTGAATAGTTTGAGGAGAATAAGTATTAACTTTTCTTTAAATGTTGGGTAGATTTCACCTGTGAATCCATATGCTCCTGGAATTTTATTTTTTGGTAGTTTTTTTCTTTTTCTGATTTAATTTCATTACTTATAATTGATTTGTGTTGTATTATTTGTCCTAGTTTTGTGAATAATGCTGGTGGCTCTTCAGATTTTTCTATTTCTGTTCAGATTTTCTATTTCTTCCTGGTTCAGTTTTGAAAGATTGTGTGTTACTAGCAATTTATCCACTTCCTCTAGATTGTCTAGTTTGTTGGTATATTAATTTTATAATCCTTTGTATCTATGTGGTGTCCATTGTTACTTTACTTTCATATTTGATTTTATTTATTTGGGTCCTTTTCTTTTGATGACTTTGGTTAATGATTTATCAATTTTGTTCACCTTTTCAAAGAACAAGCTCTTGGTTTCACTAATTTTCTTTCATTTTTTTTTTCAGTGTCTCTGTCATTTATTTCAGCTCTCATCTTTATCTACACACCATGGGCTTTGTTCTTATTTTTCTAGTTTCTTTAGGTAAAAGAGGGAATAATTTGGATTTGTAATTCAGAGAAGCCTATGTCATAAGTGATCTATGATATTCCTGAAGCACATAAAGATAGAAAACAACTGTAATTTTAGAGTAATAGTAACTAATATACATAGTCTTTGTGTATTCACATGTGATTTATCATATAAACTTATTTTTATTTTTTGGCTGAACGTGAACAGTTGGCTCAAGATCACAAAGTTATTAAGTGGTAGACCTAGATTTCAAACTGAGGCAGCCTGACTCAGAGAACCTGTGCTCCTAGACACTATACTGTGAAGAATAAAGAAAAAAATGGTGGAAAAGATCAGTGGAACAAAGAATATTATGTGGGATCATGCTACAAGAGCCATCGATAATTTCTTATTGGCCTCTGTTCTCCTCCTTCAATGAACAACTATAGTGAAATTAAAAATTCTGCTTGAGGATACCTAGAACAGATCCAGTCAAAGCCAAGTCCTCATACATTTCCACAAGTGCTACATGACCTGATCCCTGTTTATTCCTTTGATTGATTTTCAACTACTCTGTCCCTCATTTACTCTATCCACCTTATATTCCTTACTGTTCCTCAAACATGTTAATCATGCTTTATGCTTTAACTGCATGGATTTTGCCATAGTTGCCCTTCTAGTTGACACATAACTCCCCTAGTTGTCCTTGTGTATAAATCCCTCGGTTTCTTTAAGTCTTTGTTTAAATATTATCTTCTCAAAGATGCCTTTCCCATGCTGACCATTCAGTTTAATACTGCAATCGGCCTGACCCTGGGTACTCATTTTCACTCTTACTCTGCTCTACTTCTTTTTTTGCCCCCACTGCACTGATCAGCTTCTAACATAAACATGTGGTTATTTATTATGTTTATTAATTACTGCATATTGAGTATTTTCTTTCTCTACTAGATCCTCAAAGAGGTGAATATTTATTTTGTTTTCTAATTTACCTCCAGTTATCTGTACAGTAAAAAGTAATGTATAATGTGTAATCAGTATCTGTGAAATTAATAAACATAATGATTATGCAATATCTCAGGTTATCACAGCTCATCAAGTATATGCAGTATAATTTGATGCGTTATACAAATATTTCTTAGTTTGGAACGTTGATTCCTGGTTGTGAAGTAAACTTCAGGAACATCGCCAACATCATTTTGATATAATTTTTTTTGTCTATATTACTTTTTTATTGCAACTTGAGCTGATTAACATAGTGTCCTAACAACCATTAAAACAGATCATTTGAGGGGCGCCTGGGTGGCACAACGGTTAAGCGTCTGCCTTCAGCTCAGGGCGTGATCCCGGCGTTATGGGATTGAGCCCCACATCAGGCTCCTCTGCTATGAGCCTGCTTCTTCCTCTCCCACTCCCCCTGCTTGTGTTCCCTCTCTCACTGGCTGTCTCTATCTCTGTCAAATAAATAAATAAAATCTTTAAAAAAAACAGATCATTTGATATAATTTAATGGCAAGCAAGACAAGACTGAATATGTGTAGACATGTCATTTTGGTAATAAAGTATTTGTGGGTCAGGACAAAAAAGAAATGGTTGATATCAATCAGTTCTGAAAGTGCTGCTCTTAGTCAACGAGAGATATGTAAATGTTAAATTATCACTTGAAGAACATGTAACATATTATGTTTATCCAGCCAGGTTGGTTTCTTGTTACTGTGAAAATGAAATTATACCTCTAGAACAGAGGGTTGGTGAGAAAGCATTAAAATAGAATAGCCACATGTTTTGTGCAAAAATGTCTTACGAAGGTGTTTTAGGAAAAATCTCTTCCCACTGAATGTGGTTAACAAAGTTGGATACAATTTCAAAAGGATCTTTCATTAAATGCATATTATAAGAGATGGCAAGGAAATAAGGATGTTTTAAAATCAGGTTTATTTCAAGGCACAAAAAAAGTAAGAGAAAATGCATTTTTGAGACAAAGCAATCATCAGAACCTGAGGCAGGTATGACTAATTTTGGAATTATTGGATAAGGAATTTTAAATAACTATAAGTAACACATAAAGCGTTCTAGTGGGAAAAGTAGACTATATGCCAGAACAGGTTGTTAATGTAAACAGAGAGATAGAAACTCTAAGAATGACAAAAATAATTCATGCAGAATATTCAAGAATGGGGGACAGTAATAAAGGGGCATATATATAATTGGAATTCCAGAGGAAAGGGAAGAGAAAAAGGAGCAGAAAACATATTTGAAATAATAATGGCTTGAGAAATTTCCAAAAGTAATGGCCAACATGAAAAAAAAAAAAAAGAAGAAGAAGAAAAGCCTACACATAGGTATATTATATTCAAACTATAGAAAACAAAAGAAAAGAGAAATTGAAGGAATTCAAAGAGGGGCAAACACATTATTTATAGTGGAACTGTCATAAGCCATGTTGTTAGAAAGAGTGAAGTGAAATATTTACCATGTTAAAAAAACTAATCTACACTTGTATATTTAGCAAAATTATCCTCCAAAAGTGTAGGAGGGAAAAAAACTTTCTCAGAGAAAGAAACAGAAAGCATTCATTCTTCAAAAAGACATAACATTCCTTAGTGTGCATGCATCTAATAACAGAGCATGAAAATACATGAGGCAAGACCTGATATAAATCCAAGGAGGAACAGACAAATCCACTATTATAGTTGGAGACATCAACTCTCTGTTTTAAATGACCGGCGCATCTGGAAGGCAGAAATTTAGTAAGCACATAGTTGCTCTCAAAAGAACCATCAGTCAGCTTTATCTAATTTACATTTATAGACCACTTCATCCAACAATAGCAGAATATGCATTCTTTACCAGTTCACATGGAATGTTCTGCAAGATAGACCACATTCAGGGTCATAAAATATACCTTAACAAATTTAAAAGAGTAGAAAGCATACCAAGTATGTTCTCAGATCACACAGGAACAAAACTAAAAATCAACAGAAATATAGCTGGAACATTCTAATATATTTGGAGATAAAGCAAACACGTCTAAATAACACACAGATCAAAGAAGAAGTCTCAAAAGATATTTAAAATGATTTGAACTACATGAGGATTAAACTACAACTTATCAAGTTCTGTGGGAAACAATGAAAGAAGTATTTAAAGGGAAATTTATACCATTGAATTCATAAATTAGAGAAGGATAAAATTTGAAACTCAGTAATTTAAGCTTACACCTTAGAAAACTGAAAGAAAAGAACAAGTTAAGCCTAAAGCAAGTGAAAAAAAGACACAAATATTAGAGCAGTAATCAATAAAATTTAAAGCAGAGAAACAATAGAAAAACTCAACAACAAAAAGGTGGTTTTTTGAATAAATCAATAAAAATAATAAACTTCCAGCCACAGCAACCAAGGAAAAAAGAGAGGAGACACAAATACCAATATATTAGAAATAAAAAGGGGTCATTACTAATGATTGAATACTATAAGAATAATAAGGAAATGTTATGAACAACCTTAAACCCATGAATTCGATACCTTAGATGAAATGGACCAATTAATTCCTTAAAAGACACAAACTACCAAAACTTACGTAAGGTAGAAATAGATAATATGATAAGCCTGTATGTAATAAGAAACATTAATCAGGGGCGCCTGGGTGGCTCAGTCGTTAAGCATCTGCCTTTGGCTCAGGGCATGATCCCAGGGTCCTGGGATTGAGCCCCATGTCTGGCTCCCTGCTCTTTTGGGAGCCTGCTTCTTCCTCTCCTACTCCCCCCACTTGTGTTCCCTCTCTCGCTGTCTGTCTGTCTCTCTGTCAAATAAAGAATTAAAAATCTTTAAAAAAAAAGAAAGAAAGAAAGAAAAAAGAAACATGAATCAATAATTAACAAAAAAGTCAACTGGCCCAACTTTTTACCAAACATTTATGAAAAAAATGATATTAATTCTCTACAATTTCTTCCAGAAAATAGAAACAAAGGGAACACTTCCTAATTTACTTTATGAGGCTGGAATTATTCTTTTAACTTAATAAGTGCTAATTATTTATTATTTTTATTATCACTTATTACTACTACTACCGTTACCATCATCATATATACCTCCCTAGTGTTTTTCATTTTGTTTTGTTTGAAGTTTTTATTTAAATTCTAGTTGGGGGGGGGGCGCCTGGGTGGCCCAGTCGTGAAGCATCTGCCTTCTTCTCAGGGCATGATCCCAGGGTCCAGGATCGAGCCCTGCATCAGGCTCCCTGCTCTGCTGGGAGCCTGCTTCTTCCTCTCCCACTCCCCCTGCTTGTGTTCCCTCTCTCGCTAGCTATCTCTCTCACTGTGTCAAATAAATAAATAAATAAAATATTTTTAAAAATAAATAAATTCTAGTTGGTTAACATAGAGTGTAATATTAGTTTCAAGAGTAGAATTCAGTGATTCAGCACTTACCTGTAACACTCAGTGCTCATGATGATAAATGCTCTCCCTAATGCCCATCACCCATCTAGCTCATCCTCAGCCCACCTCCCTGCATCAACCCTCAGTTTGTTCTCCATCTTTAAGAGTATCTTATGGTTTGCCTCCTTCTTTTCTTTTTCCCTTCCCCTATGTTCATCCGTTTTGTTTCTTAAATTCCACACATGAATGAAATCATACGGTGTTTGTCTTTCTCTGACTGACTTATTTAGGGCATTATTCTTATACCTGAAGCAGGTGTAGACATTACAAGAAAGAAAAACTACAGACCAGTATCTTTCATGAACATACATGCAAAATCCCTAACAAAATATTAGCAAATCAAAATCAACAATATTTAAAAAGATTATACCCAAGGCCAAGGGGAAGTTATTTTCATATTCTAGCAATCATATTAAAAGGAGGCACTATAGTGTAGGGATTAAATTCATGTACAATGAAATCGGAAATTAATTGTGTTTGAATGTTAGATCTGATTCTAGCATAGTGACCTTGGCCAACATATTTCATCTCCATGGTATATAATTTAGTATCTCTAAAATGGGGATGGTAATTGCATAAATGAGGTAAAAAGCAGGTACAGTGTTTTCATGGATAGTCCATGAATATGCTTCCAAAAGAATTCTAAATAATTCTTAATGAGTTTGTTAATAACTGTTCCTTTTTCACTGGTATTGATCTAAATGATAATTTATAAATGGACCTTAAAATATTAGAAGATACTGCTTTTCCTTGAAGATATTTTTCTGTCAGAAAAATACAACTATACATTGCTTTATTATACATTGCTTTCCATTTACTTATTTAACCAAAATTCTGATACCTTTTCCTTCTCTTAATGCCATGCCATGATTATTAAAAGTAAAACTCCCATGATGAATGGCTTGGGGACTCAGGTCATGGAATCATCAAATGGTCACCAAAAGCTGTTATTGTTTGAGCTGGAGCAGTTGTGAGCAGCACCACCCATAGAGCATCAAAGAGGGAAACGTTTTTTAAAAGATCCATTTTAAAATGAAAATACTGCTTTCTGGGTTTGTTTGTTTGTTTGTTTGTTTGTTTTTAATTTCGTGGCCAGATAAGTGGAGGTGATATACGTAAATAGCCTGCTAAAAGTATTGGCTGTTTTTGTTATACTGGTAATGCATACATTTATGGCACAACAGTATAAAGTTTCTCTCTCTCTCCTTCCTTTTTTTTAAATCTGCATTTCTATTTTTGAATTCAACAAGCACTTTTTAAACACCGTGTGGTGTCAGTTTCTCCAAGGGAAGTGAGAATTTTCATTTCAGGTTTTATGCATTGCTCCATATGCCTAGATTAAGTCTTAATTTACAGGGAAATTTCTGACTCTTGATTATATTACATTTGGATAGGGACAAGAAAGGACCTTGGAAATTGGTTTTAATGTGAATAGCCTTACACCTGCCATATGTTCACAACAATTTCTAGAGTAGCGATTATTTTTTATTCTATTGGCGTTAGTTTTAAATAGGAATAAGATGTAAAATAAAAGTCTTTACCACAAACCATTATCATCAATTACCCACACATTTTTGTACACATGCATGCCCACATCCATCCAACCACTCATCATCTTTCCCAAACTCACACCACTTATGTGGGCCAGAATTTAGGGCTAGGACAGTCCCTTCTGTCGAGAAGCTCATAGATCTAGCAGAGGAGATGGAGAGACTATTTAATTGTAAATTATACTATTATGAAAAGTTTATTATGAGAAGTTTGCAAGTATGATGTGAAAGCATGGAGAAGGAGTCTATAATCCAGACTGGAGGAGAGGGAGAAATCCTTGAGTAATTGTTGCATAGGTGGAATGAATTTTTAGAATGAGAAGTAGTCAGCCAAATGAAAACAGGATACGTTTAGTGCAGAGCAAAAGGATGGGTAAACCTGAGCGTTCATGAAAGTGCAAAGGGTGTCCTTGTAGTTCGTGTCATGATGTTTGTGAGGTGAGGGGGAGATGGGCTGTGGACTGATCCCAAGAGTTTTATATGCCAATCCTGTGACATTGAGAGAGCAGGAAAAATTACTGAGGAATTTGAAGCAGTGAATAGGCAACAGAAGAAACAAGAAATATTCTGTTGGTATGTCTGTTAACTGCCTCTCTTAAAACCTTTATGGTATTCCTTGCTTGCTTCTATTCCTCTCTCCTCTTTCTTTTCTTCTTTGTCCCTGTCCCTTCTCTTTCCTCCCTTTTCCTGCCTCTTCTTACCATCTCCTTCCTTACTAGTATCCATTAACTAAACGATAGATACATTTTTAGCAATAGACTGCTCACATGAGATTTTATCATGGTGATGAATCTCCAAAAACATTTTTTAAGTGACTGTTGTGATACTTCATGACTATACAGTTGTTCACATATTTGTCAGACTTTATGTCAAATTTTAAATGCTTATTTGAATGATACTGACATCACTACAATCTGAATTTGAAAGACTGCACATCTTGAACCCCTTATTTTGTATTTAAAAATCATACTTTTTTAACATTTAAAAAATTATCTATTTATTTATCTTTTTAAAAACATAACATTTAAATTTCATTACAGAGAAATAATGGATCTTACAAAATGGAAGTGGGGATTCCAAGTTGAAAGATCCTAAGAGAGAGGGAAGAAGTGCCTTTTGGGTGCCTTCCAACTCAGAGATTCTCAGAGGTGCTGGATTCCAGAACTTTGTACTTGTACTTGCATTCTGAGGTTGGACATGACAGTGACAGATTAAATTTAACCCTCTTAATTTATTACCCTATTCCAGGCTCCTCCTAGGGCTGATTACAGTTATCAATTTGAAGTATACCCTTCCAGAACCATTTTATAGGCATGTACATACAACTATTTGTTTGAATGGAAAAATTATGGCTTTATTTTGTGAGTCCCATGCCTTTTTCTTGGAGAGAAAAAAAAAAGTCATGATGTGTTTTTTTCTGCATATAAAAACACATTTTTAATACTTGAGCCAGGCCCCAAGACAATAGAGGTTATTTCCATAGTGTATACATTTGTAGTGCTGCCTCATCTAAAACGTTTCCACTTTAACCTTGGCAGTCTTTCTTAGTCCCAGGCAAAAATAATTGCAAGGAAGGGATTTGGCAGAAGCCTCTTACACGTAGCTTACTTCAACAGGCTTAGGGAATTGTGACCCCTGGTGGCCAGGGAAGGACTTTAAAGAAAGAGACCTGCCAGCATTCCGTCAGATCGGTAACTTCTCTCCCTCGCCTCGTGGAGCGGTTGGCTGGGGATGAGCTCCTGCCTCTTTAAAGAGGTCCCACTACGGGGACCCCAAAATCATGACCGACCCCGGGCCCTCCTACGTCGCCTCTTCTTGGAGCCCTCTGCTTAGTGGCGCCCCCGGGACCAGCTGGGGCCCTGGTGCCCTCCCGACTGGCGACTGGCGGAGGCCCCACTGGACCACGCCTCTCCCGGCGCCGCTTGCCCCGCAGGGCTGCCCAGTCCCGCCCCGACCCGCCCCGCTCGGCCCCAGCCTGCCCTACGGAGTCGCGCCAGGAGCTCTGACTCTCACTCCGGCCGCGTCTCTTCGGCCGGAGTCAAAGACGCGAAGATCCCTGGCCGTGTGGAGGGCAGCCCAGGCCGTGCTTGGAACCCCCGGAATCCCCTTCCTGCTCCAGAGGTCGATGTCCACATCAGCCCCTCTCTCCCAGAAGGCTGCGACCCTGACCGTCACGCCTAAGACTGGGCTGGCCGACGAGCACCTGGATGTTCAAGTGGAGGCTTAGGCCCGAGGGAGTGGGTGACCCTGAGGGCGTCGCCATCAGCTACCGAGTCCACCTCTTCCACTCGCTGGCCCCCTACAAGGCGGAGGGCCGCGGGGGCTTGGACCTGCAGGGACCGGGCTCTGGGTGGCGACTTCACGGGTGTGGAGCCCATGGGGCTCCGTGGCGCCTCACACCGGTTGGCTCAGAGGATCCCTGCTTCAACCAGATGCCGAGGGGCATGATGAAAAGCCCCCTCGAAGTGGAGGTGACCGTCCACCACGCGCCGCGGCAGCCGGCGGTGCCCCTGGGCCCAGTGCTGGCCTCTGCCCAGGTGCAGCGCTGGTTCTCCAGTCCGGAGCTGCGCGGTGCTCGGCTGCGGCTGGCCTGTGGGGCATCTTCTTGCTGCCCCCGGTGCGGGAGGTCTTTTCCATAGAGGGCTTTGCATGGATTTAGGGGATCGATTTAGGAAAGCTGGCCTGCTTTGCTGGCTGATTTATCTGCTGAAAACAAAACGGGCGCCTTAATTGCTTTATTTTGTCACCCTAGATGCCACGTGGGACAGTCACTCTCCTAAATGGTGACTGGGATTTAAATTTAACCTGCTCGGGGACCTCTTTTCTGCCAGCTGCCCCCTCCCCCCCAACTCCTAGTGCGGCCCACGCTAGTCCTTGCGAGCATCTTTGCTATGCAAGCATAACATTGCTGTACAGGTGCTAGCGTTAAGTACTTTTTAAAAAGATTTATTTATTTATTTATTTATTTATTTATTTATTTATTTATTTATTTGAGAGAGAGCGTGTGTGCACCAGCTTGCATGGCAGAGGAGGGCCGGAGGGAGAGAGACTCTCTCAAGCAGACTGTCTGCTGAGCGCAGAGCCCTACTCAACACGTGGGGCTTGATCTCAGGACCCCCAGATCATGACCTGAGCTGAAACTGAAAGTCGGATGCTTAAGTGACTGAGCCAACCTGGTGCCCCTTAAAAAATCATACTTTTTTTTTAATAATAATTTTGTATTATGTTATGTTAGTCACCATACAGTACATCCCAAGTTTTTGATGTAAAGTTCCATGATTCATACTTTTTAAGTCAAAAGCAATGTAAATTGTTTTAGACCATTTAAACAGTCCAGAAATACAGACTTCAGGAAGTGAAAGCCACATGTTACCTTACTTTTCAGGACTTAACGATTTATAATATTTTGTATTCATTCTTGGATAATTCTTTTATTCAAACACAAAGTTTCTCCTTAATTTTATGCACTTTCTTGTGTTTCGCTTAAAATTTAAATCTTTCCAAGATCTGTATGCATAGAATCATTTAGTTGATTTTAAGAGCGTCATAGTATTCCATTGTATATATGTACTAAAATGTGATTAATACCTTCTCTGTTGATTGACATGGGTCAAAGTATTCTACTGTATGTATACATGTCTGTATCTGTTTGTAAATACATATATATTATATGAACGTATATGCTGCATACTAGGAATAGATTTGTACATTTTAAATTCTAATAAATATTATCAATTTATAGTCCCTTCATGAATGTATAAGAGTAACTTTTATATTGAAACCTTGATAATACTGAGAATTCTCTTTCTCTTTCTCTGTTGATCAGTAAAACAAAAAACAATGAAGGTTGATGGTGATCACTGATGATGATGAGACTGAACAATAAATATGTTTACCAGACAGTCATACGTGTTGCTGTTGTTCCTGGTGTTAGTTACCTGTGTATGCCTTCCCACTTTTTAAAGTTAGACCTCCTCCTTGTGGAGTTAATATAGATTTCTTCTATCAAATATAGTACTCTGATTGATGACAATATTTTTTCTTCTTATTGAAATGCACCAAACTAAGGCAGTTTGTATTAATAAAGGAATTTTTGACATTTGGAAAATTTTTAAAAAGAGAAAAACAGGGTCAAACACCCAGTTTCCCTACTAAGAAAAAAATTATTATTTTTTTCTTTTTACTGACTTTTCTGTTCGTTGTTAAAGTATTTTTATGTATTTTATACAGTTGGGAACATACTAAATGTGTATGGTTTTTTATATTCTGGAATATCCCCATTTTAAAATATCCATGCATTGTGTGCTCAAAATCTTCAGCTGGAGTTGATTATAGCTCCTTTGAGATGTCATGTCCACTGCTATTCACCTCTGTGATTATCCTATTATCCTTTGCTTAATTTTGCTGTATTTTATCTTAGTTGTTGGCTGTAAAATTCTCCATCCATTGCTCTTGTGGTGGCTCCTCCTAGCACCACCCTTATAGTGTTTCCTTTTGGCTACAATACTGTATTCGTGTCCATAACCCTCGGGATTCCCATTACTGCCTGGCCTGACCCCTCAAGTCCATTCTTGGCTGTAGAGGGATCCTTATCTTCCACCTCTGCTGCTTTCCTGCTGAGGAAGCGCAGACTTGTAACATGCAGAAGCCTGGGTATAATGCGGGGTGGCAAAGGGAGGAATGATGATATAAGAAAGATGGTTGTTAGGAGTGAGTGTGGGGTCTGGACAAAAGCTTGGTGTTGGGGGCGCCTGGGTGCCTCAGTTGTTAAGCATCTGCCTTCAGCTTAGGTCATGATCCCAGCGTCCTGGGATCAAGTCCCGCATCGGCCTCCCTGCTTAGCAGGGAGCCTGCTTCTCCCTCTCCCACTCCCCCTGCTTGTATTCCCTCTCTCACTGTCTCTCTCTGTAAAAAAAAAAAAAAAAAAAAAAAAAGCTTGGTATTGGCAGTGCAGGTGGAGGAGCGCATGTTATTTAATTCAGGTGTGGAATAAGCATCCATCATTGGATTTGGTTGTTTAATGATAAGGTATCATTAAACGTAATTAGAAAATTATGTAAGAAACAAATAAGTTACTGTATTAGATTGAAATCTGTAACATTAAAATTTATCTTTGGAGCTTCACAAAGAACAATACCATATGGTTCAAACTAATAAATATGTAGAAGCTCAGAGAGTAACAATTTATTGATAAGCATTAAAGATAAGCATATTTCGGGGCGCCTGGGTGGCACAGCGGTTGAGCGTCTGTCTTCGGCTCAGGGCGTGATCCCAGCATTGTGGGATCGAGCCCCACGTCGGGCTCCTCTACTATGAGCCTGCTTCTTCCTCTCCCACTCCCCCTGCTTGTGTTCCCTCTCTCGCTGGCTGTCTCTATCTCTGTCAAATAAATAAATAAAATCTTTAAAAAATAAAAAAATAAAAAATAAGATAAGCATATTTCTATTTTTTCCATAGATATATAAGTTTTAAAAATGGGTTTCCGGGGCGCCTGGGTGGCTCAGTCATTAAGCGTCTGCCTTCGGCTCAGGGCGTGATCCCAGCGGTCTGGCATCAAGCCCCACATCGGGCTCCTCTGCTGGAAGCTTCTTCCTCTCCCACTTCCCCTGCTTGTGTTCCCTCTCTCGCTGGCTGTCTCTCTCTCTGTTAATAAATAAAATCTTAAAAAAAAATGGGTTTCCTATTAATTTTTTTTTCTCAGATCTAGGGTTAGGGTTAGGATAGGTGCCTGGTATCCTGCTGTTCAGAGACTTCTCCGAAGGATTAGGGTTAGGGATTAGGGTTTCCTATTCATTTTATTTTATAACCATTTATTTTTATTTAATGAAAATTATTCATATCTTTCATAGTATGGACTTTGATTTCAATATAAAAAATTGAATGCCTCCTCAGGTGGAATTACTATTAATAGTTTAATTCTCTATTGTGGACATTTAGGTTATTTCTTTTTTCTTTTTTTTTTTTTTTGAGCAAGTATGTGGCTTTCATGATTTAATTACAGAACATTTACAGGAAGTGATCCCACATAGATTAAGTCATGTGCCTTCTGAGAGAAGTCAAGGATCACTTACACACTCAGTTCAGCACTGATAAATAGAGCATAATCCATTTTTTCCTATATTGTTCTTTAAAAAAATCGGTCTACAGTTGTGCACCCATACTCCTGCCAATGGTGTATTTATATTTGATTTTTAATCTCAATGTGGACAAATAGATTTTATTCTTACTCAGTTTTTCAAAATAAAATGTCATTAACCATTTGATGTTCAAATTGTCCCCACTTTGGCCAGTAGAAGCCTCTTCAAGCTGTTTTATGTATTGTTTTGACGTGGCATTATCTATGTATATGAATAAATGTATATATGCGTATATCTTCATGTAATCATATATGTATGTATATATCTATATGCTTGCATGCATAACCACATACATATGCATATGTATATTTGCATATATATTTTTTGTTTTTATTAATTGTAAATTTATTCTGATGTTTTTAATTTTTTTTGAAGTTTTTTATAAATATTTTTTTTATTATATTATGTTAGTCACCATACAGTACATCCCTAGTTTTTGATGTAAAGTTCCATGATTCATTACTTGCATATATTTTTTAAATAACTATGGTGCTAATAGGTAGCCCTATAACTTTTTTTTAATTTATCTATTATAACAGTAAGCAAATTTTCTTGAAGTGAGATTCTTGGTCATAAATTAAGGAAAATTAATACCCATCACCAGCCTATGGTGCACTGGGTGTTGTACGCAAGTAATGAATCATGGAACTTTACATAAAAAACTAGGGATGTACTGTATGGTGACTAACATAATATAATAAAAAATATTATAAAAAAATAAATTAAGGAAACTTAACCTTTTTTGGTATGTATTATTGTTATTTTAAAGAATTCTGCAACTTGTTTTATTGAAGTATTGTTGACATACAATACTATACTAGTTTCAGGTGTACAGTATAATGATTCACCAATTCTATACATTACACAGTGCTCCCCATGATAAATGCAGTTACATCTGTCACCAAATGTTATTATAATATTATTGACTATATTCCCTATGCTGTATTTTCATTCTAATGAGTTACTTATTTTAGAACAGAAAGATTGTACCTCTTAATCCCCTTCACGTACTCTGCCCATCCTACCACCCCCTCCCCTCTGGTAACCATTAGTTTCTTCTCTGTGTTTATGGGTCTTTTTCCTTTTTTTTAATTGTTGTTTGTCTTGCTTTTTGGATTTCACATGTAAGTGAAACCACTTGGTGTTTGGCTTTCTCTGTCTTGACTCATTTCACTTAGCACAACATCAAAGTAGTCACAAAAGGCAAGATCTTATTCTTTATTATGGTTGAGTAGTATTCCACATTCCAGTAATAGTCCATATATTCTAATAAATATATAACCCATATAATCGAATACACACACACAATGTATCTGCATCCATTCATCTATCAGTGGACACTTAGGCTGCTTCCATAGCTTGTAAATAATGCTGCAGTAAACATAGGAGTGCAGATATCTTTTCAAATAGATGTTTTTGTTTTCTTTGGGTAAATACCCAGTACTGGAATTGTTGGATCATATGGTATTTCTATTTTTAATCTTTTTTTTACATTTTAAAATCACTTTTATTGCTGTATAATTTACACAGAATAAAATTCACTAATTTTTAGATACACAATTCAATGACTTGCCAAATATATGCAGTTATGTAACCACAAATGCAAGAAATGCATTTAAAATGTACTTAGTGGCTAATCGTTATTTGGAGAAAGTTTAAAGAATAACACAAAATCCATAATTTATAAAGGGAAATGTGGATATATTAAATCTAGGTGGTTAAATGTGGAAAAATTAAATTCTAAATAATAGAAAGCACTATTAATGACTGTATCTGATTCCTCACAGCCTCATCCATGATAAATCATCAATATTTTAAAAACTTAGACGATGTGTTAGAACAAAATGGCACTCTGGCATAATCTTATTTATATTTAATTGATTACTGAGTGTTTTATTTTCATGATTATGATTAATAGACATTTTGTTTTGGTTAATAGTTTTCATGTTTTATTCATTTTTAAATTGGTATATTACATTTTTGAAATGTATTTGGAAGAATTAATTTCATATTAAAAATGCTAATCATCTGTCTGATATTTTCCACAGTATTTTTACTTTTATTTTTATAGTGTTTCCATTTTCATATAAAAATATCAATATGCATATCTATGTACACTATCTTTCTCTATCTATGTATAGCTATGTATGATATGATTTTGATTTTAATGTCTTGGTTACTGTCAGCTATTTCCTCTTTGTTTTGTTAATGAAGAATGTTAAGAAAGAATTTTCCAGGGGTGCCTGTGTGGCTCAGTCAGTTAAGTGTACGACTCTTGATTTCAGCTCAGGTCATGGTCTCAGGGTTGTGAGATCTAGTCCTGCATTGGGCTCCACACTGGGCCTAAAGCCTGCTTAAGATTCTCTTCTTCCCTCTCTGTCTGCCCCTCCTCCCTCCCTCTCAAAAAAAAATGCATTTTCCTTCTTAATGTCTAAGTATTTATATATTTCTTTTGTTTTTTTCTTGACATTTAAATATCCATTGAAAATTTCCTTGAGTTCATGTTGAAAGTCAAAGAACTACATTTTTCCAAGTTTCATCTCCTTGTGCCAACACTGTTGATTGAATAATTAACCTTGTCCACACTGATATATGATTCTTCAGTAATCTGAGAGGTCACTAAGTTTACTTAGGCTTTTCATTCAGTTCTTTACATCGAAGCTTTGGTGACTGCTTGACAGCAGAAATATAGCAAGCAACTTCTTAAAATCCCCAATAATTTTCTGTTGCTCTTAGGATGTAAGGCAAAGGTCAATTCACGGATACAAGCTTGCATCCTGGCTGGCCTATTACTCCAGCCTGATTTTAATTGTTCATCCTCTTGCCCTGCTAACCTTTCTGTCTCATGATCTTTACACATGATGTTTCCATAGTCTGGACTCTACTTTTCAGTAGTAAGTCCTTGTTAAGCATATTCTGAACAATCACCACTTGAATGAGTCACATAGTTCTGATGGTACTCTGTTCATTTCCTGTAAATCTATTATCAGAGTTCTATTTGTATAAAGCTGTTTAATGTCTAGATCCACCATTAGCCTGTAAACCTCCTGAAGTCAAGATCAGTGTTTTACCTCAAAACTTGACACAGTACCAGGCAGATGGTAGATCCTCAGTAGGATTATTACCTTATTCTCTTTATGTATATTAGCTGAATGGATAAATTAATATATGAATGCTTTTTAAAAAGTTAATGTTTAATTTTTTTTTTAAATGATGCTTTAAAGAAAACACCTTATGGCTGTTACTGAAGATTTCTTCTTAAAATCAGACTTAATGAAAGCTCAAATCTGTGTTTTTAAATAATAATTTTTGATAAATTCTTTCTTCGTTATTTTGGTTTGGTCTTTTAGGTTCACCAGGCAAAGCCAATGTATGAAGCAAATTACTCTGAAGTGCCTCAATTTGTATTCTTGGGACTTTCTACCTATAGACCAGTGCAGCACTTTCTCCTTGTTTTCTCTACAGTGTTTTATGTAACAATTGTTTTGGGAAACCTCCTTGTGGTGTTCACAGTGACCTTTGACCCTTACTTACACTCCTCCATGTACTTCTTTTTAGCCAATCTCTCATTTATTGATTTGTGTCTTTCTACCTTAATGGTTCCCAAGATGATATCTGATCTGCACTCAGGGCACAAAACCATATCCTTTCAGGGATGTGTCATCCAGATATTTGTCCTTCATGTCCTGGGTGGATCGGAGATGGTGCTGCTCATTGCCATGGCCCTACATAGGGCTGTTGGACAAATATTAATAATGAAATCATTTATGGAAATAAGAAATCATAAGCAGTTTAGCTGTCCGTCATTTGGTGAATAGGAAGTAAAGTAAGTTTATTCGTACTGTTGAATAATAGCAGTGCTTTGAAGTAATGAGCTCTCTTTATATAAAATTATATGAATTGTATTCAGAGGAAAATAAAATAGAATGGCATTTTTGTAAATTAAAGCACCTAGATTCATAAAATAACAGTTCCTATTTCATAAAGAAATTGACATATTTAAAGGGAAATAAATACATTTAGAATGAAAGAATTGCAGTCAAGAATTAATTTAGAGATGAAAATAAATACACTCTAATTGTACAACAAACTGAAGCATTGTTTTTATCTCAATGCTACAAAATGGTTACAACAGAAAAAGTAGGGGAAAAATGACTGATAAATGTTGTCTGGTGTTCTAAATCTTTTCTTGCCTGCATGATATAAAGAAGCAATTAATTAAGGCCTGTCATGAAGAAGAGGGTCTCTCAAATGTTCAGCTAATAATTTCTCTTAAAAATTACAAAGAAGAATGAGCTTATGTAGCTGACAAGTTATGTCAGCGATGCCTGCAATCTAATCAGTCAGTCGGTCACGCAGTGTTTAGTAAGTAACTGCTTTATGGCAGACAGCCACTAGGGATATTCCAGTGAATAAGATAGACATGGTCCTTGACTTCATGATTTCTTTATGTCCTAATGGGAAATATAGATTGATGCAAGCATTTGATTAAAATATTATGGTCTGACAACCACTACAAAACAGCATGCTAGGCTGCTTTGGAATAATACAACACAGAGTCCTAGTCCAGTTTGGAGGGTTAGGGAAGGCTTCTCTCAGAAGATGCTGCTGAAGCTTTCCCTGAAAAGTGAGCAAGCTTCAGTGTAGAAAAGATGGTGATAGGTGGAGGGGCTTATACTCAACTTTTAAAAATAAGCTGTCATTACTGCATTTTAAACTGTTTTAGACAATAGAAAAAGAGAGAAAGTTGTAGAAAGAACAACTCTAAAACAAACCAAAAGGAAAACAACTAGTAAATTAAACCTGGAAAGATGAAAGGCAAAAGAAAAACCGTATTATTACAAACTGGAGCTTAAACTACAAATTCAAGGAAATGTTGACAATATTAAGTTAATCCGCTAGTATAACAGATTAAATGAAAAAAGATACAATTATCTTAAAGTGTGCATAAACTTTTTATAAATTCAGCAATCACTTACAATTTTAAAAAGATTAGAAATTAATAAAAGAAACATATCTTAATTTTAAATGATATTATTTTAGAAGCAAACACTTATAAATTCAGGGGGGAAAATGCCTTCCCTTCAGCATTGTACTGGTGGTTTTAGCCAAAAGCAATACAACCTACTAAAATATCACTAAATATTATAAAATAAAATGTAACAAAATAAAAAGATATGCTGCATTGATGAATTATTTTATTTATAAATTAATCTGTAAATTCTGATTTCAATTGCTGTTCTAAAATTGTTTTTGTAGAATTTGACAACTTATCTTAAAATCATCTGGAAGAGTTAATTGACAAGAACTGGGATATACTTAAAGTAGAGCATTTGAGACTGCAGATTCACTATGACAAATAACAACTATGTTTAAGATAGTGTAGTGTAAATGACCAATGAAAGTATTGACAGAGGCCAGAAACAGACCCAAGCATATAATGGGGGATTCTTGATATATGGCAAAGGTGACATTTCAATCAGTAGGGAAAAGCTTTTCAGTAGATGGTATTTGGATGGCTGTTTATGTCCATATAAAAATAAATTAGATTCCTATCAGATACCAATACAAAATTTAACTTCCAGTTGGATTAAATAACTAAATGCGATAAAAGAAAAAGTTTAAAATTATAAAAAAGAGAAGACAGAATATTTTGGACAATCAGTTGTAAAGGTGTATTACATAAGAGACAAAATCACAAACCTAAAGGAAAAGATAATTAAATGTAACTATTTTAAATTTTGTGTATTTATAAACAGCACAAAGTTTTATAATCTATAAGAGCAAAGATATTTTCAATTCATATAATAAATATAGTGAAAAGGCAAGCTATAGAATGGAAGAAAATATTTGCAAATCATACATTTGTTAAACAGTTAATATTGAAAAATAAATGAATAAATAAACAAAAAGCAGAATCAGGCCTATAAATACAGAGAACAAACCAATCTTTGCCAGAGGGAAGGATAAATGGAGGTTGGGCAAAGTGGGCAAAGGGGAGTGAGAGATACAGGCCTTCAGTTATGGAATGAATAAGTCACAAGGATGGAAGGTACAGCATAAGGAATATAGTCAATGATATTGTGATAGTACCATATGGTGACAGATGGCAACTATACTTGTGGTGAGCATAGCATATATATGTATAGACTTGTTGAATCACTACATTGTATGCCTGACACTAATGTAACATTGTGTGTCAACTATATTCAAATAAATTATAATACAAAGAGTTAATATCCAGAATCTATAAAGAACTTCTACAATTTAACAACAAAAACCAGTTTAATGGGCAAAGGACTTGAATAGACATTTATCCAAGAAAAATACACAAATAGCCCACAAGCATATGAAAAAATGCCCAACATCACTCATTATCAGGGAAATGCAAATCAAAACAACACGTGTTAGGGTGGCCACTATCAAAACAAAAACAAAAACTAAGAATTCAGAAAATAATGGGTGCTGGCAGGGATGTGGAGATGTGGAAGAATTGGAAACTTTTGCTCCGTTAGTAGGAATGTAAATGGTGCAGCTGCTCTGGAAATCTATGGAGGTTCCTCAAAAAATTAAAAACAGAATTCCCATATGCTACACCAATCTGACTTCTGGGTATATCTCTAAAAGAATTGAAAACAGGCTCTTGAAGACATGTTTACACACTTATGTTCATTGCAGCATTATTCACAATAGCTAAGAGGAGGAAGCAACCTAAATGTCCATCAGTGGATGAATGAATAAAGAAAATGTGGTATATACCTAACATGGACTAGTATTCAGCCTTAAAAAAGAAAAAATCCTGTCACAGGCTACTGTATGGTTAAAATTTGAAGACATTATGCTAAGTGAAATAAGCCAGTCACAAAGTGACAAATACTGCATGATTCAGTTATATAAATCTCAAGTAGTCGAAGTCTTAGAAGGTGGAATGGTGATTGCCAGGAGCTAATAAGAGGTGGAAAGGGGAGTTTTTTGTAAATGAGGTTAGAATTTTAGTTTTGCAAGATGAAAAATTCTAGAAATCTGTTGCACAACAAGGTGCACATAGTTAACACTACTGTATACTTAAAAATGTTTAAAATGTTATATGGTTTTAACCACAATAAAAAATGAACCAGAGAAGCATATATTTAAATAGGTAAGTCATTAAAACATTAAACTGAGTAAAAAAATAAAGTTTAGAATAATAATATTTATATAGATTCCATTTATATCAAGTTAAAAACATGCAAAATGTTTTTATACACAATATATGAAAAATGAGGGAAATAATTCTTAAAAACAAAGGAATAATAATGGAGTTGACAGTGATGTTCTTTGCTACAATAAAATAACTAGATGTAAATGGTTGCTTGGGAGTCTTTATTATCTCTTATAATACATTTTTGTAGTAAAAGAATCTGAAATAAATGTGGCAAAATGTTAGAAATTTGGTAAAGCTACATGTTATATCAATGTCTACACTTAATTTTATGATTGAATTAATTCATAAGAAATAGATACAAATATATATATGCCCAATGATCCTTAGGGACCCAGTTCCTATCCTCTTCAATGTGTTTTTTAAAATAAAATTTGAGTCTAAAATATGTCATGCACATATGGCTAAGAATACATCTTTAAAGCACCTTTTAGTCTATAATTAGTATATTACACATATAAGAGGCAGTGATGAACAAGTACTGGATAAAAGCCTGAAAAAATGTTCCTGAGTGTGTGGGAGAGAAGAAGGCACATCAAAGAGGCCATACAATGTCTTTTTATTCTAATACCCATGAACCACAGATGAAACATTTTAATTGAATACACTTTATACGAGGTAGGCAGCTTGAATACTTCCTGTTTTGTTGTGATGTGATTGCCTGGAATATGTAGGCGCTTCTTCATTTTCCCTTGTCCATGGGAATCAACATAATAGTAATGCTCTTACTTGATCCTTGAGAGATACATGAGAACAAATACGTATACGAACATGAAGGAAAGAGTGAAGTAGAATGAGCTGAGTGTAGCATATATGTCAGGTGGAATTTCTATTTTTTAAAGAAAGAAATATGTGTTTTTTATGAGTAAATGATACTTAGATCTATCTACTCACAGAAACTGGCCCGTTTGCCTTGTTAAAAGATAATTCTTACATGTATTAGGATCCACAGAACTGTGAGTTTATGTGTGTGTGTTTAGGAGTTTACAAGAGTTCATATAATTATATGCACATTTAGTCAACTAGAGAATTTAGTTGAAAGTTCCCTAATTCTGAATTAAAAATAGATAAATAAATTCCTTTTTGATTCCTCTTTATTTACTGAAATTTAGTCTTGGGCATTTCTTGGTTTCCAACTATAGTTAGTGAGTCAGTTTTTTTTCTATTTACTTCTTTATTACATTAAAAAGTATTAACCCTGACTGAATCGAATTTTAATTAAAATAATTATTCTCCAATAAAACCGAACATGTTATAGAAGTGTAATGATGGAACATTTGACAATTTCAATATGTATTATGAATATTTAAAAAAATCTACAAACAAAATGAATTAATATCAACTTATTCTGAGATGTATTGTACATAGATTTTACACTAAAAAGCTTCATCATTATGATTGTTGCCTAGAAGGTCTGTCTGGATCTGATGTGTTGGGTCCTCAGTCTATTCATGGCTGCTTTCATTTCCTGGTTCCTTAGACTGTAAATAATGGGGTTCAGTAAGGGTGTGATAATGAGTAAAACACAGAAAGAAATTTATCCACTGAAAAGCTACTGAATGGCCAAGCATAAATGAAGATGCATGGTCCAAAGAACAGGGTGACCACACTAATGTGAGCAGACAGTGTGGACAGAGCCTTGGAGAGTCCACCAGAGGATCGACATCGGACACTTACCAGAATGACAGTGTAGGAAATGAGCAAGAGTATGAAGCAGATGAAAGACAGCAGACCACTGTCAGCAGTTACCAGTAACTCCAGAACATAGGTCTCCATGCAGGCAAGTTTTAGAACTAGAGGAAGGTCACAAAAAATATTGTCCACTCTATTGGGGCCACAGAAAGGTAAGGTGATAGTAAAAACCATCTGGCTCATGGGATGCACAAAACTGACAGCCCATGATAGCAGCACAGAGCCCACGAGGACCCGGCGATTCATGATGGATGTGTAATGAAGAGGTTTGCATATTGCAATGTACCAATCAACAGCTATGACTATGAGAAGAGTCATCTCACTGCCACCTAAAAGGTGGAGGAAGAACATCTGAGCCATACAGCCCCACAAATAAATAGTTTTATTCTCCCTGAGGAAATCTGTGACCATCTTAGGGGTTGCGATTGTGGAAATCGACATATCCAGGAAGGACAGATTTCCAAGGAGGAAGTACATTGGCGTGGAGTACAGAAGTGAGTCAAAGGTTACGGTGACCACGATGAGAAGGTTTCCTGCCACAGTCACTGCATAGGCCAACAAAAATATGAAAAAAAAGAAAATCTCAAGTTCCTGAGTGTTGGTGAGACCTAACAATACAAACTCAGATGTTGACCTATTCATTATATCCATCTACTCTATGTAGGGGTTTTCAGAAAGTCGTTAAAATGTAGAAAATCTGGAAAAAGTGGTAATTTAACCTGTGATAGTTTTGAAGCTATAGACATATAGAAAGTATTTGATTCCTATAGAAAGAGAAAAAAATGAACATTTCAGAAAAATACATTTAATTTATTAATTCAAGCAACATTCACATTACCAAATTTATTTTCAGCCAGAAAGGCACAAAAGATAAGAAAGTCATTGTAAAAATTTGTAAACACAGTTTGCAGGCATAGAGTGCATCTCCACAGTGATTTGCTGTTTCTGTCATGAGTTTGTGTTTATGAACCATGAGTTCAATAGGCCAATACGTAAAAGAGCCAAATGACCCTTAGTCAAATGATTTAGTTCAAGTGAGTAGTAATATAGTTGTGTAACTCTGTGGTGCTGGTGACTCGTATTTGATTTTTGCCTCTTTCGCTCTCCCTAATTTAAAATACTCAGGTGCACGGAAGTTGTTATATTTTTCAGCAAATTGCTTTAGCGTAATTTCCCTATCAGCTATACTGTATTATCACCCCTCTCTCTCTCCTTTTAAAGATTTTATTATCTATTATTTATTTGTCAGAGGGAAAGAGAGAGAGAGACAGAGAGAGAAAGAGCGAGCACAGACACAGGCTCCCTGCTCAGCAAGGAGCCTGATGCAGGACTCGATCCCAGAACCCGGGGATCATGAACTGAGCCCAAGGCAGAAGTTAACCAACTGAGCCACCCAGGCGTCCCTCCCCTCTCTTTTATCCTAAAGAGGTGTACCAATGATTTCACTTATTCCTTATTATAATAAATTATAATAAAACAACCTTCCTAGGAAGTTTCCGGACAAGACCATAAATGTTTCTCAGTGTCCAGGTTTCTTTCTTTACTTCTTTCTCTCTCTCTCTCCCTCCCATCTTTCCTTCCTCACTCCTTCTCTTCCTTCTTTTATACTTTCTTCCTTCCTTATTTCTTTTATTCTTCTTTCTTCATTCCTCCCCTCATCTCCTTGTCCTCTTCCTCCTTCTTCTGAATAGTGCTGTGTATCTCATACTTTGATTTCTGAACAAAACTCGTGACCTCCACTGTTGAGCCTTTTTGCCTGTTTTCCTGAATCTATTGTTGCCGGGTTCTTGACTAGAATTTTCTTTCTTGTTCCTTTACATTGTGTATATAGATGGTCTCTGAACAACCAACAAACATTTGACTAATAGTTTTTATGTTTCCTTGGCTCCTAAATGCTTATCATCTTTGTACCCAGTGCTTTCCTCTGACACAGTATCACACTTGCGTGCAGACTGACTCAACTCTTATTTTGGCTCATACAGCCTTGACACTTGTACTCTGTATGTGTTTCCACATTGACCTGATATTGTTGGCTAACTTTTATCTACTTTTCATTATGATTTAGATCTTTTGGTCCTAGGTTTTCTGTTTTGTTTTGTTTTGTTTTTGTTTTTGTTTTTTCCTTTCTTTCCTTCCTTTAAAAAAAAAAACACTGTTAATGAGTACACCAAACACACAGATCCAGACTCATACGTATGCAGTCATAGAAGCACATACTTAAACCATGTTCTAGTCCTGAAGCACCAAAACAGAGTGTGGAAAATCTGCTCTGAATTTCCATTTTTTTGGCTTAATAGTTAATGAAGTATTCAGAGGTTATTGTTTAGCTTAACTATCAGAATTTTAAAAAAACTGAATCAAGAATGAAGATTTAAATTCTAGTCCCGGCCTCAGCATTTACTAAGGAAATGTACTCGTAGCTTTTGAACATTGATTTACTTTTCCATAAAAATGAAATGATACCTACACTACTACCTCACATATTGTTATGAGACCCCAGGGTAACATATACGGAATATATTTGTGTGTTTCATTGACTACATATAGCTCTTATGTATGTGCATTCACATAATTCTATCTTTAGCATTTTCTCATTTTCTGATGATGTAAGGATACTCAAATCAGTAAGAACCAGAGAAGATTTTAGTATGGAAGACTTGCTAAACAAGACAGTGTTAATGAAAGCATTTTTCTCTATGAAATATAAATTGTATAATTACCTAGTTGTCTTCATTATTAAGATTTAATATTATCATTGGTATATATTTCATGCAGTAATTGAGTCTACATACTGGTTATGCATAGCTTTGAACTATGCAGCCCTCAGTCTCAAAATACTAACAAGAGAGAATCTTGAGAATTATAAAACTAATTTTTTAGTTTAATTTGTAAAATTGGAAAATTAAAAGCAAAATTTATATTTATTAATTTAACCTTTTTTGAAAATTTATAAGCCCCTTCATAAAATATTTTTTAAATAATTTTTTATTATATTATGTTAGTCACCATACAGTACATCCCCGGTTTCTGATGCAAGGCTCGATGATTCATTAGTTGCATATAACACCCAGTGCACCATGCAATATGTGCCCTCCTCACTACCCATCACCGGTCTATCCCATTCCCCCACCCCCCTCCCCTCTGAGGCCCTCAGTTTGTTTCTCAGAGTCCATAGTCTCTCATGTTTCATGCCTCCGTCTGATTATCCCCCCTTTCTTTATCCCTTTCTTCCCCTACTGATCATCCTAGTTCTTATGTTCCATAGATGAGAGAAATCATATGATAGTTGTCTTTCTCTGCTTGACTTATTTCACTTAGCATTATCTCCTCCAGTGCCATCCATGTTGCAGCAAATGTTGAGAACTCGTTCTTTCTGAAAGCTGAGTAATATTCCATTGTATATATGGACCACAACTTCTTAATCCAGTCATCTGTTGAAGGGCATCTCAGTCCCTTCCACGATTTAGCTATTGTGGACAATGCTGCTATGAACATTGGGGTGCATATGGCCCTTCTCTTTACTACGTCTGTATCTTTGGGGTAAACACCCAGGAGTGCAATGGCTGGATCATAGGGTAGCTCAATTTTTAACTTTTTAAGGGACCTCCACACTGTTTTCCAGAGTGGCTGTACCAACTTGCATTCCCACCAACAATGTAGGAAGGATCCCCTTTCTCCATATCCTCTCCAACAATTGTTGTTTCTTGCCTTGTCTATTTTTGCCATTTTAACTGGTGTAAGGTGGTATCTCAGTGTGGTTTTGATTTGAATTTCATTGATGGCTAATGATTTTGAACATTTTTTCATGTGTCTGTTAGCCATTTGTATGTCTTCATTGGAAAAGTGTCTGTTCATATCTTCTGCCCATTTTTTGAATTGTTTATTTGTTTCTCATGAATTGAGTTTGAGAAGTTCTTTGTAGATCTTGGATACCAGTCCTTTATCTGTAGTGTCATTTGCAAATATATTCTCCCATTCCGTGGGCTGCCTCTTAGTTTTTCTGACTGTTTCCTTGGCTGTGCAGAAACTTTTAATCTTGATGAAGTCCCATAAATTCATTTTATCTTTTGTTTCTCTTGCCTTTGGGGATGTGTCATGAAAAAGGTTGCTTTGGCAGATGTCGTAGAGGTTGCTGCCTATATTCTCCTCTAGAATTTTGATGGATTCCTGTCTCACATCGAGGTCTTTCATCCATTTGGAGTTTATTTTTGTGTATGGTGTGAGAGAGTGGTCAAGTTTCATTCTTTTGCATGTAGCTGTCCAATTTTCCCAACACCATTTATTGAAGAGACTGTCTTTTTCCCACCGGATGTTTTTTCCTGCTTTATCAAAGATTAGTTGCCCAAAGAGCCGAGGGTCCATTTCTGGGTTCTCTGTTCTGTTCCATTGGTCTATGTGTCTGTTTTTGTGCCAGTACCATGCTGTCTTTGTGATCACCGCTTTGTAGTACAGCTCGAAATCCGGCATTGTGATGCCCCCAGCTTTGTTTTTCCTTTTCAACAGTTCCTTGGAGATTCAGGGCCTTTTCTCTTTCCATACAAATTTAAGGACTATTTGTTCCAGTTCTTTGAAAAATGTCATTGGTATTTTGATCGGGATAGCATTGAAAGTGTAGATTGCTCTGCGTAGCATGGACATTTTAACTATATTAATTCTTCCGAACCATGAGCATGGAATATCTTTCCATCTTTTTATGTCTTCCTCAATGTCTTTCAAGAGTGATTTATAGTTTCTAGAATATAGGTCCTTTACGTCTCTGGTTAAGTTAATTCCAAGGTAACGTATGGTTTTTGGTGTTATTGTAAATGGGATGGATTCCCTAATTTCTCTTTCTTCGGTCTCGTTATTCACGTATAGAAATGCAATTGATTTCTGGGCATTAATTTTGTATCCCGCCACGTTACTGAATTGCTCTATAACTTATAAAGTTTGGGAATGGCTTCTTTTGGGTTTTCCATATAGAGTATCATGTCATCTGCGAAGAGTGTCATTTTGACTTCTTCTTGCCGATTTGAATACCTTTGATCCCTTTTTGTCGACTGAATGCTGTTGCAAGGACTTCTAGTACTATGTTGAATAATAGTGGCAAGAGTGGGCATCCTTGTCGAGTTCCTGATCTTAAGGGAAAGGCTTTCAGCTTTTCCCCATTGAGAATAATATTTGCTGTAGGCTTTTCATAGATGGCTTTTATGAGATTGAGAAATTTACCCTCTATTCCTACACTCTGAAGGGTTTTAATCAGGAAAGGATGCTGTATTTTGTCAAATGCTTTTTCTGCATCAATTGAGAGGATCATATGCTTCATGAGTCTTTTCTTGTTGATATGATGTATCACACTGATCGATTTGCGAATGTTGAACCACACTTGCATCCCAGGTATGAATCCCACTTGGTCATGGTGGATAATCCTTTTAATGTACTGTTGGATTCTATTAGCAAGGATCTTGTTGAGGATTTTGGCATCCATATTCATTAGGGAAATCGGTCTGTAATTCTCTTTTTTGAGGGGGTCTTTGCCTGGTTTGGGGATCAAGGTAATATTGGCCTCATAGAATGTGTTTGGTAGCTTTCCTTCTGTTTCTATATTTTGAAATAGCTTTAGGAGAATAGGTATTATTTCTTCTTTGAATGTTTGGTAGAATTCCCCAGGAAAACCGTCTGGGCCTGGAGTTTTGTTATTTGGAAGGTTGTTTATCACTGACTCAATTTCTTCATAATTAATTGGCCTGTTTAAAAAATCAATTTCTTCCGGTTTCAATCTAGGTAGTTTATAGGTTTCCAGGAAGGATTCCATCTCTTCCAGATTGCTTAGTTTATTGGCATATAGCTGTTGATAAAAGTTTCTAATAATCCTTCCAATTTCAATGGTGCTCGTCGTGACCTCTCCTTTTTCATTCATAATTTTAATAATCTGGGTCCTTAATTCTTTTGGATAAGTCTTGCCAGTGGTCTGTCAATTTTATTGATTCTCTCAAAGAACCAGCTTCTAGTCCTGTTGATCTGCTCAACTGTACTTCTGGTTTCTGCTTGATTGATTTCAGCTTTAATTTTGGTCAACTGCTTCCTCGTGCGTGTATTAGGCCTGTCCTTCTCTGTTGCTGTTCCAGCTTCTTGAGGTGAGAATATAAAAACTGCATTTTAGATTTTTCTATTCTTTTGAGTGAGGCTTGGATGGCTATGTATTTCCCCCTTAGGACTGCCTTTGCAGTATCCCATAGGTTTTGGACTGTTGTATTTTCATTCTCATTGGTCTCCATAAATTGTTTAAATTGATTTTTGATTTCCTGGTTTATCGAGTCATTCCTGAGCAGGATGGTTCTTAGTCTCCAAGTGTTTGAGTTTCTTCCAAATTTTTCCTTGTGGTTGAGTTCCACTTTCAGAGCATTGTGGTCTGAGAATATGCAGGGGATAATTTCAATCTTTTGGTATCGGTTGAGACCTGTTTTGTGTCCCAAAACATGGTCTATTCTTCAAAATGTTCCATGGGCATTAGAATAGAATGAGTATTCTTTGGTTCTGGGGTGTAGTGTTCTATATATATCTATGAGGTCCAACTCGTCGAGTATGGCATTCAAAGCCTTTGATTCTTTGCTTAGTTTTTGCCAGGGTGTTCTGTCTATTTCTGATAGTGGAGTGTTGAGGTCCCCTACTATTAATGTATTTTTATCTCTATGTCTCTTTATTCTGGTTAAGAGTTGGCTTGTGTATCTTGCTGCTACCCTGTTGGGGGCATATACATTTATAATTGTCATATCCACTTGTTGAATACTTCCTTTAAGAATAATATAGTGCCCTTCTGCATCTCTAACTATAGTCTTTAGTTTAAAATCTAATCTATCTGATATGAGAATTGCTACCCCAGCTTTCTTTTGAGGTCCATTTGCGTGAAAGATGGGACTCCATCCCCTTATTCTCAGTCTGAATGCATCTTTGGGTTTGAAATGAGTCTCTTGTAGACAGTCATTTCTTTTTATCCAATCTGCAACCCAGATGGGAGCATTCAAACCATTCACATTGGCACTAAGAACTGAGAGATATGATTTTAATGATGCCATATTGCTAGTAAAGTCTTTGTATCGGTTGTGACTTTCTTTTGTGTATCACTCTTGGGGCCTTTTTACCTTTATAGAACCCCCCTTAATATCTCCTGTAGGGCTGGCTTCATGGTTACAAAATTGGTTAATGACTGGCAATTCTGAAATGTCTTTATTTCTCCATCAATTCTGTATGACAGCCTTGCTGGATAATGGATCCTTGGCTGCATGTTTTTCTCTGAAAGAGCTTTAAAAATGCTCCCCCAACCCTTTCTCTCATTCCAGGTCTGTGTAGACAGGTCTGACGTAATTCTGATGCCTTTGCCTTGGTACGTGAGAAATTTCTTTGCCCTGGCCACTTTCAATACTGCATCCTTGGATCTAATATTTGTGAAATGCACTATGACGTGACGTGGCGTAGGTTTGTCGTGGTTGAGCTTGGGAGGGGTTCTCTCTGCCTCTTGGACATGAATGTTTGTTTCCCTTGCTAGATTAGGGAAGTATTCAGCTACAATTTCTTCAAATATCTCTTCTAGACCTCTGTTTTTCTCCACCCCCTCGGGGATGCCGATGATTCTAACATTGGATCGTTTCATTGAGTCAGTAATCTCCCGTAACCTACATTCATGGGCGTGGATTTTTTTAAGACCATCTTCTATTTTTGTTTTTTCCTCTATTAACCCATCCTCCAATTCACTAACCCTTTCCTCTGATTCGGTGACCTGGCCATCAGAGCCTCTAGTTTTGACTGCATTTGGCTCATAGAATTTTTAATTTCTGTCAAATTCGCTCTCACTTCTGTCCTTAGGGATTCTATATTCTCAGTAACCTTTTTGTTAATACTTTTTTCAATTCCACTCATCATTTTGACCATCGTGACTCTGAATTCCATTTCTGATAATTTGGTTACATCCATATCCATTATTTGTGTGGCAGAGGCCACAGACTCACTGTCTTTCTTTGCTGGGGGGGGGGGGCTTCTCCTTCTTGTCATTCTGATGAGGAGAGGTTGCGGGGTGTCCAGAGCCCAAATTATTGACTGGGTCTCAGGCTGTGCCCCTTGTTTTATAGGGATCTTAGGGACGTGGCCTTCTTCTTTAAAGATTTTATTTATTTATTTATTTGAGAGAGAGAGACAGACAGTCAGCAAGAAGGGGAACAGAAGCAGGGGAGTGGGAGAGGAAGAAACAGGCTCCCAGTGGAGGAGCCCGATGAGGGACTCCTCTCCGGAACGCCGGGATCACGCCCTAAGCTGAAGACAGGCACTCAATGACTGCGCCACCCAGGCGCCCCGGGATGTGGGCTTCTTGATTTTTCAGCCTGCCTTCTGTGTTCTGGGCGAGGGGCCTGCCACGCCGATACTCAGGTAACCCTGTTTGGGTAGAGTTTCCGTGTTCCCTGCGAGGGGGGATGGGGATGGGCACGCTGTGAGCTGGTATTTCCAGGCTTTTGTTCTCTGGTGGCTTTCCCTGGCGGTCTGTTATGCCTCTTCTGAAAGTCAGAGCAGCAGAGGCTGAATTGTCACAGAACAGAGGGATTGCGGCCCGTTCTCCACTGATGTTCTGCCCACTTTAACTCCGTTACTGTTGGTGCTGCTCAACCCTGCAGCGTCCCGGGATGTGCGCCCCACACCCGGCGTCCCAGCCTTCATTTCCAGGGCCGGCGCGTCTCTGTTTTGTGTTTCTAACGCCGCCAGCCGCCAGCTGCCCCTGCACGCTCCCGGATCTCCGGGTCTCAGTCTATGCCCGGTGAGCACACCTGGATTCCTGAGTTCCGTGAGAAGCCTGGTGGCGCGCGCACCCGGTTCAGGGTCTCAGTCTGCTGTTTCTCGGGTGTTGACCCTGAGTCCGCCCGCTCCCCCATGCAGGTGGCCCGCCAGCCACCAGCCGACCTGCACACGCTCCGGAAGCTCCCGGTCTCAGTCTGGATCCCGTGAGCACACTGGGATTCCGGTGTCCGTGAGATGCCTGGTGGCATCCGCTCCCGGCTCACCGGTCTCAGTCCGCTCTCTCGTGGGTGCCGTCCGTGAGTCCGCCTGCTCCCCCGTGCAGGTGGCTGCCGCTTCCCGGCACCCGAACGCGGCGGCTCCCTCCCCCTTCCGTTTTTCTTCCGATATCTGTGCGCGGTTTCACGGCTCCCTGCTTCATACCTCAATACTCAGCGCTGGAGATGTTCATTTGTAGAGATCCAGATGTATCTTCCTGTGTCTCAGGCTGATTCCGTGGTTGTTTAGGCTGGTCTGGTACCTATCCAGCTGGACTCGGGGGACCGGCTCCCCTTCATAAAATATATCCAGCAGATAGATGGATCCAATTCTGTTATGATAGGTGAAATCATTCATTATGACAGCTTGAGATTTCTTTTATTGAAGTGTACAGTTGCAGTTTGTTATTAATACTGATATTTAAACCTACCGGTTCTAGCTGAGGAGTGGTCTCTTCAAAGATGCAGACACTGTGTCATCCTGTATATATATTATCTTTCTTTACCCCCTTGAATATATATGACAGTCATCTGCAGGTGAAAAAAAAAGACAAGAATCATATACATAAGGTGCTGACTGGTGATCAACCCCCAAAGGGAATTATTAAAATAAACATGCTAGTGTTCCCTCGAGTTCAGAACAGGGACTTACTCTCTCATTATTTAAGTGGATTGTGAATTCACCAAGAGTATCAGCCATGTGAACTTTCTCTAGTAAGTGCTTTGCACTAACTCAAGTGTTTTGGTTGGGCAGTGATGAGCACATTTATAGAAAATGGATCTATTATAGATGATAGACTTGAGGAAATTATAATTCTATCAATTTGATTACATCAGTCTGGATATTTATGATTAATTTGATAATCGAATGCATTTATTCAAGTAAAATTAGAATAGTGCCCACACTGAACAAGGCATAGAAGGAACTTCATGGTATAGACCAGTTAACAGAGCCAAATCTCCTTTTATCATGTAAAGGGAAGAGAGAGAGAGAGCAGAGAACTTGAGGGAGCAAGCAGGGGAGTCTTTCACCATGGTAATCAATAAATGAGTAATGGTAATCAATAAATGATTACTTAGTGGATTTTTGCAATCAACCATTCTAAAGATACAGAATTCTGTTAGCCCTCTATAATTCTATAGAACTTTGTGATGACTCAAAAATATTAAGAAAGATCTGTAGCAAAACCTTTATAAAACAATGCAGTTAAGCAAGTAAAATTCTGAAAGCTAACAGCCTAACAGTATATGATTGCAGATGAGTTCATATGCTACAGAAATTTTTCTATATTTACTCTTATATATGACTTTTCCATGTTGCTCTGATTAAAATCCTCTTGAAAAGGTTACAAGAAAGTGAGGGTAGTAAATATATGATAAGTGTGGTGCCACATTCATTTCCAAAGCCCATAGCAGACATTGTTAATAGATTTCTCATACTTTTTAATTGAACCCCAGAATTTTTTAAAAATTTGGTTCCTTATATAGCTGCTAGCAAGTAGAATTGCCACAAAAAATAAACCTTTTAAAAATATTTATGGATGGGGTCCTTGGGTGGCTCAGTCAGTGAAGCATCTGCCTTCAACTCAGGTCATGATCCCAGGGTCCTAGAATCCAGCCCCATATTGGGCTCCCCACTCAGCAGGGAGTCTGCCTATCCCTCCCCCTCTAGCTCTGCCAGCCCCCCCCCAACTCCTGCACTCTCTCTCTCTCCATCAAATAAATAAAAAAATAAAATAAAAACAATATTTATGGTGAGGAAATATATACCATGGTTTCTGTGGCATTTGAAGAGATGTTTGCAAGAAGAAGATTCTTAAATATAGAAATCAGAAAGATAATATTAGAACAATATTGGGAACTCTGACCCGATTACCGAAACCAGTTGGTAAGGATGGTACACATAGAATTTTTTAGAAGAAAGCTGAACTGTTAGGAACACATGGTCTAGGCCAAATCAAAGTAGGGCAAATATACTTAAAAAGGGGATAAGGAGGGAAAATATGTAAGTTTGATATAGTAAAGTTTTGCACAGTAAATGACACCATCAGCAATACAAAAAGGTAACCTACTGAATATTTGGGAGTGATGGATCCAAGAAGGGGTTAATATCCAAAATATATAAAGAATTTCTACAGCTCAACACCAAAAAAACCCAAACAATCCAATTAAAAATAGGCAAAGGACCTGAATACACATTTTTCCAAAGAAAAATTGTTAATGGCTCATGCAAAGATGCCTGAAATGATTAATCATCAGGGAAATGCAAATCAAAACCACAATGGTGTATCACCTTACACCTGTCAGAATGGCTAGAATCAAAAAGACAAGACATTATAAGTGTTGATGAGGACTTAAAGTTGTACTCTGTTGGTGGAACTGTAATTGGTATAGCCACTGTGGAAAACAGTATGGAGATTCGTCAAAAAATTAAAAGTAGAATTATAATATGATCCAGTAATTCCACTGCTTGTTATTTAACCAAAGAAAGTGAAAGCACTGATTTGAAAAGATATATGCACCCCTACATATACTGCAACATTATTTACAACAGCCAAGATATGGAAGCAACCAGTGTCCATCACTAAATGAATGGATAAGGAAGGTATAGATTAGATACAGATATAGATGTAGATGTAGATATAGATATAGATAAATGATAGATAGATAGATAGATAGATAGATAGATAGATAGATAGATAGATAATGGAATATTACTCAGCCATAAAAGAGAATGAATTCTTGCTATTTGCAACAGCATGAATGGACCTAGAGGGTATTATGTTAAGTGAAATGAGACTCAGACAGAGACAAATACCATATAATTTCACTTATAGGTGGAATCTAAAAAACGAATTAAAAAATAAAAAAGCAGAATTAGACATATAAATACAGAGAACAAACTGATGGTTGCCAGAGGTGAGGCAGGTGGGGAAATGGGCAAAATAGGTAAAGGTGAGTGGGAGATACAAGCATATAGTTAGGGAAAGAACAAGTCACAGGAATAAGAAGCACAGCATAAGGAATATAGTCAGTAATATTATAGTAATTTTTATGATGACAGATGGAGCTACACTTCCGGTGAGCATAGTATAATGTATAAATTTCTCAAATCACAATGTTGTATACCTGAAACTAACGTAATATGTATTTCAACTATACTCAAAAAATTTCATCATAAAAAAGCAAAAAAATATTAAAATTTTTTTTAAACTGAGACATTTTAAAAATTTTAAAAAGACATCAAAAGAGATGATCCCCAAGATGTTCAAATAATTTTAGGTTTTCAATTTGCCTTTGAAAGTCTTTACAGTTTTCACAAACTCATGTATTATTACTATTATTTAATATTTAAATATTGTTTTATTCAATATTATTGTATTATTTAATAAATTCAGGCTTACTATCTGAAATAGTCCACTATTTCCTCTGCTTTTACTTTTGCTACATTATGTTCTCTATTTAAGAGGACAGAGCTATACCAAACTGTAATATATGGGATCCCAACTTTCCCTTTATCAAAACACATTAATGGCTTTATATTGACAATAAAAAGGAATCCACTAGTCTGAAGACTCTGGTCCTTTCCTTTCTACAAAGTCTCAGCATAGATCTTCTCTCTTTTGTTGATCAATCTCCTTCACCAAGGTCTCTCTTTAATACTAACATAAACTCTTTCTCACTTAACAATGTCTAGGTACACTGACCTCTTGCTTGGAATACTCTTTTCCCTGCCTAAATGTCTAATTCTAGAGCTTTCTTAATGTGTTAGTATAAATGTCTCCCCTTAAAGTGATCTTCTGAGACCATCACGCCTAACATAGATCCCTCCCCTTGGTTACTGTCTCTGGAACAGGGACTAGGTCTGTATCTATAACCATGTGATAGATACAGTGGTTGGTACCTAGTAAATATTTTTTTAATGTTTCATGAATGATGGAATTCAGTTGAAAAAGTATTGTGTGTCCATGTGATCTGGTAAAGCAAGCTGCACTGAGCAGTTCATGGTTTTAATCTTTAATATTTCAGTTATATTGATTCTGTGAAAATTATTTGAGTACTCAAAGATATGTTGGAAATATTTATTTTTAGGCATATTTTTACCTTCTACTAAATATACAGTGTATTGAGGCTATCCAGTGAGAAAGTATTCTTACCCTCAATCAAATCACAACCACTCTATGAAGTTCCATACGGTTGCCAAATATTGATAGACATTTGAACACCTATTAAGTTAATATAACTTTAGAAATAAAAATTGATACTAAATACCATCTAGTGTGCTATCTTACTAAAGTTACCTATTTTTCCATACTGAGCCATTAAAACTTTATAAAATTTTTGTAAGACATACACTTATGTATTTTAAATGTTCATCAGGGTTGTTTCTCTGAATTCTTTCTTTTTTTTTTTTTTAAAGATTTTATTCATTTGAGAGAGAGAGCACAAGTGGAGGGGAGACAAAGGGAAACAGCAGAAGGAGAGGGAGAAGCACACTCCCCGCTGAGCATGGAGCCTGATGCAGGGCTCAATCCCAGGACTCTGGGATCATGATCTGAGCCAAAGGCAGATGCTCAACCATCTGAGCCAGCCGGGCACCCCTGTTTCTCTGAATTCTAAGACAAGGAAGTAATTAAGGCACACTTATTTATGTGTTGAATCTGTGCTGTGAACATTTTCCATTAGATTTTTAGTAAAACTGACCTTAATAATTGCATGGATTTTGAGGGAGGAAAATAGATAGTATTTAATATTTTCATTTTAATTATTCCAATAAATATGTAAGACTGTAAACCCCCAAATAGCAGAGACCACAAACAATCAGTTGTTGTAGACATTACTTAGTAAGTGAGCCAAGAACCAAGATGCTGGCTGCTGAGTCTCTTAATGGCTGCTTTCATTTCCTGATTCCTCAGAGTATAAATAATTGGATTAAGGAGGGGGGTGATTATAGAGTAAAACACAGAAAGAAACTTATCTACAGAGTAACTATTGAATGGGAAAGCATAGATAAAGATAGTGGGACCAAAGAAGAGAGTGACCACAGTGATGTGAGCAGATAGTGTGGACACTGCCTTGGAGGATGCACTGGAGGAGTGCTGCCAGATGGTGACCAACATGATAACGTAGGACATGAGCAAGAGAATGAAGCAGACCAGGGACAGGAGTCCACTGTTGGCAATCACCAACAGTTCTAGGATATAGGTGTCCATGCAGGCAAGCTTGATGACCAGGGGAAGGTCACAGAAAATGCTGTCCACAACATTAGGACCACAGAAGGGTAAACCTGCAGTGAAAACCATCTGGCTTGTGGTATGTGTGAACCCAACTGCCCATGAGAGCAGTAGAAACACAATGAGCACCCTGCGATTCATGATGGTCTTATAGTGCAAGCGTTTGCATATTGCAACATACCTATCCATGGCCATAGCTATTAGAAGAGACATCTCTCCACCCCCAAAGAAGTGCATAAAAAACATCTGGGCCATGCAGCCCCACAAGGAGATGGTCTTGCATTTTCTAAGGAAGTCTGCAATCACTTTGGGAGTTGCGGCAGAAGAAAGACATAAGTCAAAAAATGATAAATTTGCCAGAAAGAAATACATGGGGTAGTGAAGATGGTTATCGACTATCACAGAGATCACAATGAGGAGGTTTCCTACTATGATGGCTACATAGACAAGAAGGAAGATTGCAAAAAAGAATATCTGAATTTCTTGAGAATTGGAAAGTCCCAGCAAGATGAACTCAGAAACACTTGATCTGTTGTTCGGGAGATCATTCATCCTTTTGTATGAGTTCATCAGAGGTTGCCTAGAAGAGGGAAAAACACACAGGATGTCATAGGGACTGACAAGTCAATAAACCTGATCTTTACTTACATCCTGTCTCATATGCAGGCAAACAGTCCTTTTGGTAATATCTCCTGTATTTTGCAGGAGATATTTCACAAGACCACATGACAGTAGAAAGTGTGGAGGGAATGGAGCCAACTAAATGAAATGTGCGTGTTGATTAGTAGGGGCAAGGTCAGTTGGACATTTGAGAAAACCTCTCCCTTCTTGTTCAGCTGCAGATCAGACTGTATGTGAACACAGCTTATTAGAATGATAGAAAAGAGTTTTCAAAGGCATCCACAAAATAGATTTTTATCTTTTTCAGGAAGTGCATTTACTAACACATTTTTGTGACATTCTCAGTATGCACTAAAAAGTTTCCCATATTAGGGGCACCTGGGTGGCTCCGTCAGTTAAGCATCCAGCTCTTGGTTTCAGCTCAGGTCATGATCTCATGAATGGTGGGATTGAGCCCCTTGGAGGCTTGCACTGAGCCAATGGAGTCATCTTCAAATTCTTTCTCCCTCTCCCTCCCCCTGTGCTCATCCTCTGTCTCTCAAACAAATAAAATCTTTAAAAAAGTTTGCCACATTAAATAGTGCTGAAATCACAAAATCTACATTATGCATCTTAAAAAGAACTGATTACAAACCATGAGCATATTGTGGTTAGAAGGTTGAATATGGAGACAGTTATATTATTAACTGAGATTAAAGCCTATTACTTTAGGCTTTAATGAGGAAAGATTAAGCTTTTTAGAATTGAATGACCCACATTGACTCTCAAAACTACTGATGTTCATCTACATGTCCCTTCAGTTCATTTGCTCAGACATCAAGTGTATCCCATCTGTGCGTTCTTATCCATTGTTGCAAAATTGGATCAAATAACCATTTTTATCTGATATTTGTTTTAAGTTGCATTTTTTCATATATATGAGTATATACAAACACCTAAATCACTATTATTAAGACTAGTGAAGTTTACCATTGTAGTCTTGTTCCGCTTTCCTCCATTAGTGAGGGGTAACGAGTAAGGTGAATCATTTACCTTTGTAAACATGACTTTAAAAATTTTTAAATATGATGTATTGTTTGAAGAGAGTACCATCTTTGGTTACTTAGCCTCCTTGGACCTATCCACCCTCGCAATTATTTTCCTGAAAATTCTTTTAACATTTAACATCGTCAAGGATGGGAAAAAGTCATAGATATTATGTTACTGCCTAAGGTGAATTCTGCTAAGCGAAATGAACTATTAAAAAATGCACACATTTAAAGGGAATCGGTCAGTGCTCAATTTATATAAATTCACTTGTTTAAGCCCTTCCTAATTTTCTTGATTTTAGCTCTATTTTTCAAGTTTTATTCCAGGCTTGTTGTTCATCTCCAGTCCTTTCCTTGCTACTTTGAGAGCCTAGACCCAGATGTAATGCAGATTGTCAGAAAAGAAAATAGAATATATATGGTTTTGGGGTGCATTTTAAACTTTTAGTTACACAGTTCAAATTTGAAAAAAATATAGTATGTTTAGGTAACCATAATAAGCATTTAGTCATATTCTCATATATATATATATATATATATATTATACAGTTACTATCACTAAGACACACAGTTATTGTAAATGGCCCATAATCTCCCATTATGTTTGACACCAATATTCAGAGTAGCATAAAAACTTCCTTCTTTCACAAGGTAATAGAACTGGAAATGGAAATCTTTGTTAGTTCTCATTCACAGATGTGAATGTGTATTTCTTTTTTGTGCTTCATACCCTTGCTATAAGATAATGATCTTACCTAAGCTATGGCTCCTGGACCTTTTGTATTTGTCTGACGTATGAAGTAAATACATTTGCAGGTGCACATGGATCTGGCAGAGATAGAGTCCTAGATAAGATGCTTTCTCTAATTTTTTTTTCAGCTTAAAAGTGTTTACTTGCCCATTTTCAGACTGTTGCCATAGGAAAGTTGAATTTTCTCATACGTTTTTCTAATAATTTCTAACAAGTATTATGATAGCATCAATATTTTATGAGTGGTGATATTCTATGATTTTCAAAGTCATGAATCAAGCACTTTATCCTTGCATTTCTATCATTTATCTCTCTTTTAAGATAATTGCATTTATAAAAACAATAAAGGAACTTTCTCAATCTTTCTGCTACATATAATTCAAAGAATATTATCATTTAATCTGATAAGGATAGCCAAACAATTTGATTTCTAGATTTCTTTTCTCTAAGCACAATTTAGTTGGCCTGGATTGCTGGGACTATTATCTTAATTTCCTGTAATCATTGGTATAGTGTTTCTGAATCTTGTATTTTTTCCATTTCTAACAAAATCAGGTATATTCTAGTTTAATTTTCCCCTTTCAGCCCTCCCTTCAGTTATCTTTTTGGCATTTGTACTTATCACTTATGGACACATTTAAGGTTATTAATGAAAATAATGAGATAGATGTGGTATGTACGGTAGAGTAACAGGTCAAGATTATGTAACCTACCAGTTTGCAGTTGGACTTCAGAAGTAACATCAGTACGAAATGGATGCTTAATCTTTCTCATCCAGTGATTTTATTTTCTGCTCTGAACTTCAAAAGACAGCAGTATATCAATGTATCCCTTGGTAGAAGGCACAAAGGAGAAACTCATTTGATTGTTTTAGATTCCTCAGAGACTACTAGTAAAAAAGTAATTGGGATGTTAAAATACACTTTTGACATTACAGAAATGAGACACCATTTTTCATCCGTAAAATTGATAATACTTTAAAGACAATTTTCAATACTCAGATGAGCAGTGGAGAGATAGGACTAGAGTTGAATTATGAGAATTTTGTATGATGTTCATTCTTTTGTTGTAGTTTGTTTTCTATAGTAGACATTGATAAATATGATATTTAGGAAAATATATTCTAGATTATTTTAATTCTAAATTTTATTAAGGCTGAAATTTTCACATTTAAACTCTAATCTGTCTAGAATTTATTGGTAAATTATGTGAGATAATTTTTCATCTTTGCAATTAAATAATAATTCATTTCACTAAGAATTTGTTATGCTTTCTTTATAACCTTTTAAATTTGCTAATAGATCAGGCTCTTCTTCAGGTGTGCTCATTTACTTTTTTTCCCCCCCGGTAGTTTTTGAGGAGGTGCTACGTATTTTACTACTCATTGTGTTTACAGTGTATTTCATGTATGGAAGGGCAAGTTTGCTCCCACCGCTTTATTCATTCACAGTTTTCTTGGGTAGTTTCATATGTTTTTATTCTAAATTAGATTTATTTTCTAATGTTAAAACAAGCTCCACTGATATTTTGATATCACAACATTAAACTTATAAGAAAGGTAGAAAAATGAACAGAATTACGAAATTGAGTCTTTGATCCAAAAGGATGTTATGTCCCTCTTAATATCTGCCTACTTATGACACAGTAAAATTTTCTCATCTTCATTATCAACACTTTTTTTGTAACACATTTTTGTTATAAGTAATTTTGCCTATTTCCTACTTTGATGCTTTACTTAATGTGATCTTTTCCTTTATCATAATTGATTTTATCACTCTAGTTTTCATTTTTTACATATTTAAGTGGTAAATGGTATTGTGGAAATCTCATTTATAATTTTTCCCCAGTTCATTGTCTTCTTTATTTCAGGTTACTTGTAAAATAATCTACAAACATTAATAACATATTTTTAATGCCTTTCTTGTACCTTATTGCATTAATTAGAATTTTAGAGCAATGTTGAATAACAGTGATGATAACTGGCTATGGCAGAACTTGTTAGTTTCCCACCCATGACCCTTCCTTCTTTCTTGAAAAAGAAAGCTCATTTTCTTGGGATCAGGTGTCTGTGCACTTCCATGGAGTTTCCAGCCCCATGCGCAAAGCTGCTTCTCACTACCCTGAGCCAACCACAGTTCTTTATTTTCCTCACCAGTTTAGCAATGAGTCCAGACCATGTACCAGAGACTGCTGAGTAGCCTTCTCCCATTCTTCATTAGTAACAGACACCTGAATTCATTAAATGACATTGCGCAGCCCTCCTTACAAGTAAAAGTGGCCAATAACATGAAAGTAAACAGTATTATTAGGCAGCTACTTGGTGAAAATTCTTTATAGGGGCTGACTCCTGGGAGAGCTATGCCCTTTGTCTTTCCCCAACTCCATATTTTCTCAGGTCTAATTGGAAAAGAGTGAGTTTTTGTACTAATATTAAGTACTGTAAATGCTTAAAGTTTAATGCTATCAGTTAAATATTGTACAAACAGAAGGATGTTAAGTAATTACTCAAGTGACAAAATATCTGAGTTGCTAACAGGAAATGTTCAGGGAAACCAAAGACGAGCTGATGCTGGAAGCTACCACCAAATCTAAGCTGCAAGGGCAAAAGAAGATGCAGTCGTACCATAGCCCAAAGGTGTGATCATGTATTCATTTCATTCCTCTCCCTTGAAAAACTTCCATAAACATTGAGGCCTCATCCAACTACATTTATTATCTCATAGCAGTGTGGGTCCAAAATCCAACATTGGTCTCACTGAGATATAATAAAGTTGGCATGGTAGCATTCCTTTCTGGAGGCTTTGAGGGAGACACTGCTCAGACTCATGCTGGCTGTGGACCAACTTTAGTTCCAAGTGGTTGTAGAATAACATCTCATTTTCTTGCTGATTTTTAGTCTGGGGTTATTCTCACTGTTTAGGCATTACCTATATTCCTTTGTCATGTCTTCTTCCTCTTCAAAGCCAGAAACAGTACATTAAAGCCTCCTCAAGTCTCATCCTTCCTGGCTTTTTTTTTTTCTTTCTCTGGATCCATGAAAGGTTCAATGCTTTTAAATACTCACGTATTAGACTGAGTCCACCCAGATTATCCAGGATAATCTCCCCACCTGAAGGTTTATAAATAGTCATATCTGCAAAGTTCTTTTTGCCATGTAAGGTAACATATTCACAAGTTCCTTGATTAGGGTGTGGACTTCCTTGGGAGACCATTATTTTGGTTATAACAGCTTATATACAAAAGATGGAAGTGTTGTGGCACATTTTACTAGGAGAGCTAGAGCCAGGGAAGTGTTTCTGAGTTCCAGAGTGAGCCACAGAAGTACTGCAGATGTTGGGGCCAGTTTGAGTGTGTGTGTGTGTGTGTGTGTGTGTGTGTGTGTGTGTGTGTGTGTTCTTTGTTGTCCTTTCCTCCCACTGTATGTTAATCTAACAGTGACGCTCATTTGTAACCATCTGGAAGTCAAGTGACTTAGAGTCCTGGAAATGCAGTCTTCGTGGATTAGGGCTGCCTATAATACAAAACAAATTTGTAGAAATGAAAAGAATGTATTGGAAAGAAAATGGACCTATAATGGCACACATCCTTTTATTATTCAGTCTTTCTGGAATACAAGCATGGTGTGTGGGATTTTTACAGATAATTTGTGACAAATTATTAAAAAAGAGCACACACAGGAGGTTTGGGAGTGTCTGTAGATACCGTGGTACTACTATACCAACATTGGACCAAGATACTACTTGTTTTACACTAGAAAATAAACTTCTATCTAATTTAACTATAACACTGTAATCATGGTTGATTACTAGCAGACCAACAATTTTAGTCAAGGACATGTGATATATAGTTATTTACAGGGAAGTTAAGTGAAGTTTTCAATATTCCTAAAATAGGGCATAAGGAAAACAACATTTTCTCTTCCCAGATTAAGTCACTGTGAAGGATAAATTGTGAGGACAAAAACCTCATTCATTGAAGATAGCAGGGTCCTGCCATATTTGTGAAGTTTGGTGGAGTTTATATAGGGCAAGTATGCTGAGACATCAACTTAAATGTTAAAGTATTGCATCTTGTACCCCAATTACTATACCACTAAGAAGAAAGCATAATGTCTGGTTGTCCTGTCCAAGTTCTAGAAGCAGTATATTCCAACATGTATATATTACTTATTTATTGATTAAAATGAAGGTTCTAGTTTTTGTGAACTTAGCTCAGGAAAGCATCTTAGCAGATTTAGTACAGAGTGAAAGTAGCCTTACCACTAGGGCCATATGTCCAGGCAAATTCTACAATATTAAAGCTATCTATGCTGGGAAACCATTTATAAGGTTTTCCATATCCTAATAGGAGAATCATAATGTAGTTTCATAAGATTATGTAGCATGGCCATGCCATGTGCAGGAGAGAACTATACAAGAGTTCGAAATCAGCTCCTGGTATTCTGCTATGCCCATGTAGGAATGGATCTTGTGACCATAGAACTTCAACTGACTATTGAGATGGAGCTGTTCTTCATGTTTGTGTTCTTTTATATTAAGACTGACTAGAGAGCATCACAATTTTAAAATTGTATCCTTCTATCTTGGGATGGCATCTCCTAGGGTGTAGCATACACTCTTATTTAATGACATTATATGTAATTTGTTCCCAATAAGAAGAATCTGCAGGGGGGCACCTGGGTGGCACAGCAGTTAAGCATCTGCCTTCGGCTCAGGGCGTGATCCCGGCGTTACGGGATCGAGCCCCACATCAGGCTCTTCCACTATGAGCCTGCTTCTTTCTCTCCCACTCCCCCTGCTTGTGTTCCCTCTCTTGCTGGCTGTCTCTATCTCTGTCGAATAAATAAATAAAATCTTTAAAAAAAAGAAGAATCTGCAGGCTCTTTAGGATAGTCCCCATTCTTCATTCCCCATAAAACAAGTGTAGAATTTATGTTTTCTTTTTCCACAACTTCAGGTTCCCTAGTTCCAGAAGTTCTGGGATGTTTTCAGCAGTGATGCAGTAAAATTTCTATTAACCTCAAGCTCAATCACTTTTCAATTTTCTTTCCCAGAGACGTAAAGCCAAGGAAAGGTGTTACCATCTTGTAAAGGATAATTTACCTTATCACCCGAAGAGGTAGCACTGCTACTATACAATGATTAAGTAGGATCATGGAAGATTTTTTTTTTTAATCCAAATTGAAATGTGGAGTTGAACTCTCCTATTTCTGAGGTGAAAAAAATGCATTGGATGGTTATACTTACAGAGATGACACTGAAGAAAAAAAGATTAGTGAACATGAAGACATAGCAATAGTACTATACAAAATAAAATATGAGAATAAAAATAATTTTTATTATATACATCTCTTTAAAAGGTAAAAGACCATACACAGCAAAGATAATAACAATATATTGTTGAATATACTATCTCAATGTGTAATAGTAGACGTTAATATAAAACAACACAAACACCAGGACCAAGAGAAGGTGAGTGGAAGTATACAGTTAAACTTTCATATATGATACCTGGAAAGATATAATATTGATCTTAGACTGTGATACAGTAAAATGTTCAGTATGTATTTTTAACCATAAAATAAACACTAAAAACCTCACAAAAAAGATAGCTAAGAAGTCAAGATTATTAATATGAAAAAATTTAGCTAAACAATAAGTAGAAAGAAAGAAAACATAAATGACACTCAAGTATCCAAGAAAATACATAAAAAAACTGAAAACAGATGAAACAAATATAAAATAAAAGCATTGTCAATTTTAACTGAAATGGGTCTTTTATGATATATATAAATGAACTAATAACCTATTTAAAGGCAGAGATTATTGTATTGGATAGATATATGTTGCATACAAGAAACTACCATTAATAATAAAGTCCTATATAGATGAAAAGTAAAAGGGTAGTGAAAGAAAAATTAATATGTTCCTATTAAACCAGATTGTGTTGTTTCAATTTACTCATTCACTGTAACAAATTACCACAAACTTAGTGACTTAAAATAGCAAAAATTTATTATCTTACAACTCTTTAAGTCAGAAGTCTGGTCCAAGTCTCACTGGGCTACACTCAGAGTGTTGGCAGAGTTGCATTCTTTTCTGGAGACCCTATGAAAGAATGTTTCCTTGCCTTTTCCAATTAAGCCAAAACGAAGCAGAAAATGTGAAAAAATATAAATATAAAACATCTGACAGGAAAGCAAATTTTAGTCCACTCATATTGATAATAATCCTATTACATGTCATTCATTTTACAGGACTATCTTCATATATATATATATATATATATATATATATATATATATATATATATACACACACACACACACACACACACACACACAAACCCAACAAGACATCATACTATTTTTTGTACAGTCAGTATTAGTACATACTTATTTACATATATCAACATATTTGACAAGCTACTGCATTCCTTTTTTGATCTTGAAATGTACCAATTTGTAAGATCTTTGTACCCTTGCACTGGTCATCCTCTCTTTCTAGAATTTTTTGTCCCCATGTAATTCCATGGGTGTTTCTTTCAGATTGTCTGGTTATCAGCTAACCACCACTCTAAAAGACCTTGCTTAACAACCAAAAGTAAAGTAACTACCATCTCCCAAACTCTATCATAACATTAGTTTTTATTTGCTTCAGAGCACTATCTCTTTTGGATCTTATGGGTTGTTTTCAATTTAATAGTTTAATCTGTGTTTATCTACCTGAAAATAACCCCAAGAGACCTGGAATCTTACCTGCCTTATTCACGTAGCTAGAATAGTGCCTGAAAATTGAAAGTACTTAATAAATGTAGTATTTGCTAAAATGACTGACTGATTCAGTGCATTATTGAGGAAGTGATTTAATCAATTCCAACTGGATTTTCTCCTTTGTTGCTTGTCTCATCTTCTATTTTGCTCAGCAAACCATGTGACGACTCAGTAACTTCTTCATGGAAGCTTTCACTTCCTGATTGCGAAGGGTATAAATCACAGGGTTCATCAAAGGAAAGATGACTGTGTGAAAGAGAGAAACCACTTTGTCGGATGGGAAGGCTCTGAATGGGCGAGTATAGATGAAGATGGCAGGTCCAAACATCAGAAACACAGTGATAATGTGTCTGGTACATGTAGAAAGAGCCTTATTCTTCCCTTCAGAGGAATATCCCTTCACACGGCAGAGGATGACCGCATAGGAGGCCAGGAGTCCCAGGAAGCAGAGCAGGGTGAGCAGGCCACTGTTGGAGACCATCAGGAGCTCCACCACAAAAGTGTCTGTGCAGGCCAGCTTGATGACCTGTGGCACATCACAGAAGTTACCCAGCTGGTTGGGGCCACAGAAGGACAAGCGGAGAATAAGGGCTGCTTGTACAATGGAATGGAGTAAAGCCCCCAAGCCACAGAGCCAAGAGCAAGGCATAGCAGACTCTAGGGTTCATGACAGTGGAATAGTGCAAAGGATGACAGATGGTGACAGAGCAGTCGAAGGCCATCACAACAAGAAGGAACATCTCCCCTGCCCCCAGGAAGTGCAAGAAAAAGAGCTGAGTGATGCAGCCTCTGTAGGAGATTATTTTCTTCTCAGAGAGGAAGTCCACCAGCATCCTGGGAGCCACAATGAAGGAATAGGATGCATCCAGGAAAGCCAGATTTCCCAGAAAGAAGTAGAGGGGGGCTGTGAGGCCAGGGTCTGATCTGATGGTGAGGATGATGAGGAAATTTTCAGGGAGGATGATGAAGTAGAAAACTAAAACTAGCACGAAGACTAGGAGTTGAGCATGTTGAGACTGGGTTAGACCAAGGAGGATGAATTCAGATACCACTGTGCTGTTCTCCCTCTCCATCTCCCCTCTGTCTGCAGAATAACAAACTATTATCTGTTATAACCACCTTTCATCTTCTCCATAGCTCTTCTCCAGATAAATACATTTACCACATGCAACACTTGCCTACCTGAAGAAAATGCATGTCCTGTAAGTGTCTCCTGTTTTGCATTGACCCTTCTACCCTCCATTTCTTGATCCCTCCCTAAGGCATCATTCTCATAACTACACTCTCATTCCCACTTAACCATGTGCTTTTATATAATTGTGCTCCTCTAGGACTCTGGGCTACTTTGCTTGAAGAGTAGTCGAGATTTCCTGATTAAAACAAAACATAACCATTATTAAATTGTCAGATGTGTTGTTATCTTAGTTAGCTGTGTTGCACTGTCTCTAATGTTTAGATTTATTTAGATTTATTAGATTTATTTATTTTTTGTCGCTTCTCTTCATTCCCATAGAGCAGAGTGCTTTTGCAAGTGCTTCTTTCCTTTGGCTTCTGTAGAATCCCTATTTCTTGATTGATATCTCTATGTTTTGTTTTCTAAATGTGTGCCTTACTTGTTCCTATCACACTGTTCTGCTTTGGCGCCCTTGTGCACTTTTGTTCCGAACTGGCTTAGGGTCTCAAACAAGAATCCTACATTCTCCTTACATAGAGGTATCCCCTACATACATCCTTGGTTGGGTCCCAATACTGAATCTGCTACACACCCTGTTCTTAAATCCTAATGAATACTAATCCATGTTTATTTGCTTGCCATGTATTCATAACCTAATTTTCCCTCATATCTCAGAATGATAGGCAAATGATATCCTGCCCACAAATATTTCCATATAAAACTTATCAGAATATATAAAATATTTTTAATATCTCAACTAATATAATCAAAGCATGATAGAGTTGGAATTGGGTATATAGAACATATAGTATGACATACTCTTTGGATAAATGAGAAAAACAAAGCAATTGCAGTTAAGATTTTTAGTTTTGCAATTACTTCTCTTCTTCATTCTCATTCACAAGTGGTAAGAAAAATATGAGGTATGCATTCCTCAGTTTAAACTGATTAGGACATTAATAGTCATCATCCATCCATTGGCATTACTTTAGGCTTTTAATTAATCCTAATTTTGCTTGCATAAATATTTCCCCTTTTCAGTCTGTAATCTGATCTAAATAAGAGTTCTATTTAGAATCATGTTTGTGGTTATTTTCTAATTTGCATATTACTATAATTGTAGAACCATATTTAATAAATACTCATATTGAGATATCTGTACGTGTTTGACTGTTGACATGAATGATTTTAAAAATGAAAGATTATAATTGCAACACAATACTATAATGTGATATATAACTATATTTCTCTTGATTTTGAATTACATGAAATAGTTGTTTTTCAAAAGTACTATGAATACAATGGAATACAGTTTGTCAATAAAGAGGAATGACATATTGTAACATGCTACAACATGGATGAACTCTAAAACATTATGCTATGTGAAAGGAACCAGTCACAAAGGACTACATATTGTTCGTTTCTTGAAAATCTGTAGACATGGCTAATTAATAGAGGTAGGAAGTAAAGAGTGGTTGCCTAGGGCTATGGGTAGAATGAGGAGTGACTGCTAATATGAGTTTTCTTTTGGGGTGATTAAAATGCTCTAAAATTTATCGTGGTGATACAAGCATAACTCTGTAAATACACTTAAAACAATTGAATTATACAACTTAAATGGTAAATTTTATGCTATGTTGATTATATCTCAATAAATCTCTTTTTTAAGATTTATTTATTTGAGAAAGATAGAAAATGCACGTGGGGGGGGCAGATGGAGAGGGAGAGAGCATCTTTAAGCAGACTGCTTTGCTGAGCATGGAGCTGGATGCAGGGCTCTATCCCAGGAGACCAAGATCACAACCTGAGCCAAAACTAAGAGTTGGTTGCTTAACCGACTGCACCACCCAGGCGCCCCTCAATAAGTCTTTTATTATGTGTGGAGGGGAAAACCGGAGAAGGAAAAAGTCCCAACTGAAATTTGACAGAAATTTTTGATAACATTCCTGGAAAGAAAATGTAGGAAGAAAGGAAAAAAAGGAGAAGACTACAGAAAAATCAACCTTAAAAAGTCCATAAACTCCTGGGAAATGTAGGCAATATGCTGGTATTTTAGGGCACACTTACTAGGAAACATCAGAACATATGTTCTATGTGACAAGTAACATTTGTAACTAGCAGCTAAATGTTATGGAAAAGGATTTATAACACATGGGCACATATCTGTGCATAGAGATACTTATTCACATATGTATAAACACACACATAGTGAGTCTAAGAAACAAAACAAATGAGGGACACCTGGGTGGCTCAGTCTTTAAGCATCTGCCTTTGGCTCAGGGTGTGATCCCAGGGTCCTGGGATCGAGCTCCACATCGGGCTCCCTGCTCCTCTGGGAAGCCTGCTTCTTCCTCTCCCACTCCCCCTGCTTGTGTTCCCTCTCTCGCTGTCTCGCTGTCAAATAAATAAATACAATCTTTAAAAAAAAAAAGAAACAAAACAAATGAGCAAAGAGAGAAAAAGAGAGAGAGGCAAACCAAGAAACAAACTCTTAACTGTAGAGAGGAAACTGTTGGTTACCACAGGGAGGTGGGTAAGGGATGGGTTAAATAGATGATGGGGATTAAGGTGTGCACTTGTTGTGATGAGCACCAGCCCTTGTATGGAAGTGTTGAATCATTATATTGTACTCCTGAAACTAATGCTACACTGTATGTTAACTAACTGGAATTAAAAAAAAAAAAAACAACCTAAAAACAAAAGAAATAGGAGAAAAAAAACACTTGTGGTGTCCTTGAAATTAGCTTAGGAGCTTCCTTCTCTCTTTTACCCAGTATGCCTCCACATTCACTTCTTATTCTGTCTATAGAAACCTATAGAAACCTGCTCTTAGGAAAATAAGTCAGTAGCTCCTTCTGCCTATCTTAGGTTTTGTGCTTTCCAGGTGCTCACTGACAGTTGTTTCTTGCTTCTCTGGATTGGCAATTCCAAGCCACAGGAAGCATTCTAAGAGTTACAATCTCCCTCTCTTCCTCTGCTTTTGTTTTTCCAGATCCACCTCTATTCCCTATTACTAATAGATGGAATTGCATACCACTCCCCACCCCTTTAATCCACTTTCTTCTCCCTTCTATTTACATACCTTCTGTTCCAGTGATTCTCAAATTGTGCTCATCACAGAGACTGAGGACAGACATGCATCAGATGAACATAACTCTGCATAAAATGAATTCTTGGGAAAAGAAGCCCAAAACATTGGCTCTCACAGAGACCAGTGTTTTGCTCTAGTCAGAGAAGGCAAAGAAGTATTGTCAGTGTAGGCTAGGATAGAGAGACCTGAATGTTTTCATCATCCCTAACCTTCCTTGTTATTTCAATTGATACAAAAACACATCTGGCGTTGAAGATGTGCAGGTGGAGAGGGGCCTCATATCCTCCGCTGTTTCTCAGAGTGCAGACACACAGCATCCACAGGCCACACTGAGCATGCCTAGATTCCAGCTGCTATCAGATCAGCTCCTGGAACCAGGTGTTTGGGGACTGACCACCTTCCTAGAATCTCCTCCTTCATCTCTCCCCATTCATTTCCTCTTGCTCCTTTTTTATTTTTCCTATTTGTCCATTTTCTTCTGGCTAATTCTATTTTATACACTCATTTTCTCAGTTATTTTTTTTTACATTTGCCTTATCTTTTATTCCTATATTTTTCTTGCCATTTCTCTCCATTGACCTTTTGCTTTTCCTTCCTCATTGCTCTCTTATCATTCTCTTTCTTTCTCTCATTTGCCCACATTCTTTGAGTCTTACTTCATTTTCATTCTGTTTTATGCATGTATTCCACTTCATTATATCCAATGCCTGTTTTTCCATTAGTTCTGAGACAATAGATTATTTTTCTCCAAGATAAAGGGAGCACGGTACATGCTTCCTAAGTGTTCCATTCCAATGGATTTTTCTACAGATAAGAAAGCTTGACTTGCTTTTCACTGCTGAGACTTTGTTCCTGGACATCATCCTTTTTGAAATTTACTTAGTCTCACCCACTCATTAGTTACTTCACATTCTCTCAAATATTTCGTCTAACCCATTCTGACAAAAATAAATTGATTTGTGCTCTAAAGTAAATCTCTTTAAAACCACCCTTGCCAACATGAATCCATTTAATGGATGTTTGAAAATGACAGTGTGGTTTCTGGAGCATCTGGGTGGCTCAGTTGGATGAGTGGCAGGCTCTTGATTTCGGCTCAGATCATGATCTCAGGAACGTGGGTTTGAGCCCTGAGTAGGGCTCTGGCCTCAGCGGGGAGTCTGCTTGAGATTCTCTCCCTCTTCCTCTGCCCCTCCCCTGGGTGAGCATTCTCTCTCTCTAAAATAAGTAAGTAAATCTTTTTAAAAAATAAAATAAAATGACAATGTGATTTCTGACTCTGTATTCATACCCTTTTTTAATTTTTTTCCTTTTTAAAAAATATTTTACTTATTTGTCAGAGAGAGTGAGAGCACAAGCAGGGAGAGTGGCAGGTCGAGGGAGAAGCAGGCTCTCTGCTGAGTAAGGAGCCCAATGTAGGACTCGATCCCAGGACCCTGGAATCATGACCTGAGCCAAAGGCAGACATTTAACCAACTGAGTCACCCAGGCATCCCTTCATACCCTTTTTTAAATTATTAAAATACACTCTTAACCATTTCTATGAGTTTTGAAAAATGTGGAACAAGCTGAATAACATAAAAAATATTTAATTGATACTAAACTTGAGGATTATATAAAACTTTATTCAATTGCACAAATTTTCAGCCAGACAACTACTTATCAGTTCAATGGGATAGCTAAATTGGATGATGGAAAGCTCTATCATCCTTTAATATTTTGTTGTTTTAGACAGTATCATAAATGTTCCAGGAAGAACTCTGCTTTGGGAATTATTCTATCTTATTTAAGTTACTATTTCTGCAACTTGGTAATAAGGGAGACATAGTATATCTACTCTTTCTACTGCATAGGGTTGACATGAAGATCAAATGAGAGGGTTAGTAGCCACGTCACATCTACACAAACTGAACTAAGAAAGCATTCAGTGATTAGACAAATTCTAGTAAAAAATGCTAAGTGGACCCTGTGTCAGTAGATTTTTTGGTCATTGTGCTGGAATTAATCCCAGACATGGTGAATGCTTAAATCTGAGTCATTTGGGGTAAAAACTTGTGTTGTTTCAAGGAAGAGTGTAAATTGTTTATTTGTATTGTTTTTGAAGCATGATGAATGTAGTAAGCTTGGGGAGGTTATTTTAGGTCTTTTTTATATAATTCAGCTAGGATTTGTGAAACAAGTCTTTTTTGTTTTATGATCCCTAATTCTGAGCCTTATATTTGTATATGTTAGGATCATATGCAAGAGAAGAAACTCATGCCAGCTGAATGTGATAACCAACAGGTTTGTAAACTTGTGAAATTTGTCTCTGGACTCAGCCTACCCCTTCTAACTTGTGATTCTCAATTTTCTCCTTCCCCTTGTCTCTCATTTACAATAGGAAAAATGTAGTCATTTGTGTGATACTCAAATGTAAATCCAGGTGGTGAATCTCCCAAGGCTGTTGGCATTTTTACTTCTTTATAATAGTGCAATTAAAGATTTTAACCCCTTTAATATAATTCTAAGCATCAGGAGGAAGTGCATGATGTATATTTGACGGACGAAGTAGAAAAAGCTATATGTCTGAATTTAGAACTTACCCTTTTCCTGTTTCTGCAGAATTACTCCATTCTCATGCATTTTAATGTCTCAGACAAATAGTATGCTTTCTTTCTATTCTTCAATTTCTTTTAAATTCTTTAAATTCTTTTAAATTCTTTTAAATTCTTCAATTTCTTTTAAATATGAAGAATGAACAAAAATTTCACCTCATTAGGACTCCACTGCTACTCTCAAACAAGGGACTATCCTCTTCTTTCTAATGAAAAGGAGATTACCTGATCATTTCTGAATTTTTCATCAAATATATGTCCTCATGGTGGGACATCGTAAATTCTGAAATCTGCTTTCTAATTTGTGATGCAGTAGGGAATATGTTGTGGGGTTTTACAGCTACCTTAAGCATGCAGAGTGTTTCCAATGGGAATTATTAGAATGTCAAGTATAATTACAAGAAGAAAAAGACAAAAACATTTTAAGGATTAAAAATATTCAAAACATGTGCCAGCTAAGACCCCACTGGATCATGTCAGCATTTTAAATTTGACGTTTAAACAGTGACAGTGATAATGGAACGGCACACATGTTTATTAAGCATAATGAAAGTAGTGAGCCTGGGGAGGTTATTTTAGATCTTTTTATATAATTCATGTAAGTGATGAGAAGGCAATTGTGTCTAAGAGATTAGTAGTGACACTAAGTCAATGGTTAAGTGTGTTAGTATCTGCATATTTTGCAAAAAAGTTAGGTAGAGAGTATATTATGTTCAAAAAAGATTTTTTCAGGAATAATTCTGCTTAATTAAGAGAACTTGATGGTGTCTTATACACTAGGTTTTTTTTTTTAATTTAATGATTTTATTTATTTGAGAGACCACGAGCGAGAGAGCGCAGGAGCAGGGGGAGGGGGAGTAGGAGAGGGAGAAACAGACTCCCTACAGAGCATGGAACCCCACCCACGCTGAGCTCCATCACTGGGCTCCATCGTGGGGCTCCAGTGTCATGACCTGAGCTGAAGGCAGATGCTTAACCTACTGAGCCACCCAGGTGCCCCTGTACACTAGTTCTTTTAGGAATATGCCCTCCCAAAGAAGAATTACTCTATTGTGATTTTGATATTTATAGTTATTCACTTTGTTGAATAGGTAGTTCCTATGTTCTGCCATAGCAAATGAAGGTCTTTGTCTTTTTCAACTAAAGAATATTACATAAAGAAAAAAATTTAATCATACAAAAATCCATTTGTTTTATTTTTTTGTTATACATTAAAAGGGAAGATGTGATAAATCTGAGTCATATTAAAATTAGCAACAAACTTTTATAAAATAAATACAATATGCAGTCAAGTATAATTCCATTCAAATTTATGTCCAGTTCAGCCAGAGGTGCCGTGGGAGATGATGAAAAGTGGAGAAAAGAGATAAAGAGATGGAGATAATGTTGTTTGCAGTTTTTTCCTATTAAATTTGTGCTGCAAATAAATAATTTTGCTTATTGAAAGGTTAGAAAGCTAGAAATAAAAGATAATTGGAAAAGAGAGAGGAAGAGAAGGAAAGAAACGACAAGACCCATATGGAAAAAAAAACAGGGAGAAGAGATGAAGGGGCAGAGAAACCATGCCTACAGACATGCTATACCACAAAGCCACATGTGCAGATACCAAAACAGGGGTGGGGGTTCGGGGGAGTAGGGAAGTAGAGGGTGGAGGAAGGAGAGATCTTTGGAAATACAAAGTCTTTTGTTTTTCTTTTTTTGTTGTTGTTGTGGTTTCATCTAATTACAGACTTCCTAGGGTCTCACTTCTCAGAATTTACCACAATGCTTTAGAAGTAATTGAAAGTAATATGGCAATAGTCTACAGTAGTCTAATAACTAGTCTACAGTAGGCCTCTTCTCTCAGCTGAGAAAGCTTTTTCATCTCTGGCAATTTTTTAGTATCAAAAGAAAGACGTGTGTGTGTGTGTGTGTGTGTGTGTGTATGTGTGTGTGTGTCCATTTATGTGTTTTAAGAGATGCATCTCAGGATGACCTGAAGTAGTAGTTTACTACACAAGGCATCCAGCAGTGATAAAAATACAAGACTGGAGTTCAGAAGACAAGATTGCAGTTCTGGCTCCATCCAGGATGGCTGTTCTTGGGAAACTCTCACGGATTCCTCAGATATTTCCCAATCAGAAACCGTGGAAAGGCATTTCTTTCTTTTACAAAATGTTTGAATATCTATCATGTGGTAGGCTTATTGCATGGGTGGGTCCGCACTTCAGCAGTGGTTCTGGTACAGAAGGGCCTTGGTGTCAGGGATTTAACATTTCAGTGGAGGGAGTCAGTCAAAGAGCAAAGAAGATAGGTTTAAAAAATGTGTGGAATGTGGGGCGCCTGGGTGGCACAGCGGTTAAGCGTCTGCCTTCGGCTCAGGGTGTGATCCCGGTGTTATGGGATCGAGCCCCACATCAGGCTCCTCCGCTATGAGCCTGCTTCTTCCTCTCCCACTCCCCCTGCTTGTGTTCCCTCTCTCCCTGGCTGTCTCTATCTCTGTCAAATAAATAAATAAAATCTTTAAAAAAAAATGTGTGGAATGTAAGAAACAACTAGAGGATGATAGGGGAAGGGAGGGAAAACTGAATGGGAAGAAATCAGAGAGGGAGACAAACCATGAGAGACTCTGGTCCCCAGGAAAAAACCTGAGGGTTGCAGAAAGGAGGGGGGGGCGATGGGGTAAGTGGGTGGTGGACATTAAGGAGGGCACATGATGTGATGAGCCCTGGGTGTTACACGCAACTCATGAATCATTGAACACTACATCAAAAACTAATGATGTTCTATATGTTTGCTAATTGAATTTAAATTTAAAAATGTCAAAATGAAGCATGAGAGACTATGGACTCTGAGAAACAAACTGAGGGCTTCAGAGGGGAGGGGGTGGGGGAATGGGATAGGCTGGTGATGGGTAGTAAGGAGGGCACGTACTGCATGGTGCACTGGGTGTTATACACAACTAATGAATCATCGAACTTTGCATAAGAAACCAGGGATGTACTGTATGGTGACAAACATAATAAAAAAACATTAAAAAAATTAAAAAAATAAAAATGTCTAAAACGAAAGAATATAAGAGAGTAATATGTCGTAGAATGAATGCAGACAAGTAGGGTGTTCTTTCAGTAGGTGTTAGAAAAGTCTTTTTTGGGGAGGTGACATTGAAGCTGAATAACTAGCTCAACCTAGCTCTGAGGAGGTCTGAGAGAAGGGCATAACAGGCAATGAATGGGAAGAGCAAGAACAAAGACCATGAAGGCAAAAAAGTTGGTGAATTGAGGAACAAAAAAGAGACCATAGTGGTGACTAAGTGATGGTCAAATGAGAGAAAAACATAAGGTCATGTCTGAGGGGTAGGCAGCAGTTGCCCAGGCTGTGGCATTTAGTCATTATTCTATCTGTGTAATTACAATAGGCCTTTTGTAATCTCAAGGCCACTCTGGCTACCGCGGATGACAGATTTGAAGGAGGCAAGTGTAATCGCAAGGAGAACGGTTTGAAGATTTTGCAGTACTCTCCATAGCACAGTTTGGGGACTTAGCCTGGCGGAGGATGGAAGAAGGAAGTAGGTAACAGAAGGAATAAAGAGAACTCGGCTTATATTTGTAAGGTAGGGTCATTTAGACTTGTCAATAGACATGATATCTGAAAAGAGGAATCAGAAATAACTCAAGAATTTAGATGGATTAATCATACATAACATTGCAATTTAACAACATGGAAGTGACTCAGACAAGATGAGTTTAGTAATAGGAAAAAACATGCTGTTTTAACCATACATTTATTTTTTGCAAAGGAAATATGTATAGTTACACATGTTTTTTTAAAAAAAAAAATACGTTCACTGAGAAATCTTCCCATCTCAGTCCCCCATCCATAACCCACACTACAAGTGAGGAAACGATCAATTTCTTGTGTAAATTTTCAAAATTGTGACTGTGTAAGTAATATTTATGTGCATTCTTTTTTTTTTCCTCTTTTGAACATATATTCGAAACATATCACACAATATCTTGTACCTTACTTTTCACTTAAAGTATATCTTGGGGAATTTTTCATGTTAATGCTTAAGAGTTTCCTGACTCTTTATATGGCTGCTTATTATTCAGTTCATTAATATAAAACTTTACTTTTTCCCCTAATGAGGAAAATATAAGCTATTGATAATTTTTTGGCAATCCCAATGTGTTCTGTAATAATTAAACCTAAACGTGTCATTTTTGGGAATACATAAAGGAAAAATTCTCAGAAATATAAATAGGGGAACAATATTAGTGTGTGCGCACATGTGCATGCTGTTTTTTTCTCTAGTTTACTGAATTGTAATTTATGTACAATAAAATGAACAAACCTTCTGTATACAGTTAGATGAATTTTTGAGCATGTATGTGACTTCTGACAATGACAAAGAATAAGATATAGAGTCTTTCTAACACATCTGAAGTTTCCCTTGAGATCCTTTCAGCCAATGACGTCCCCTGAAATAACCAGAATTCTTATTTTTATCAACATGAGTTAGTTTTATGTGTTTTTGAAAATAATGTAAATGGGATGATAGAATATGTATCATTTTGTGTCTGGTTTTTTAAATTCAAGACATTTCTTTTGAGATCAATCCACATTTATTGCTGGTAAGTATTCCATTTTCTAAATATATAACAACTGAGGAAGTCTTTTTTCCCTGAATTTGGGAGAAACATACATAAAGCTAGCAAGAGCATTCTTGGGATGAATCTTTCCTGGACATTTGCTCTCATTTCTCTTGTGCGCACACTTAGGGGTTGGGTTGCTGGAACATAGGGTCAGGATATTTTTAATGCTTGAGAAAAGACCCCACTTTCTATAGTGGCTATAATATTTTACACTCCTACTGTCGATATATGAGAGAAACAACTGTTTTTTTATCTTCACAACAATTTGTATTTTTAGTCTTCTAAATTTAGCAGTTCAAGTTAGTGTGTAGTAGCATCTCCTTGTAGTTTTGATTGACATATCTTTGATGGGGAATGATAGTGAGCAACATGTCAAATGTTTGCTACTTGGATGTCATCTTCCTTATAGTGTCCTTTCAAGCCTTTTGCCAAGAGGACTCTATTTTGCACTCTCTGACCTTTTTAGTCCCAATTTCGGTTTTGCTTTGCCAGAATATTTCTCTTTAAAGCCTTGTGCATATCTTAGGAATCATTTTTGTGTATACTTCATGCTCCAAAAGCCACATCCATAATTTTTTCTGAGATAGATGTTTTTCTACTCTAAGTGTTCTTAGCTAATGTGGACAAAACCTGTAAGATCCTTGGAGATCCTATTTTCCAGCTAAGATTCTATGAGGCACTGTCTCTAGTGTTTCTGAAGGCTTATCAAAGGATCTGAGAGCCACATTATTGATTTATTCTTTATTCTTATTTCTTTCATGAAGTTTTTTTTTTTCTGTTTTTGCCAGGTGGAGAGGCTGTCCTGGGCTTTCCATATTTTCTCTAAAATCTTTTGAAAACTGATATAAGTATTTCTTCTTAGGATCTCTCTGTCTTCCTGTACTTTATCACACACAGTTAAAATAATCATCTAGTGCTGTCAACATTTTGTTTACAATATTCTTGAGCCATATCTTTAAGGAAATTTATACATTTTCCATATTCCATATTTATTCTGAAGACACTTCACCAAACAAGTCACCATGATATGCAAGGTGCTTCTCTTTTCCATCCTCCAATGTATCTGGAGCAATGCATGAGTGACCAACTAGATTGCTACTGGATTTCTTAAGAAGAAATTTGTTTTTTCTTAATAATGAAAAACCCCTTTCTCTAGGATGGTTTTATTTTCTTCTTTACATTTTTTCATGTTTTCAACTTTACTAAAATGAGTTATTTTAGTTTGAAATTTAGAAAAACAGTTTCTCAATTTTGAAAAATTAATGATCTCCATTTTTACAAGATGTAATAACAAACAGTCTATCTTTTATATTCAGGTTAGCAAAGAAGGGATGACTAGGTAACAATGAGATTTTAATATTTTAGGCAAGTCATAGATAGGTCTTGATAGTGTAACACAGTCTGTGACTTACAGTCTTTTTTTCTTTAATCATAAATTGCTGATATTGAAAGCAGAAGAAATCAATAGCTTGGGGGAAAAAAAAGAGAAAAAGAGAGAGAGAGAAGAAATCCAAAAAGATTTAAAGAGGTGACAGAGGAGACAGGTGAGTTGTGTGGTTAAATTTGCTGTTTCACTGGCAGGTCTAGTGGCTGAGTTGGAGGCAGCAGTACCAATTACAGGAATAGCTGTGAAGTTGTTCTCTGATACCTATTTCCCCTAAACTACCCTGCCTTATCAATGCTTCTGGTCCAGCCATGTCCCCATGATTCAGGCTTGCTTACTACTTTCTCCCATTCCAGAAGTTTTCTTCTCTTTCATCTATTTTATGATGAAATCTATGTTATTTTGAACTTAGTAATACTTCATAACTCTACAATTATGTTTGTTCTTGTATAGTCCACAATGAAAATTTTTAAAAAAATATCCCTGTGTAATAGCAGTACACTGCTTTTGAAGATCATATCAGACAGTGGTCTCTTTCTAGTAACTTTAACCCGAGTTATATGAAATATAGGGTGACAAAATAAGTAGAAGTCGAGCTTGCTTCAATACAGAGATTTGATGTTAAGGTAACAGGACAAAGAGAGATACCATCATTTTATTATTTATGTATACATATATTTTTTTCTTCTTTCTTTCACTCTTTCTCTATTTCTTTTCTTCTTTCCTTTTTATTAGATGAATTTTTAATAATAATTTTTTATTATGTTAGTCACCATACACTACATTCTTAGTTTTTGATGTAGCATTCCATGATTCATTATTTGTGTATAACACCCAGTGCTCCATGCAATACGTGCCCTCCTTAATACCCATCACTGGCCTATCCCATTCCCCCAGCCCCTCACCTCTGAAGCCTTCAATTTGTTTCCCAGAGTCCATAGTCTCTCGTGGTTCATTCCCCCTTCTGTTTATCCCCCCTTCGTTCTTCCCTTCCTTCTCCTACCGATCTCCCTGCTATTTCTTATGTTCTATAAATGAGTGAAACCATATGATAATTGTCTTTCTCTGCTTGACTTATTTCACTTAGCATAATCTCCTCCAGTCCCGTCCATGTTGCTGCAAATGTTGGGTAATTGTTCTTTCTGATGGCTGAGTAATATTCCATTGTATATATGGACCACATCTTCTTAATCCAGTCATCTGTTGAAGGGCATCTCAGCTCCTTCCACAATTCAGCTATTGTGGACAATGCTGCTATGAACATTGGGGTGCATATGGCCCTTCTCTTCACTACATCTGTTATTAGATGGTGTTTGATCCTATGGTCAATTGTTTTATCATTTCTAGGCAAAGAGGAGTTAATTCAAAATTCAGAAATCATAACTCAAAATCAGCCTTCAAGTTCTTAAAACAAAAGCCACATTACTTTTAAGGAAAGAAACACATAATCATAGGAGATAATTCAATATAAAAGGAAGAACCTTTGCATTCCACATTGCACGTTGAGAGGCAAACTGACTTCTCAATTTAAAATTGGAATATTTTTAGATGAATAGAACCTCTGAGAGTCTTCATATTAGTCATCCATTTTTCTTTATAATGAAATTGTGACAGGAATCTATTTTCCTCAAAATTTTGACACATTACCTTGCAATGAGAAGACTAAAGCTCTATCTAATCGTGTGAAATGATGTATAACTTCAATGACTGTGTTTCTCAGTTTGAACTGAGAAGTTGATATATACACTTATAAAAATGTAGACTAAAAGTCAGATGTTCTAAATTACATTTTAATTGGTAAAATGTGATTGCCTGTTGAGGTGTTAGTGCCAGGGAAAAAAAGATTAGGTAATAAATAATTTACTAGTAAATCAGATTATTTTGCCAGAAGGAACATACAAATCAGAAGATATTATTAATTGTAGTGTACTGCTAGTTTAATTTTAACACATGAGGTAAAATTAGAAATACATGAAGCTACAAAAATTCAAAAGACAAATTTGAAATTTAAAAAAAACAAACAAATAGCAAGATATCTATTAAGCCCAGCCAACCTAGAATTCCTTTCCCCCAGGCCTACTTTTACCTTGGAGCATGTAATTAGACATTGGCTATAAGAACTTACAGCTGGCTAGAGACCCCTCAAGGGAGAAAAAAACAGGTTTCTGGTAAAGAAACAAAGCAAAATATTGCTCTAAAATAATTAATTTTATTTCCACAATGTATCAAAACATTTTCTTTTATTGCCTGTACTGTTGAAAGGATACCATCCCAAATCCTACTTTAAACCACTTTATTTATTGCTTTTGTTGTTCTTTTTTTTTTTTTTTGCTAACCTGTTTTCAATTCTCTTTATGATATGAGAAATATCGTATAGATATTAAGATTAACTTATCTTAAATGTATAGATTGAAATTTTTTCCTATGCATGCATCTATGAAACTACTACACTTACCAAATTACAAAACATTTATCACACAAAAATTTCCCTTGGGCCCCTTCTCAGTAAATATTAACCATCAGGGCTAATGACTATTCTCATTTCTATCACTAAATATCAGTTTTGTCTAGTTTTAAATTTTATTTAAATAAAATCTCACAATATGTACTCTTTTGTTTTGAGTGTCTTCTAATAAAATGTTATAGAGATGGATCTATGTTGTTGTATGTGCTAGTTTAAAAAATGTTTTTAAAATTTTATTACTGAATAGTATTCCACCGTGAATATACTCTAATCCTGTCTACGTGTCTCCTTCTTAGATGACGTAAACTAACATAAGTGGTCCTGGGAGTGATCTGAGAAAACAGGTGATAAATGGGGATTGTGGTTGGTTTACTCACCACCTGGTGTGGGACGAGGACTCCATTACAAGTGGTAGATGGGACACAGACAAGTCCTGCCATAATATAAATGCCTGATTGCTTAAGACTTCAGTGGTGGTGGGGTGCTTCACTGGCTCAGTCAGTGGAGCATGTGACTCTTGATCTTAGGGTCATGAGTTCAAGCCCCATGTTGGGAGTTGAACCTGCTTAAAAACAAAAAACAAAAACCCTAAAGATTTCCGTGGTGGTGACCTGGGAAACATCTTGGGGAAAAGGAATGCTATTGTAAGTGAATGATCCAATTATTTGAAAGATAAGGGGAGAAAAATTCTTATAAATAGTGAAGTTTGCTTATTGCTAAGTTGTATGGATGCCTTGGAATAAGAAACAAAAGACTGCATAACAAGCAGGTGTAGGCTAAGTGTAGGGACCTAAAGAACTCTTTTATAGTTTACACAGATGTCCCTATCTCCTGTAGTAGAAGTACCATAGATAGGAATAGATGGAAGATCTCACAGAATTACACAGCTCCAACAAAATATAAACACTCAGGCAAGTCATGTGTGTTATGGTAAGGTCAAGGCACTGGAGGGAAAAATCTAGGACTCTAAAATCTGGGCAGGTCTCCAGTTGAGGGGGTGTCCTAAATCTCCTTAAATGCTTCAGTGGGCCTGGTTTTGCATTCTCTGGGGGTGCAGGAGACTTTCAATTAGTTTTTTATTTTTCTCAAAAGGAATTTTCCCATGAATTGTGGATGAATTTGTGTGTTTGTGGGGGTAAGGGGGGATTTCCTATTCTGCCATGTTTCTGATGTGGCTCCTAGCATTAAGTATTGATGCATGCTGCCATGTGGTTGAGTCTTGAAAACATTAGGCTAAAGGAGAGAAGCCAATCACAAAAGGCCACATCCTTATTCCCCTCCCACCACAACTAGGTAACCATTAATCTACTTTGTACCTCTAAAGATTTGCTTATTGTGGACATTTTATACAAATGGACTCATACAATATGTAGTTTTTTGGTGCCTCCTTTCTATTACGTTACCTAATTTTTCAAGAGTCATGCATGTTATAGCATCTGTCAGTGCTCGATTCCTTTTTATTGCCAAATAATATTCCATGCTATAGATACACCACCTTTGGTTTATCCATTCATCAATTGATGAATGTTAGGTTTTTGAAAACTTTTTACTCTTGTGAATAAAGCTGCTGTAACCATTTGTGTTCAGTCTTTTGTGTGGGCGTGTGTTTTCATTTCTGTTGCATACATATTTGGAGTGAAATTGATAAGACACATGGTAACCATATGCGTAACACTTCGAAGAACTGCTAGAATTTTCTCCAAAATGGTTGCACCATTTTTATATTCCACCAGCAATGTATCAGGGTTCCAACTGCTCTGTGTTCTCATCTGTCTTTTTTGATGATAGCCATCCTAGTGGATACGAAGTGGTATCTTACTGTGATTTTCATTTGTATAGCCCTAATAACTAATGATGTTGAGCACATTTTCCTAGTGCTTATTGCCCATTTGTATATTTTCTCTGAAGACTTATTTGCTTAGATACTTTGCCCATTTTCTAATTTTTTGTCTTTCAATTCTGGAATTGTAATAGTTCTGTATATATTCTGGACCCATGTCCCTTATCGGATCCATGACTTATAAATATTTTTTTCTTCCATTTCGTGCATTGTCTTTTCACTTTCTCCCAACTGTCATATTTGTTGGGATGTTTTTGTTGGTCTCGTGATTTTTGATTGTGAGTTTTTATTTGTAAAACCTTTCTCTGAGAGTTCGGTATAACTTGTTTTCAAGGAACATTTGTTTTTCACTGAGTATTTGTGTTTACTTCTGCCAAATGCCTGAGCATATACCCTCAAGTAGCAAGTTAAAAAGAAAATTCTCACACTGATGTGCGGGAACATACAAAGGACATGATGACAAGCCCAGCCTTTGTGAAGGACCCATTTGTTTTCATTTACATCCAGAATGAAGTTTGGATAACATTTTTTTTCATGCTGTCTGCTTCTGCTAGGCAGGCTTTCTTCTAATAATCTCTCTCTCTTCCTCTTTCTCTCTCTCTCCTCCTTTTTTTTTTTTTCCTCAGAATCTATGCACACAGCATGGCCTCCTGTCGGTCTCCATCCCTGTTAGGGCACAAAGCCCAAAACACAGTCCTCTCCCAAATTTGTAGGATCTGTGGGCAACAGTACTCTGTAGATGTTCTTAGCGTGGGCACTGGTTCAGTGCTGGTTTACCTTCCTGAAATGGAGCTGAAGCTTCATACTGGACCTTAAATGGGATTTGTTTACCTTTGTTTAAAATGATTAATTGATTTTAATGTTTATTTTAGATGACTCTAGCAGTCTTAGATGTTTTTTAACCAGAGGGGTTCAAGATTTTGAGTGTACTATACTACAGACACAAAAATCTTATGTAATGTTTTATCACATGCAATGTAATCCCATCTACCACTGGATGTGTATTTTCCCTTCTAAATGGTTTTGATTTATTTGATATAGGGTATAATAAAATATAAGACTGAAATTTTAAGTTTACTGAGTTAGGATTGAATATGAAATTTTTCATGTATTCCATATTCCTTTTCCTTATATTTCTTTTCTTTTCAAGTTTTTATTTAAATTCTAGTTAGCTAACAAAAATGGTGAAATTGGTTTCAGGTATAGAATTTAGTGATTCATCACTTACATAAACACCCAGTGCCCTCCTTAATATCCATCACCCATTTAGCCCATATCTCACCCACCTCCTTTATCAGCTCTCAGTTTATTTTCTATGGTTAGGAGTATCTTCTGGTTTGCTTCCCTCCCCCTTTTTTTTCTTCCCCTATGTTCATCTGTTTTGTTTCATCAATTCCACATATGAATGGAATTATATGGTTTTTGTTCCTTTTTGTTAATTAAAAGGCAGTCATCTCTGTAATTCAATTGCTAAATTATATGAGCAATATATGCCCTTATGTATTCTAATTTTTAACAGGTAATATTTCACAGTAAAGTGCACATATTCCTTAGTTGTAGGTTAAATTCAATAATATTCTGCTAGAATATAGTTATTTCATTTTTATTTCTTCAATCAGTAAATATGTGTGAACTGCTGGGTGCCAATATGTAGCTAGATACTGGAGATACATGGAATTTATAGCTTGAAGAAAAAGCTGACATTAACCTGTAAGTATATAAATAATTATTGCAATAATTTATGCAAAGGCTGGAAATTGCAGCATGCTATAAGTGAGTAAAATAAAGAAATCTAAACTGGCCAAGAACATAGAGGAAAAGTGTTCTAAAATGTAATGTTGTGAGGGGCGCATGGGTAGCTCTGTCATTAAGCTTCCGACTCTTGATTTGGCTCAGGTCATGATCTTAGAGTCATGGGTTTGAGCCCTGCATTGGGCTCTACGCTCAGCAGGGAGTCTGCTTGAGATTCTCTCTCTTCCTCTCCCTCTGCCCCTCACTCCCTCAAATAAATAAATCTTTAAAAATATATATTTTTTAATATAGTATTTTGTCCAGGTTCTATACTCTAGGAGGAAGTTAGCTGGGTGTAGAAGTGAAGAAAGGTCATTCTGTGTGAAGGGAACAGCCTGGAAATAGTCCTAAATTAAGATGCCTGATACTCCGGATAATTTGAAAGAAAGTCAATGTGATGTAACATTATGAAAAAAAAAAGTATATTAGGGCTAAATTCCAGAGGAAGGATGGGTTTTGATGGCCAGTGAAGGATATGAGCCTGCATCTTAATGCCACAAAATAGTTTTAGCCAGGAAAAAAACATTGAGAATTGCATTTTAATCATATCACTGTAGATGCTTGTAGAGAATGCATTCAATGGAGGAAAGAACTTATACAGTGCTGAAGAAAGAGTTAGAAGGCTGTTGCCTAGAGGAAAGAAGAAATTTTGGTGTCTTGAATTAGGAGAGAATATTTAAGTTACCATCAATGAGTGTGGGATTCCCAATTTAGCATGAACCCCTCCCTCCTTAACACTCACAACCAAATCAGATTTAGCTGATAATTAAAATAAGGATTACAAGCTTGTGAGAAGCAAATTCAAGTGTATTTTATGTAAAGCACTTGGAAAGAAAAAAGTTATATGGTATAGTACCTAAAATCAAGAAATATGCTTCTACTTTCATTTATTGAGGTTTGAAAGGCAACTGGGCATATTTATGATATTTCTTGGAGCATTTGGTTTCAAGGCTACTTTTTTTAGTTCTACTGAAGTTATTCTTGCATTGGTTCCTTCCCTTTGGTACCTTAACATTCTCTCTAGCATTTTATATTCACTCTACTGTCAAATTTAATTATTTATTCTTATTTTTTGTCTCATTAGATCAAGAGAATCATTTCTTTCTCATTGTTCACGTTATTTCACTCATTATTTGTACTGGTACTTCATTTAAAGATAGTATAAATCTATGAATGTCATTAACATATTATATCTATTAAAATTACCCCTATTAGTATCTACCATATTTTTAAATACTTATTTCTTCACTAATAAATATGTATCAAATATCTATCAAAAAGTGCTCAGTGATTTCAAATGTCTACTTTGCTATAGGTCACTCATTATCATTATGTGTTTTAGCAGCAGTAAATGTAAATTAAAATATTTTGTGGTTTTCTGCACAATGGTTCTACCCTGGTCACTCTAACACAAGAGTGAAAGCATATATTATATATAATCTATTTAACTTCTGTTAGCACGGTGTTTGAAAGTTGTGTTGATTATATATTGCTCAAATCTAGAAGTTCTGTGTAGAGATAACATGTTGGAACTGTAATTTGCTCATGGCCCCTTGCATTTTCTGATTTCTCAGGGTGTAAATAATAGGATTCAGTAAGGGTGTGATAACAGTGTAAAACACAGCAAGGACTTTATTGCCTGCGAAACTATTGAATGGCCAGACATAGATAAAGATACAAGGTCCAAAGAACAGAGTGACCACAATGATGTGTGCAGACAGTATGGACAGAGCCTTGGAGAGCCCTCCAGATGGTCTTTGTTGTACAGTGATCAGGATGACAGTGTAGGAGACAAGCAGGAGGATGAAACAGATGAATGAGAGCATCCCACTGTCAGCAATGACAAAGAATTCCAGGGTGTATGTGTCCACACAAGCAAGCTTAATCACAAGGGGAAGGTCACAAAATATATTGTCCATGACATTGGGGCCACAGAAAGGCAAGTTTACTGTCAATACCATCTGGCTCATGGTGTGTACAAACCCAATTGTCCATGAAAGTATCACAAACCCACTCAGCAGCCTGTGGCTCATGATTGTCCTGTAGTGCAGGGGTTTGCATATGGCTACATACCTGTCAAAGGCCATGGCTATCAAAAGAGTCACCTCAGCACCCCCAAAGAAGTGCATAAAGAACATCTGGGTCATGCAGCCCCAAATGGAGATGGTCTTGTGTTCGTTGAGTAAGTCTGTGATCATTTTGGGCGTGGTGACAGTGGAGAGACACATATCCAGAAAGGAGAGGTTTCTCAGGAGGAAGTACATGGGAGAATGAAGAGTGGAACTTAATGTCACTGTGACCATAATGAGAGTATTTCCCAACACAGTAGCACTGTAGATTAAGGAGAATGTTACAAAGAAGAAAATCTGAAGTTCCCATTGTCCAGAAAATCCTAGTAAAATAAACTCAGTCACTACAGATCCATTTTTAAGATCCATTTACTTGATTCAGAAAGGCTCCAGAAGTTCTTTTATACCAAGAAAATAAAAGGGTGTCTGGGTGGCTCAGTTGGTTAAGTGTCCAACTCTGGATTTCAGCTCAGGTCTTGATCTCAGTTCAGGTCTTGATCTCAGTTCAGGTCTTGATCTCAGGGTTGTGAGTTCAATCCCCACATTAGGCTCCACTTAAGGAAAAAAAAGAATGAAAAATAATAATAAATCCACAATGAGCACTGATGTTTTCCTATTTCTATTTGATGATAATAGCTGGTGATGTGAGAATATATCATTTTAAATATATTGGCATCACCATCTATAATTTGAAATTATTTTGTGGGTCACATCACTTTGAAACAATATTCTTATAGTCCTGCATTAATTAAAAAGCATTTGATGGAGTGGAGGTTTTATTTTCTATTGTTTTATTCTATCAAATGATATTCTTTTATCAATTCATCTTGACTGTCACTAATTTGCTCACTTAGAAAAATTAGGTAAGTAGTTACATTAGTATTTTTTGCCTTTTATTATCACAATTACTGTCACCTCTTGAGATCATGTTACAACAATATATAAGGAATATAGAATTTGGAAGTTTAGGAAATTGCTCACTGAAGTCATTTATGGATCATTCAGTGTTTCTAAGATAAAGGAAATGCACATGCGCATACACATACACATGATGTAGGGGCTGATTTGTACATGAAGAAAGTCTTTTAATTCATTAAAAATAATTTGCTTTTTAGTTTCTGTTGTATAGTGTTCTGAGAATTTTACAAAAATGGACTCATCCTCAGATCTTTATGAACTTATTTTCTCAATTCCTATATTACTATTGTTCACAGTGAGAAGTGTGTGCCTTGTGTGTAAATGTATGTTTGTGGTGGTTAAGAAGTAAACAGTGAAATGATTGAACACTAACATAGATTTTACGTTGGTTGTAACATATTATACTAAAGTGTCTTTACTTGGCTTTTTAGATGTTGTTCATAGGATCTAGAGTGATGAAATGAGCAATAACTATTAAGTGATTACTATGTGCTAAACTCTGTCCTAAGTGTTTCACATACATTGACGCATTCAGTGCTCATAACAGTCCCATGAGGGGAGTATTATTATTATTATCCTCATTTTGCATATAAGGGAGCTATAGTACAGAAATCTTTAATGACTTATAGGAATGCAGCTAACAAGGGTCAAAGCTGATACTCAAACCCTGTCAGTATGGTCATGATTTGGGTCCATACTAATATGCATATTGCCTCCAAAATTAAAAGAATATGTATTTATGGTTAAGTTATCAAGTATTGATTGAATTCATATGTTCCATGTGAATTCCTTAGGAGATATGCTTCAACAGGTATGTTGGAATCCTTCTATGTTACAGTTAATTATACTGTATTTTCTTAGACAGAAGGAATCCCTGCTTCACCTCTAGAGACAATCTAGAGACACATAACTATCAGACAAAAAATAGCAATAAACCAAATAAAGACATTTAAGTGAGTACATGGTGTATGTGACATATCGTAAGAATTTTTAAAAAATGTAGACCAATTCCAAGTGACACTTTCAGCTATGGCTTCAGGCTCACTTGTTGTTGTCTTCACAACACTTAAAAAGTAAACATAATCCTCATGGCCAGTACACAAAAAGGGCAAAGCTTAGAGCATGTGTGATGGTTTATGGGAAGAAAAGTTAAGAGCAGTGCGTAGGAGGAGTGGTACATTTAGAAAAGGGACCAAATGCAGATCGGAAGGTGCATAGGAAGTGTCTGTTCTCTTTTCTCCAATGACCTGTGACTTTCTCCTTGTTTTTATTTCTACTCAGGCCCTTGTCAACATGTCCTACCACCATTATCCAGCCTTAATTCCCTTGATTGCTTTCCTATCTTAGATATTTTTAAGAACTGGATAATTTGTACAAATTAAGGAAAATAAAGATGAAAGTGATGTTCTTGTCAGTCAACCTCAAGAGTAGAGAGTGGAAGTTGAATGAAGACAGTAGGTCTAGAAGAACACACACAGGACAGCCACCCACCACACCCTCTTCGAAGGGCTGTGTTTCATCATTATTGTGTGAGTGAGCAGGAATTGTGCTTTGGAGACATTCATGACGGTAATTTTGATAATTAGATGCACTGTGTAGAAATGAAATTCTTGATGATTATTAGATGAAATGAATATGCTAGCTATAATTTGGGAATGAATACATTTGCTACATGGAATTTCATGTCCCGTGATACAATGACAACAGAAAAACTTGGATACAAAATGAATAGAGTTAAGCATAATGCAATTAATATGAATAAAGCCTACATTACAGCTTTATTTCGCCCTTTCATTTTAACTTAGAGGGAAAGCTGGCATTCATTTATGTCGATAGCTTCCCCAGCATGTTTCTCTTATTCCTCTCTTTCCTTTCCCAAGCAAGTTTCTAAAACTATTTCTTTAGTTCTACACTTGATATATCTGTTCTTATGAGTGAATAAAAGCAATATAAATGAAAGGAAAGAAATGATATAGTTTAGACAGAAATTTTATTAATGAAGAAAATTTTCTTCCTCTTCAATAAGCAATTGCACATTTTGTTATAATTACTTTTACTCAATTTATGATGTGCTTTTGAGGAAATTGGAGGAAAAATAATTCTATATTAGACTAGAAGGGACTTTGTAGTCATTTATTTCTTATATCTTACTTAGCAAATGAAAAGTCTAGGTCAACATAATTAAGTAAATTTCCCATATCTTAGATGTAGGACCACCTTAAAGAAATGTGGTATTAGGTGAGATAGTGTATGTGTAAGCTTCTGGCCAGGCACAGAATGAGTAGGGAGATGGCATGTGCTGAATCTGAATCATTCATGTAAATGCAAATTACAATCCAGAGAATTTTCCATATAAATCCCCATTAGGAAAGGAACAAGCCAAGACTTGTTTTATTAAGTAGGTAGATATGAGCATTTCTGCTCTTGCTCATGTGTATACAATATATATTACTTAATCTAAAAATAACTGAATCACTTAACTATAACGAACTGAGGGTTACCAGAGGGGAGGGCCGTGGGGGGATGGGTCAAATTGGTGATGGGGATTAAGGCATGCACTGGTCTTGATGAGTACCTGATGTTGTGTGGAAGTGTTGAGTTGCTATATTTACACCTGAGACTAATATTACACTGTATGTTAACTAAATGGAATTTAAATATATATATATATATATATATATATATATATATATATATATATATATATATATAATTGAGTCAAGTAAATACTTTTTCTTTCATTGTCAGCACTTTAAGTAAAAAGAAATATTTCAATTTTGACTGATTCTATGTTTTTCAAAATCTATTTATACTTATGCTAAAGTACTAAAGGATCTCAAAAACATTATGCTAAGTAAGAAGCAGGACTCAAAAGGCCACATGTATTATTTTGTTTTTATGAAATGTCTGGTGAACACAAATCTATAGAAACAGAATGTACATTAGGGATTACCTTGAGCTGGGGAGTGAGTGTAAGTGGACAGTTTTCTCTCTGTGGTGATGAAATGATCTATAATAAGATTTTGATGATGGATGCATGACTATGAGACTATAATAATAATCATTGAAGTGTGTATTTAAAATTGGTAAATTTCAGAGTATATGAATTGTACTGAATGAAACTCAAACTATTATACATTTTTTTGCTTTTATTCTTAAATTAAAATTATTATTAATATGTTAGTTTTTTTAACAGTTTTCTAGTACTAACCAGCTGCTTTTACTCAAATATATTTCACTATGAGGTAGTTGATGATATACTGCATATCTGATCCAACTTAGGTTTCAATTTCTTTTTTTTTTAAGATTTTATTTATTTATTTGACAGAGAGAAAGTGAGGACAAGCAGGGGGAACAGGAGGCACAGGGAGAGGGAGAAACAGGCCCCCCACAGATCACAGTCCCAGGACTCCAGGATCATGACCTGAGCCGAAGGCAGACGCTTAACCAACTGAGCCACCCAGGTGCCCCAAGTTTAAATTTATTAATGTACCCTATTTGATTTATATTTTTGACTATCTTATATATTTGGAAGCGTGCCATTCTCTGTTTTTGTTGAGGAAGTTTGTTGATATTTTCCATACTATTTTAAGTACTCATAATTGAGTTTCCTTAATTACTCACATTTTCATTCATTCCCTTGCATATGAACATTTTGTAGGGAGTTCTCCCATTTAAAAAAAATGAGTATTTATTTATTTACTTATTTGAGAGAGAGAAAGAGAGCCGGGGAGTGGGGGGCAGAGGGAGAATCCAAAGCAGACTCCCTACCTAACACAGAACCATATGTAGGGCTTAATGTGGGGCTCGATCTCACAACCTGGAGATCTTGAGCTGAAATCAAGGGTCAGATGCTTAACCAATTTAGCCATCCAGGTGTCCTAGGACTTCTCCCTTTTTATTTCTTTAAGATTTCACTTGTATTTGTGGTGTAACGGTCAGTTTTATAGAGATTTTCTGCCTATCTAGTTCTGGTCATTAATTTTCCCTCGCCTGCTCCTTCTCCAGCTCTCATTATGATGTGCCTATTTACATGTCCTTTCAGCACCTGAAATGATTAAAAGAAAAAAATGAGTTTCTCACTATTACATTGTTTTCAATGCTAGTATGAGTTAACTGGAGGCTCACAATTTGCTTTTCTTAATTTTCATCATCTTTAATCACTAACCATCTACTGCCAAGTTTTACTTGTCAATATCATGCTGAGAGCATATATTCTTTAACTTTGTATAAAAATTCTTGGCCATCGGTCACTGTGAATGTGATCTCCAGTGAGAGAGAATTTGATATCTCAAAAGCCACAGTTTTTCCTTCCAGTCAATACAAAATTGATTAAAATACCATCTTCAGTATATTAAATCTCTAATGAATTAGCTCTCGATGATGTTTCCACTTACCTGTTCTAAAGACACAGTATGAAGAACAGTATGTTCAAGGGGATAATCAAAATTATAAATCTGCTTTTCACTCTCTGCGATGCTCTGTATATGAATGTATATAGTATCTTCTTTATAAAGATGTGAATCACTTTGGAGGCAGATGTGTTGGACCTCTGGGATTCCATATTTCACTGGGAGTTGTTAGAGCACAGAGGCTGCTGCCCTAGCAGGACCAGGAGAGATGTTTGCACTTAATTTCTGGCCCTGCAACATGCTGTGGTTCTCTCTGAGCATTGGCTTGATTACAGTGGGCATGAGAGTGTTGGTTGATCGGTTGTGCTATAGGAATTTTAGACATCTTTGAATTAATGGATGCTTGTTTTCCCTCATATCACTCCAAGCTAACCTCTTACCTTCCTTCTAACAACTTTGGGTAATTTTTTAGATGAATAATCTCCAGACTTCTCTAAGCATAACATCCTCAACATAAAAATAGATCTCTATATGTTATAAATTTACTACTGACAGCATATATTATGTTCAACATTAATATAGTCAGGAAGTAGAAATTTTAAAAGACAAAGTTAAAATAAATTATGCTAAGTAATTTAAAATTTGAAATGATACATTGATGATACAACTGTTTTATACTTATTAAAATTTAATTATTTATGTGATTTCCAAAGAATATCTATATGGCACAAAATAGTTTCATAATCATTGCCCCTTTTACTATAAAATATTAATATAAATTCTTGTTTTAGAGATATTGCTTTTACAAAATTAATCATAATTGATGACCTTGATGTACTTTGTACCATAGGCTTCAATAATAACTTGCCAACAAAGGTTGTCATGAATAACTTTCAAATTGGCTGATATTGCTGTCACTTATATGCAAGTTCTTATTTAATTCCAGTCAAATTCACCACTTAACCCATGGCTTAATGTGGTTTTTGTCATAGACATCGTGTTTATTATAGGAATCATTACAGTTGATGAAAGATTATTAGATACAGATGTTAAAATCATCCATACTTTTGTATAACACAAAACTCCTTCCCATAAGACAAATCTGATTCTACCACAAATCATTTAACTTGAAATCAGTAGTAGTTTTCTGTGTACTATACAATATTGTTTGCTGATAAGAAATGCATTTTATTTATTGTCATATTGCTTATGTAAGTCATTTTTACAGTGGCTGAAAACAAAAGTATTTTTCAGTAGAATGTGGCTTTTATCCTTTTGCTATTAGTAAGAAACATTCAAGAACACCTTTAGTGAAAAATTTAAACCCTTCATTTATTAGCTGGAGAGTGTTAATACTGCAAAAATTTTGTAGAGTTTTATGTATTTTGTATTTCCTTTTTAAATGTTTTGCGTATCATGATCACTAGCTAATTTATCAAGGTACAGTATAGATTGTTGAGTTCATTGTTAATAATAATGGAAGTAAATCCATATTGTAAAATAATGTTTCTTAATAATTTGGAATGTTTTTAGCCAGCTTATTGTCAGTTCTCATAGCTTCTTGTTCTTTTACTTTGTGATTTAGCTGACAAAGAGTTCATATTATGGTAAAATTGTCAACCCTATCATTTTATAATCATTTATGAGTTTTAATAACTAGAATTATCTTCAGCGCAAGGCTTATTGACACAAATTTATTTGAGCTCCTCATGAAGTTTTGGAGAACAAATCAAATTAAAATAAAATAACGTAATCTTTCAGTATCCCTTTCTCCCAATTTTGGCACACCTAAGCTATAATATATAGAAATGTGTTCAAAGCAAATAACTGCAAAGAGAACTCCTCTAAATCCATCTGTCTTTTGTTAACTCATACCTTTTCAGACAAACTTAAGTATCGTAAGTAATGTGACTAGGTATTATACAGATTAATTTTGAGTAGCAAAAATTACCTGAATATTAAATATTAGTGAAGTTTACTTATCTTTTCAAGTTTAGACACATAAATAGATATTCACATTTTTTCTCTATACTTGATGAATTGGTTATGGTCAGCTTAAAAGATATTCACCCTCCTTTGGGACAATGGGTTTAAATAAATTGTAACGACTGTTTAATTCAATCTTCTCTTGTGGTTCAACAATGGATATTGACCCAATTTAATACTCCACCAGGTCCCATACTTTCTACAGTAATAGTTCTTTACTTCTTGAATGAATATTCATCCTCTATTACTGGCCAGGGTAAAATTCTGTGATTCCTCAAATATTCCTTTCCTGTCCTCAAATGTTTAATAGTCCCAATTTCTATTGCATTGCTGTATATTCCTTGGTGGTAGGGATTGTATTTAGCATTTGCCCTTGATTTAATTTTTTTTACTTTTGGCCAATTTCTTGAGTGAATTTGCTTTCTGTTCTCTAATATCCTTTAACTCTCGAGTGTTGAATATACTGCCCTTTGATTTCCTCTAAAAAAAATTCTGGGGACAAAATTTTGGTGTTTTAACTTTAAATTTATTTTCCAGCACTATAAGTTCTTATAGTGCAGATATTGCTCTTAAGATATAAGGAAACTCTTTATGACCAGTTTTCAAGTGGCTAAAGTGAGGCCTTGAAATAAGTATTGAAATCAGCAAGTCTCAAACTTTCTTGGGCCCATACTGTACGTCAGGAAACTGTCCTCAAGGATCTCAGAATCTTACTATTCAGTGCTGACCCCAAAGAACCCATCGCTAAGTATGATGATACAGGTATGCGAAAGGCAAACCTTGTTTTATGGAGTTTGAAAATGTCTCCTAAAAGAGGCTATCTTTCCCCCAAAAGGCAACTTTTGTGTTTAATGGTAGACATTGATTGGCTGCAGAGAGAAGCAAGAAGAAAATTCTAGGCAGAGATAATTATATGTAGGGAGATATGGAAGCATAGAGTATTCTGACATATTGAGTGAACAGAAAATAGCTGGTATGTTTGAAATATGTGATAGCTTGGGTGGTGAAGAAGGGAGAGTTTTCGAGGAGGACAGAAAGTTAGGTTAGAATAAGAACTTCAGGGGCGCCTGGGTGGCACAGCAGTTGGGCGTCTGCCTTCGGCTCAGGGCGTGATCCTGGCGATCTGGGATCGAGCCCCACATCAGGTTCTTCTGCTGTGAGCCTGCTTCTTCCTCTCCCACTCCCCCTGCTTGTGTTCCCTCTCTCGCTGGCTGTCTCTATCTCTGTCGAATAAATAAATAAAATCTTTAAAAAAAAAAAAAAGAACTTCAAAGGGTCTTAAATATCAATCAAAGTAGTTTGGAATATATTCTGTAATGAGTGAGGAGCACTTGAAATGGTAAAATAGAGACTGAAAAGAATTGAGTTTTCACATGGTGATGGTAGTAGCACTGTGAAGTAATTACTGTGTTATTTTAATAATCTAGGTAAAAAAATGATGAAATCTGACCTAAGGCTGTGGAGGGTAATGGAGAAGAGGCTCTGATTAAATTATCAGGTAGAATTAGGAAAATTTGGTAACAGAGTGTGCACAAATGATGACACATTGAACAGAGTAAGTGGTGAGTTCCATAATACTGTCTGAAGATGTTCTATGTCAGAATCAAATAAGGTAGGAACTTTTGGACTGGCAGAGTGAGGAGCCTAGTGGACTTTCTCTCCAACAAAACAGATACTTCACTCGTGAAACTTATAGAGAACGATAATGTACAGTCTCCAGAAATTGTCCAAATCATATAGAAAATAGAGAAATGACCATTTAGAACACCTACTAAGTCTTAAGAATAGCAGTCTAGCATTTAAGCCTCCCCACACCCCATGTCTCCTTTTGGAACTCCATATTGTAGAAGCGCTTTTCCGCTCTACTCTGGGTACTCTAATCTAGGCAGGTGTGGTGAAGAAAATAGGGATTCCCTCTCTGCATGATCCAGTCTAGCATTGTGTTCTTAGGTTTTACCCTAGAGTGGTAAGGACTTAAGTGTTAAACATGTTCTATTCCAGGTGAATACCAAGGAAATGAGGTTATCTTTCCCCTTTCCACACCTACTTGTAGAACAGAGGTTCCACCTATATAAGGTATTTAAAGAAGTCAAACTCATATAAACAGAAAGTAGAATGATGGTGGTCAGAGGCTGGACAGAGGAGTAAGTGGGGAGTTGCTCTTCAATGGGTATACAATTTCAGCTTTTCTGGAATTTCTGCTGTACAACAGTGTCCCTAAAGGTAACAATACTATATTGTGCACTTAAAAAATTGTAAGAGGGTTGTTCTCATGTTAAATATTCTGAGCACAGGGGGAACCTGGGTGGCTCAGTTGGTTAAGCATCTGCCTTCGGGTCAGGTCATGATCCCAGGGTCCTGGGATCAAGTTCCACGTCAGGCTCCCTACTCAGCAGGGAGTCTGCTTCTACCTCTCCCTTTGCCCCTCCCTCCTTCTTGTGCATGCTCTCTCTCAAATAAATAAATAAAATCTTTTAAAAAGTAAATAGAATATAAAAATAGCAATCATTTAAAAAATATTCTTAGCACAGCAATAAATAATAAAAACAACAACAACAACTCTATTCTAGACATGGCAGGATAAGAACACCAGGGCCCCACTTAGCACCCCTATCCTCCAGCTTACTCAATGTGGAAGTTCATGCCAGAAGCGGCAAGTTGAGATGACCAGAACCTTTGTTCTCCTAGTGCCCACTCACACAGGAGGATGTCAGTTAAGGAGAAATGGGCTGCTGTCCCTGTCCTCAGCTCTTGTGCAGTGGTACTCAGGCTCTGCACAGAAGGACAGGCATACTGTAAGGATGAAAAACTCCATAGCCCTATCTCAGGGGGCCTGGCTTTATTTGGAACAGAACTTGGAGAGTTCCATGTAACAATGCAATGTCAGAAACAGTGGAGCTCTTTGTGAAGAGCAGTTAAGAAAGCACTCACAGCATCATTATACTGGTATCAAGAAACCAAATTGCATAGCAAACTGCAGTTTAAAAGATAAAAACAGTGACAGGCACAAGAGAAACCCTACTGGGATCACAGTCAACCCTGGGGAAAAGGGAGGCTGTGTGCATTCAGTGGCTGTACCCACTTAGAAGAAACCAAACAAAGGCATGGAGCAGAAATGAAAAGATTCTCCAAGCCACACATAGTTTTATCAACAAAGGGTGGAAGCCTCAGTGACACAAAAAGATTAAGGACAACCTCTGACTAAATACTGTCTGAAAAATGAGTAACACCAAACCAAGAGCAACTCCTAGGAAGCCAAGCTTTAAAAAAAAAGTCACATGAATTCCTGTTAGTCTGGAAGACAGTGTGAGTGCTGAAGTCTGTGCACCTCTTAGGAAACACTGGAGGGGGCGCCTGGGTAGCGCAGTCGTTAAGCGTCTGCCTTAGGCTCAGGGCGTGATCCCAGCATTCTGGGATCGAGTCCCACATCAGGCTCTTCCGCTGGGAGCCTGCTTCTTCCTCTCCCACTCCCCCTGCTTGTGTTCCCTTTCTCGCTGGCTGTCTCTCTCTGTCAAATAAATAAATAAATAAATAAATAAATAAATAAATAAAATCTTTAAAAAAAAAAAGAAAGAAAGAAAAGAAACACTGGAGGCAGAGCATCCAGCTATTAGTCCCTGAATAAATGTGGGGCAAAAGTGTAAACTCTGAACTGTGATAGCAGCTTCTAAGCCATACACATGTCTACTAGTTAAGGATAAAATTCTACCTGGCCCAGGAGACTTAAGCTAAACCACCAACCAATAAGTGGCTTATGATGTCCCAAAGGTAACCAAGCTGAAGATTAAAAACAAGACAAAAAAATCTGAGCAAGGACATCATAGGCTACATACTGCAGGGACAGTACACTTTAGAGTTAATTCAGCCAAGGTACTAAACAACCAACCAATCAAACAGTTCCTATAACATCAATATGAAGAGGAGAGGGTTCAATAACCAGAGTTTCTACAATACATTATAAAAAATGGCCAGTTTGGGAGCGCCTGGGTGGCTCAGTCGGTTAAGCTTCTGCCTTCAGCTCAGGTCATAATCTCAGGGTCCTGAGATTGAGTACCATGTAGGGCTCCCTGCTCAGTAGGGAATTTGCTTCTCCCTCTCCCTTTGCCGCTACACCCTGCTTTTGCATTCTCTCTCTTTCGCTCTCTCTCTCTCAAAAATAAATAAGTAAAATATTTTTAAAATAAGAAATAAATAAAAAATGTCCTGTTTTAGCCAAAACTGATGAGACATATGAAGAAACACAAAACTATGCCCCATACATGAAATAAAGGTCAATAGAAACTGCTTTTGTGGGGACTCCAATGTTGCACTTAGCAGAAAAAAAAACCTCAAAGTAACTATTATAAATATATCCAGAGAACTAAAGGAAAGCATGCCGAAAGAAGAAGAGGAAGGTATGACAATATCTCATCAGGTAGAGAGAAATTATTTTTTTAAAGTGGAGATTCTGGAGTTGAAAAGTACAATAACTCCTTCAAATGTAGAAGTCACTAAAGGAGCTCACCAGTTGATGTGAGCAGTCAGAAGAAAGAGCCAGTGACTTGAAGATATATCTGTAGCAGTTATGCAATCTCAAGAACAGATGTAATGAGAAAATGAGGAAAAGTGAACAGAGCCTCAAAAGAATGATGACACCATTAAGTGCACCAATATATATGTAATAGGATGTAAATTTTGGCTTCTAGATTGGAGCATTAATCTGATTGAGATCTTATTAATTCAAACAGGGAATGCAGGAAAAATAATAGGTTTGGGAGGTTAGGTAACTTATTTAGTTATCATGTTTTGGGCTTGAGATATTTTCGAGATACACAGGGCATGGTTCAGTAGAAAGTTGAAAATAAAAGTTTGCAGCTCAGAAATGAGGAACAGAAAAGAGAAAATGAGGGTAAGTATAAACACCTACCACCTCAAAGGCTGGATGAGCAAAAAAGGAAGAGACATTAATCAGAATCCATAAATGCTGCCGGATCAGTGTCACCATTAATGATGTTGGAACCTTTATCCTATCACTGAGTAAGAAGATAAGAGCTATGCACTTGAAGCTTTAGGAGCCTTGGATCCTTCAACCTTGCTGATGCTGCTGAGCCCCCTAAAATAATTCTGGAGTCCACAGTTGCCCAATACTGCTGCCGCCTGAGCCCAAAGCAGAGGAATGTAAAGCTTCTCCCTTTTTCTTGCTGTCCCATATCATGTTAATATCTCCCATTGATAGAACCCTATAGGGATTAAGTTTGCAAGGGAGTTCAGGAAATGTAATTTTCAGGCTTGTAGCTATCTCCTCTAGAGAGAGGACTATAGAGGAGCTAATAAGGGACTGAGAGTCATAAGAGAAATAATCAGAAGCATCTTGCCATTTGGTTGCCCAGCATCCATGCACATCACTCCACCTTTATTTAAACTTCCAATCAATGACAGTCACTTCAACCTAAAGATTCATTTATCCTACATACAGATTAAGACATTCTCCCCTTTTTCTCCAAGCGTAACACTAAATATTCTCATAAATTACTATATCCATCTCAGTGTAGTGTTGGGATCTCCTCTAGTTTAGTCATAATCCCACAGGAATATTCTGTAACCTAGAGACTAAATGGTAAAATTAATCACCAACATCTTCTTGGTGAGGAAAAATAAAAGAAAAAAAAGGAATTTGAAATTTCTTAATAAATGACATAAATACACAATTGACATAATACACAACTAAGGAGGAAAATATTCTTAGTTACTATAATCATCATTTTCCTACCAATGGGTCATGACACCCAGTTGTCCTTGGTTGTTTTCTTTTACTTCCAATTGCTTTCTTCTCTTGTCTTCATGTAATATCTCCAACAATGATTCTTTACTTGGTGGAGTGAATTAAATTTAAAATTTTATTGACTCATGCCCTTCTCACTTACTTTTTTATTGAAATACAATAAACATAGAATATTATATTAGTTTCAGGTATACAATATATTGATTCAGCAATTCTACACATTACTCAGTGCTCACACAATACATGTAGTCACCCCTAGTCACCATTAATGTTATCCCTGTGCACTGTTCTTGGGAATGTAAACTGATGCAGCTGCTGTGGAAAACATTTTCATTTGCTTTTATTACTTGATATACAAATATTATGAGGCACCAAAGAGAATCACTTGAGTCTCATACATGATTTCCCTACCCTACTGAGTAACATTAATCCTAGTATACCTTGATAATTGGGATCAGTCTTTTCAGCGGGCTTAATAAGTTCTTCTATTAAATCGGAGGTATAAAGAGACTGAAATGGCTGGTGACTTCGACCTTCAGATCAATGGGAAATTGTTTTATCCTCTTGTTGGAAAGAGTTATTTATTGAAAACACGTAAAGGAGGGGACAGGAAACAGATTTATGAATGTTACTAAAATTTAGATAGAAAATCAATCTATTAAAAAGCATAGATTTTGAAGTTAGAGGGAGGATCTAATTCTCAGTCTAGTACTTGCAATTTCTGTGGCAAGTTCATTGAATTTTATAATTCTCAGTTTTCTACTGAAAATATGCTAATAATATGCTCTATTTTCATTGTTGTGAAGTTAAGAGAAAACATATGCAAAGTGCCTCATCCATGGTTAGAACTCAGTAAATACTTATTTAGAATCTCATTTAGTTTATAAAAAACTGAAAATTACAACATGTATGAGTGGGATTATATTGGAATGGTTTGTATTTGGATGCATGATTCAGAGTGTTTTATTGCAGATATATACTTGTGTAGGGAAGGATTACCATTTCCCAAAAATGTTACTTAGGGTTGATACAAAATTGAATACCTCGGTGTCTTTGGATGATGATGATAATGGCAACAATGATGATTATAATGTTTCATTTAAAAGGTTGATCTGGAACTCACTTGCTTGGTCTTTATTTTTCTTATTGCTTTCCTCATGTCTTTGTTTCTGAATGTATAGATGATTGGATTTAAAAGGGGAGTGAAAATTGTGTAAAACACAGAGAGGATCTTATCTATGGATACCCTGTTGAATGGCCATATATAGATAAAGATGCAAGGTCCAAAGAACAGTACCACCACTGTAATGTGGGCTGAAAGAGTGGACAAAGCCTTGGAAGACCCATGGGAGGAGCGATGCCGGACAGTAATCAGAATGATGCTATAGGAGATGAACAGAAAGATGAAACAGAACAAAGAAAGTAGGGGCGCCTGGGTGGCACAGCGGTTAAGCGTCTGTCTTTGGCTCAGGGCGTGATCCCGGTGTTGTGGGATCGAGCCCCACATCAGGCTCTTCCGCTATGAGCCTGCTTCTTCCTCTCCCACTCCCCCTGCCTGTGTTCCCTCTCTTGCTGGCTCTCTCTATCTCTGTCAAATAAATAAATAAAAAATCTTAAAAAAAAAAAAGAACAAAGACAGTAGACCACTGAATGCAATGACTAATAGTTCCAAGATGTGTCAGTACAAGCAAGTCTGATGACCTGAGGCAGATCACAAAAAAAGCTATCCACAACATTGGGGCCACAGAATGGTAAAGTTACTGTGAACACCATTTGGCTCATCGTGTGCACAAAACCAGTGGTCCACGACAGAAGTGCAAGCCCTATGCAAACATGATGGCTCATGATAGCTTTGTAACGGAGGGGTTTGCATATGGCAATGAATCTATCAATTGCCTGACTACAAGCAACATCATCTCACTTCCACCTAAAAGGTGAAGAAAGAACATCTGGGCCATGCACCCTTCATAGGAGATAGCCTTATATTCACTAATTAGGTCACAGATCATTTTAGGAGTAGCAAAGGAGGCCAGGGTCATATCAATAAAGGAGAGGTTGGCCGGTAAGAAGTACATGGGAGAGTGTAAGTGAGGGTCCAATTTTACTATAAAGATAATAAGGAGATTACCTAATACAATGGCTATGTAGATAACGGAAAAAAAAAAAAAAAAAAAACAAGAAAAAGCAAATCTGTAACTCACGAAGCTCTGTGAGGCCCAGTAAAATAAACTCAGACACCATGGAGTGATTTTGTTTCTCCATTTGTTTGACTGTTGGCAAATGTTACCTAAAACAAAATCAAAATAGGTTAAAATCTATGAATAAAGTTGAGAGATAAAATACATATACACTTAACTTTGCTCCCTAAAATCCACTGAAATTTGCAAAAAGAATCAAAAGTGTTGAATAACATTGAACCCAAAATTTTTTGAAAAAAGAATAGACAGAATTTCTTAGCAAAACTTATGAGGAATTTCTGCCATAAACTAAGACATTTGAAGAAAATTATAGTTGGCACTACTTAACTCATATCTGCACTCATCTTGAAAAGAGTGAGTATCTGAATAGGTGAAAGAATTGAGAAGTTCTTTGCCACCTCTTTTGAGGATAAGGTATAGATTTATTGGTTGTCCATGGGCAAAGAAGAGGATCCTTCCATCCTGAAATCTATTTCTACACTGCATTTCAGTGAAGGAGAGGCCGAAGTAGTTTTCTAACTGAAAAGCAGGACCAAGAAAAATGAAATTAAGTAGATGGAATATAGAACATGGAGAACCTAAGAATCAGTTCTCTAGTGGCTGCTCAAAGTCAGATGAGCAGTGATAATAAACACTATGAGTTTTGAGACACTTAAATATATGACTGGCCCAAATTGAAATGGCTTCTCAACTTCCTTTTCCATAAGGTGGAAGAAAGGCTCAGATATTTTGGTCTTCTCCCATGAGCTCTGACTTTGCCTGGGGGTAAAGTCTCTACCCCCAGGCCTATGAATTTAGTAGATAGGAAGGTACAGTGTTAAGGTATGGCATAAATGGATGCTTGCTGCTGGCTTCCTACTGCCTTGCTTAAGTTACTTTCTTTGTCAGGCGGCTAACATCCTAGTGGATTTGGTATAACATCCATATCACTTATAAGAGAGTATAATTGTAGAGTTCTGATAAACAAAGGGGGATCTATAGGGAACAGATCCATGTGCTTCTAGATGACTAAAGCAGACCCATGTGGAATGACGTCCATTTAAGCATGAATGTTCCCAGCCAGAAATTCTGAAGCAAAGTATCAAGGAAGAGATAGCAGTAGCAGAACAAAATTTTTGAGGCTTAAAAAAATGTGACATCTGAAAAAAATGAAAGAATTAGAAAAAAAACACAAAAGAGCTTATATCTGACTGAAGACCTCATTCATAAAAATAGATACAATGTAGTTTTAAAATATTTTGAAATGTTTTAAGAATTGGAGAAGTATAAGAATAAAATAATTGATATATTCATACTATTATTTAGAATTAATAAATATTTGTATTTTCATCATTTGCTTCACAATTTTAAATAAAACAAAACCTGGCATAGGTAAATTTCACTCATCATCTTACGATTTTGTGTGTGGCTTATAAAAAATGAATGAATGATATCCTATCAACAAAATTCTGCAAAAAAATTTTATTTTTACTGAGGAATTGCTATTATAAAAATGTTTGTTCTCTGTATTTGTAGGTTGGATTCTGCTTTTTGTTTCTTTATTGATTTGTTTTGTTTTTTAGATTCCACATATAAAAGAGCACTCTGATGGTTGAGGGTGTTGGGGGGGAGGGTGAGCAAAATGAGTGAAGGGGAGTGGGGGACACAACTGGGATTCCAGTTATGGAATGAATAAGTCATGGGGAAATAAAAGGTATACTACAGGGCCTATAGTCAATGGTGTGGTAATAGGGTTGTACGCTTCCAGATGGTAGCTATGCCTGAGGTGAGCATAGCATGATGTATAGATTTGTGGAATCACTATGTTGAATACCTGAAACTAATATACTATTATGTGTCAAGTATACTCCAGGTTTTTTTTTTAATGGTGCATTTAATGTATATCTACAAGTTTATTTACATGTGAAAGGATTTTTGAAGATTATATAACCAGAAGTAGAATTACCAAGTCATTTTCAACTAACCTAATAATGTCAAATTCTCAACAAAGGGTTGTACAAATTTACACAACCACTTCCTTACAAATCTTGGTGTTTTGTTAGCTCTCATTCTAACCGCTATTACTGTAGGAATGCAAAAATGATTCAATAGTAGGAAATCTCTAATTAATGATATTAAAGATATAAACAACAAATAATTTTAAAATGACAACAAAATAGACATCTAATAAATGGAGAGATATATTAGGTTCATGAATTGTAAATACGTCAGTTTTCTTTAAACTGATGTATATATTCAACCTACTCCCTGTGTGAATCCTAGTGACTTTGGGAAATCATCAAGTTTATTCTAAAATGTATATCAAAAGGCAAAAGGTAGGGGTGCCTGGGTGGCACAGCGGTTAAGCGTCTGCCTTCAGCTCAGGGCGTGATCCCGGCGTTAAGGGATCGAGCCCCACATCAGGCTCCTCTGCTATGAGCCTGCTTCTTCCTCTCCCACTCTCCCTGCTTGTGTTCCCTCTCTCACTGGCTGTCTCTATCTCTGTTGAATAAATAAATAAAATCTTTTAAAAAAAAAAAGGCAAAAGGCCAAGACAAGCCAATATAATTTTGAAGAACAAAACTAGAGGATTTATACCAAAATATATCAAAATCTACTATAAAGCTATATAATAAGAGAGTTTGATGTTGGCTCAAGAACCTAAAAATAAACCAATTTAATGGAAAATATCAGAAAAGCTCTACTTGATGATGACAGCCATAAGCCACATAGTAAAACACATGTGTGGTGAGACAAGCAGAACTGTTCCCTGTTGAGCCAGGAGAATTGCACTGAAATAAGATAATGGGTGCTGGTGGTCCTTCTTAGAAAAGAGGCTCTTCCTGAGAGCAGATTCTACAATATCAATAAATGCCAGCAGTTGGCTTTATTATAGTCTCCAAAAAAGCTAACTTCAAAATTCATATCGCTTAACTTCTAGAGTTTGACATTTTAATTTTTCCTTCTGAGTTTGTTTTGTGGTTTGCCTGCTTGAAAGGTGGATGGGGGAGCAGGCGAGATCACCTTCCCAGAACACATTATAAGACTGCATGCAGCCGTGACTCAGCCACTGTATGCTTCTCCATGAAATGATGGAAGAAGAGAAGAACCTTGCTAAAGTTTTACTTGTGCGTTTTCCTACCAAATCCTGCCTTTTCGACATGTGACTCTGCAAGTGACATAGTGCTGTTTGCCTTCATGCACTACTTACTCCACAGCTTTATAGGGCTACTGCATTTCAAAGAATGAGGACCCAACAGAGGAGAAAAGCAACATATAATAGAAAGTATTGTCCAGACCTACATATATACTCATATTTAACTGTGATATATAACGGAAGTAGAATTTTGAGTCAATAAGGAAAATATTCAGTAAATGATAATGGGGCAAAAATTTGTGATCAGGGCTGAGGAGATCAGATTCCCAGCCTCATTTTTCACTTGAAAATCAACTTCAGAGATGTAAAAGATTTATCTTTGTACAAATAAAACTACAAAATGAATAAAAGCAAACACAGGTAAAAATTTTAATATAATGATGCTGACAAAACATTTTTGATATGTAAAAATTAGAATCCATCAAGTAAAGACTCAGAGTTGATGTTCTGAAAGTGAAAAAGTAAAAAGAGTAAACATAAAATAAGAGATGAGAATATATTTTCAACAAATGAAACAAAGAGCTGTTATGTGTAATTAGTAAGAAAAGGTTAAGAAAACGTGGAAAAGTGGAGAAATCATTTGGGTTGGCAATTCACAGAAGTAGAACTACAAACATCTTTAAACACATAAGTATTCAACCCTATTCATCATTAAAGAAATGCAGGTAAAAATAACAAAGTACATGATTTTATCCATCACATTAAAACAATAAATTCAATTTTGGTAAGAATGGTAGTTTGTATTTTGGCACAATATTTTTTGGAGGAAATTTGGCACTTTTTTTATTTAGGTTTTGCAATATTTTAAAAAAAGAGGCTTCAGAGGGTGCCTGGGTGGCTCAGTTAGTGAAGCGACTGCCTTCGGCTCAAGTCATGATCCCAGAGTCCTGGAATCAAGCCCCACATCAGGCTCTCTGCTCAGCGGGGAGCCTGCTTCTCCCTCTCCTTCTGCCTGCTGCTCTATCTACTTGTGCTCTTTCTCTCTCTCTCTCTCAAATAAATAAATAAAATCTAAAAAAAAAGAACCTTCAGTTCTGTGATTTATAGCGTAAGTTTTCAAAGAAAAATAGTCGAGTGCTCTTGGTACTATTGTCTTTAATAACCAAAAATTGGAAAACTCCTCCAAAGCCCATCATTAATGAAATGATTTAAAATGGAAATTTATATGTGCTCATATGGAGATATTTGTAAGATGTATTATTAAATTTTAAAATGTCATATTTTAAATAGATTATTATAACATTTTATGGAAAATTACATACCCATGCACAAATTTCATAGAAATCTCAGAGAAACATAGATGCATTAATGTATCAAGAGTGCTTACCTCTGGGTATATTAGCTTATAGGGTTAATGCAGAGTCCAATTTTTATAAGTCAAGTTCTGTAAAATTTCATAAAGTTGAATTAGATTCTAGCCCTGGATAAATGTTCCCCAAAATATAGTTGGTATTTAGGGGCTTCAAATCAGAAAATCATTTATGTTACATATAGCTGTAAAGGACCTTAAAAAATAATGTGTAACTTGCAGCTTGTGATAGTAACAGGCTATGCTGGTTTATCATCTACTACCTAAAACGTTTATAGTCACAGCAGCACTAAAGGTGATATTATGGATTTGGCAATCTATTACAGATAGCCAGGACTGGAAATACATTTTATGTCCTATATCCACTTGTGACAAAGCAACTCACCGATAAAGGGGAGAAGATGTCTTCTGCCCTCTTTTTCCACCAGCCCTTCCACAGTGTCCTCTGAGAATTTCCAGGACAGTTCTTGAAAAGAAAAATAGACAAATCTATTGATTTTAAAATGTGTTAGAAAGTTAATGAAATGATACTTCACCTTCCAAAGAATAGGTAGATTAATAAACAGATGTAAGAAACCTGAGATTTTAGTAAAAGAGTCCTATAAATATACATTGTTTAGGATAAAGTCAGTTACTCAGGAATAAATAGGCTGGATGAGCTACACAGTCTTAAATAAAAATGAATTTTAAAACTTTAAATATATAAATAATAGTTCAAGCAATAAAGGAGAGAGAGAAATATGTAAGTGAATAACATACTTTGTTGTATTTTATAATATTGGGTTATGGTCACGACAAAGGCAGAAACCACAGAAGTTAAGGTTAATAGATTTTATTCAGTGAAGATGAGCAAGCTCTCTATTACCTCAAAAACATATTAAAAATTCTAAGAGGCAACTGGAGAAAAGTAGCCAACCAAATATATATGTCCTTAATATCAAATTCTTATAAGTTGATATGGAAAATTTCAAGAGCCCTATATAAAAATAAGCTAAGGTAAAATACAAAATGTTTAAGAAGGGGTACCTGGGTGGCTCAGTTGTTGAGCGTCTGCCTTCAGCTCAGGGCGTGATCCCGGCATTCTGGGATCGAGCCCCACATCAGGCTCCTCTGCTGGGAGCCTGCTTCTCCCTCTCCCACTTCCCCTGCTTGTGTTCCCTCTCTCACTGGCTGTCTCTCTCTCTGTCAAATAAACAAATAAAATCTTTTTAAAAAGTTTAAGAAAATATATAAATAATGGTTGAATATATGAAAAAGAATTTAATTTCAATAAAATATACCTCAAGGTCACACACATCAAAGTGTTTTTGTGCTTTACTTTGGGTGGTATAATTATATATCTGGTATATATTTTTCTAGATTTCCTGATTTATCACAACCATTATGTATTAAACATGTTCTACATTTGAAATTGGAAGTTTTTTAAGTAAACAATTTATTCAGTGAAATGGAAACCTTCAACTTTTCTTCTCCGTACCTTATTCTTTCTTTGGGAGTTGTGACTGAAAGTCACTGAGACTCAGGAGTTCTTTCACTTGCCCCCACTTTTCTTCCATGTTCCTTTTGTGTGTCCCCACTCTAATGAAGGAGAACTCCCTTTTATTTTGAAATCACAGAAAACAACATGAGAACTTTGTCAATAATGACTCTGGGAAAACCTTGCATCCTGTAAATGAATTCCCTCAGCAATTAAAGCCATACATTTGGCAAGCCAGATTATTCAGCATCTCTCATTAGTGTATAGCTTGTCCCCATAAAAAAGAGACAGAAAACTGAATGGGAATAAATCAGAGAGGGAGAAAAACCATGAGAGACTCTGGACTCCCAGAAACAAACTGAGGTTTACAGAAGGGTGGGGGTGTGGGGGATGGGATAACTAGGTGATGGGTCTTAAGGAGGGCATATGTTGTGATGAGCACGGGGTATTATACACAACTAATGAATCGTTGAAAACTTTATGAAAAACTAATGATGTACTATATGTTGATTAATTGAACATAAAAAAGAGACAGAAAGAAGGCATTATCAACCAAATAATATAACCATATTTCTATGAGCAGACACAGCCATACAAACTGAGTGTCTCTTTAAAATGTGTATAACTTTGAATTTTCCGAAGTCCAAAGTAAGAAGAATTTAGAAACATGAGATAAATAGAAAACTTCTTATAAAACTTTGACGGTCACAAAAATCTCTTTCACTGATCCTATCATCTGAATAAAAATCTCTTTCATTAATCGTATCATCTGAATAAAGGTGAAGAGTACCATTTAATGGAAATAACTGGTTCCTAAGAGTCACATCTCTCTGATATCTTT